>NW_005054313.1:9667343-9685212 GCF_000277835.1 Geospiza fortis | reverse complement strand
GCAAGTAAAGCATGGGTGACAGGAGCAAAATGACAGGCGCAGAAAATGATCCTTGCAGCAGAGCTCTGAGCAGGCAGGAGTGGGAGAAGATTGCATTTGTCAAGGCCAGAGAAAAGGATGTTGAAGGAATTGAGCCGTAAGATGATGACACTCTGGATGAGAGTTTCAGCTGTACCTTGGCAACCTGAGGTGAGGGAATGAGGCGGGGCAGCACAGCCCCCTCCACAGACAACACTTCACTGGCCCTTGGGAGAGGGGTAACCCTCAGGTACCCATGGGTGCTTGCACATGTGTCACCGTCATATTTTCTGAAAAATCTCTTTGCCCAGGATTTTCTCCTGGGAAGCTGAGAAGCCTCAGAGAAAAATTAAAACAATAATTATCTGATTTGCTTCTCCTGTGTTTTGCTGCTTTGGAATGTGTTTGGGCGTTGTTTACCAACAGGTGGTTGTTTCATTGGTTTCTGCTGTGAATTGTTTTGACTTAATGACCAATCATGGTCAGGCTGTATCAGGACTCTGGAAGGAGTCACGAGTTTTCATTAGTATCTTTTTAGCCTTCTGTCAGTATCCTTTCTGTATTCTTTAGTATAGTTTAGTTTAGTATTCTTTAATATAATATAGATGATAAAATAATAAATTAGCCTTCTAAGAACATGGAGTCAGATGCATCATTCCTCCCTTCGTCAGGGGTGTCAGAAAATACAACACACATGGATGCTGAGATCCCAGTCCAGGCAGAAGATGGGCTGTGGGGAGCCATCTCTGACCCAAACCATCTTACTGGCATTATAAGGGTCCCCAGACAGACAAGGCAAATGAAGAGGTACATAGAAAACCAGGAAAGATGATCTGAGTTACCAAGGGAGGACAGGTCTTCAAGAGGTCTGCAGGACAAGGGAAATGTTTTGCCAGTGTGGAGCTGTTGCCAAGGAGAGCTTATCAGTATCAGGGAAAGCAGGGCACAGAGGACCAGAAATGACCACCAGTCACTGACAGCACATCCAAAAATCTACAGGAACTGGGGGGAAGAAAGAGGTGTGTGAGAGCTGACAGAGCGTAAGGTAAAAGGGAAAAAACCCCAAGCTTGTCTGGGAAGGGAAGATCAAAGGGAAAAGAGGTAGGGAATTCCAATGAATGGAAAAAGTCACTGTACCCCCTCTGCAAGCTCAGCCAGGCCTCCCACAGGCACCAGGTGAGAGACATCAGCAGCTAAAGCCCTAAACCAGCCAGCTCTGAAATGCTGATCACAGCAGCAGCTCCCCTATAAAAAGGGGTCTGGCATCCTGAAAATAATGTGGGCAATAACAGAGGAACAGCCTTAAATACCCATTTCCTCCACATAAATAACACAGTCTATAATTCTGGCTTTACATGCAAATATTTACAGGGCAGAGACTCTACAAAAGATAAATAACTTCTAGGCTGCTTGGGACAGACAAGGAGTTCAGAAAGCCCCTCTTGCCCAACGTAAGCAAGATCCCTGGGAAAGAAGGATGGGTCCAGGGACTTGGGCAACCAGCTGACACTGGGAGCCACATGCCCCTCTGAAAGCACTGGCACTCGTCTGGTGCTTTTGAGATCTTTTCTCTGTTGCCACAGGCCAGCTTGGAGCTGGTTGCATGCAGGACCTCATGTTCACAGTGGGCTTTGCTGACAGGCAGGGGGTGACCTCAGCTCTGCTTCTGCCAGGAGACAACCTGGCTGTGATGGAGGAACCAAGGTCCAGGAGCTCTGTTCTCACCCATGAAAGCCAGGCTTGATCAACGCACCCCCCTGCTTGTACCAGCAGGCTTCAGCTGAAGGAGAGGGCAAACATCTCAGTCTCATGTGTGCTGTACCTGTTAGGAGTGTCCCTGCCTCCAGCCTCCCTGGCACTACTTGAACACATCTTGGAGAAAGTCATGGTTGCCAGACAACACCAACCCCAAGGAACTGGTCTCAAAGCCGTGAGCAGCCCTGGCAGCCGGAAAGCACCAGGCACACAGCAGCTGCAGTGCTACACAGAGAACACAGAGCGTGATTGTGGATCCATGAAAAAATGCAAAGCTTTTTGACCCATTTCAGGAGTGAACAAAAACAACAAACCCAGACCCATGTATTAAATCCTCCAAGGTTTCTGTGGCACTGAAATTCAGGCTCAGAGCAACTTTCTAGGAGTAAGGAATTCCCGCTGTGTCCCTCCTCTGCACTCACCGCTCATTATCCCCCGTATGGAAATTTTTCCTAGTATTTCCAGGAGGTGCTTTGAGCTGTTTTCAGCTCAAAATGTTCTGTGCAGTGAATCCAGATTGGACTTGGTAGGCAAGGATAACAGGAGGCTGAAAGCAGGAACAAAAATCCCTCATGACACACATACAGCATAAAGACGCCTCCAGCCTCAAAGGATTTACCACTTTCAGTGCAGACCTTGCAGCCTTCTCCTGAGCCTTCCTGGCCAAGTTTATTGAATCTGGCAGCATGGGCCAGTGCAGGATTAGGGCTTTGGGGAGGAACATGTACACCCAGGAACTGGGGAGCACTGCAGGACACAGCAGGCACCCAGCTCACCTCTCCTGGTGTGTCGGGGCAGATCTAGCACAAACCCACAAATGGGCTCTTCTCTGAAAAAAATTCCCCTGGCCATTCCAGAAACAAAGGACAATTACAAGGGAAGAAGCCTCCCTCTGCCCAGAGGAAATCAGATCATTGCTTTCATGTTTGGGCTGTGTCCTACCCACGTGCCATGGAAGGCTTGTCCACGGCATGGAAGGCTTGTCCACGGCATGGAAGGCTTGCCCACGGCATGGAAGGCTTGCCCACACCATGGATGGCTTGCCCACACCATGGATGGCTTGTCCACACCATGGAAGGCTTGCCCATGGTATGGATGCTTTGCCCATGGCTCCACTCCGGGCTTGGACAAGTCCCCAGCCGTCTTGTAGGGCATGAGGTGCACGAGAAGGACTTACAGGGGTGTCTCAGCAGACTCAGGCAGGGACAGACACACAAAAGTCCAGGGCAGATTGGGATGAAAGCAAGGGAAATTGTTCATGAAAGTGATGGATTTACCTTTTCTCACCTCTCCACCTTCAAATGCTGGTTTCAAACAAAGACATACGAGTCAAATTTGGAGAAAAACTTCAGAAAAAAGAAGTGAAAATTAAAATTTCAGCCCTGACTTATTTTTCCTGGACGTTTCTAAAATAGAGGACTTTTCACTGAGGAAGTGAGCAGACATGCACAAACAAGAAGGAAAATGAAATGACCCCAAACAAATGAAATGGATTTTCATGGTTTGTTTCTTCCTCAGGGTGTGTGTGAGGAGAAAGGGATCACTGTCAGTCTCCCAGAGACATTCTTTTAACTGTTCTACTTCAGACACCACACTGAAAAACTGAATTATTCAGAGAGCTCTAATTGCAGCTCCGAGGTACCCTTCCCTTCCCTGCTACAGCACCACACTGGGTGCAAACTGCTGTTTTTCTACTGCTTTCCCAAGGGATACAGGCTCTACCAAACCCAGAGATCATCATGTACCTACTCCCAACAGCACAGCACCCTGGGGCAAGAGGGTTTTACAGGCAAGTGTGCGCAGGTCTGGACAAGCACACAGGAACTCAAAGGGATGGGGGAAGCACAGGAAATAATTATTCCCCCTGCACTCACTAAGTCCAAACAAATAGACTGAACTGGGAGCCTGATTTGCATTGGTTTGATTGAAGATGTAATTTGCTGCTGAATAAATGTGGTTGCATCCAAATCAAACCTTTAGTCCCTCAGACATTATAACTCTTTCCTCTCTTCCCTCAGGCTTTGCCAACCTTTAAGGCTGACCAAGGATGATGCATTACAAGAAGGAATGAACTTAAATAAGAGAAGGACAAGAATAGATTATAAGGAAAGACTTTCCACAAGGAAGAAGGAGATGTTTAAAAACACCTTAGAGGAAAGGTGCCATCGCTAGAATGATCACAGCCAGCCCAGCCCCACATCCCACACAGCATCACCTCAGGATTATGGAGGCAGTAATACACCCAGAGCTGGCCCTACATGCCAAGGGGCTGGGGCTCTCTTTTTCCAGCAGCCTCCCACTTGAGACACTTTATATCTACCAGAGCTCCCCTTAGTCTGTCCCTCAGGTACCCAGCAGTGTCAGCAGCTCTCCTGGTGCCACCATGGCTGCTCAGAACAGGGTACATAACATCCTATCCTCAGGGCAGGTGGGACATGGGCAGGTCTCAGTCAGCATTCATTGCTAGGATGGGCCTCTGATAGAAATGCCAAAATTTAAGGCTATCCAAATTGGGGAGCATCTCCCAGAGCTTTTCAGGAACTTAGAGCCTTGGCCCTGCTACCTCTGTTCCAGTAAAGCCTGGTGAGATTCAGAGCTTTCCTCCTCTGCTCCTCTCTCTGTGGCTTATCACAGCTGCCCTGCTGCTGGAATTGACACTTGGATGCCTTCCTCAGGCTACTGCTGACTGGGTGAACCTGCTCCCCGTCACACACCCGCTACAAGCTGAGCTCCCTCACTCGTTCTTTCCTCCCAGTCCCATATTTATGAGATCACTGCAGGGTCCCCATCAATCCCTTGGGCAGCCTTGGGCACACAGCAGCTATCAGAGCAGCGAGTCAGCCTCTCAGGCAGGGAGCAGAGGACAGCCAGGGCCCAGGAAGGACAGATTTACTGGGTAGCAGTGGAGGATGTGGCACACACCCTCTCTAGCCCATCCCAAGGGACACTACAGTTGTTCTCTGCCTGCCCCCAGCCCCCAGCACAGCTTCATGCAGCTATCAGGCAGCAAGATGCTGAGTAGAGAAAACAGAAGGCAGTACAAAAGAAAGGAGAATAACAGCACAAAGATGAACAATTGGGCATTATAGCCAGGGAGGAAGTTACTTACCTGTCACTGAGCAGGTTTTGGCTTTGCACAGTGCCTGAAGGTGTGTTTGGAACACACACCAGCATGGGAACAAGCATCACCTGGGCATGAATTCTACCCCTGCACAGGCCTCACTGCTCCAACTGCAGCTTCCCAGTGGAATGCATCCCTGAAAAGAGCAAGGATGTTCACAGCCTCAATTTATGTGAGGGAAATCCATCACAAGGCATGAAAGCCTTTCATTGAGGACAATTTGTTGCAGGAGTTATAAACAGAGGTGCTGGGAAGGCAGTTGTCAGGCCAGGAGATTGCAGATTGGCAAGGTGGGCAGGACTGCCCCTGCCAGAGGGATGAGAGCTCCCTCATGAAGGCTCAGTGGGCAGGAGGGGCTGCAGACAGCAGGCTGGGCATGGGGGAAGGAAGGAGGCAGGGGTGGGCAGCCTCATCCCTGTTTGTAGCCTGGAGTCATCACTCAAAGCAAGGACCACGGTGCAGGCAACGCCAAGGCCAGAGGAAGGGAGGGAGGCAAAGATTGATTATCCCATAAATCAATCGCCAGGCACTGATTACAAAATAAACCACCAGGGCAAAGGTCAAGTGCTTTGTTATATCACCCAGCCCACAAGATTTATTTACCCCTTGGGCCATCCGTCCCTCTGGCCATCCATTACAGGGAGCTGCAGCCTATGGGCACAGCCAGCACAGCCCTGCAGGCAGCAGCACAGGGCTTAGAAACCAGATCCAGCTGCCAGGACCAGGCAGGTTCTACACTGATCCTGTGGAACCCACAGAGCCACATCTACAACACTGGGAAAGGTGAAAACCAAGTGGCCCATCCCTGCTGCAGGCACCAGAGGTGGCTGAGGGTGCTCACCAAGTCCTCCATCACCACCAGCCCCCCTGGAAGCAAATCAGTTCTCCACAGTGGCAAGATCAGAAGGACGTGGTCTCCTCTGGAAAGAGCCACCAGGCCTGGCTGCGGCCACCATGAAGAGACTCCCACGGCCCCTGGCCTCAGGGTGCACTTGCCTTTTCTTTCTGAGCTCCAAGAAAGACAAAACATTTTGAGAAGACCAGCAACTGCCCAGCAGCCAAGCAGGGCCTCACTCCAAATCAGATCTGTACCCAGCCAAGCTTTCCATGCCCACTTCCATCATCTGAGATCCACATCCTTACAGGGAGAACTGCAGGGAACGTCTTGTAGCGCTTGACTGGAATTCAGCCTAAAAAACTTTATTTTTTTCCTCCCTTCCCTCTCTAACTTTGTATTTTAAACACAGACAGCAATAAGAGAAATTCCTGGGAGTATTGTTCATCTGTTTCCCATAAGCTGCTTGTCACTGACCATGAAAAAAAAATTTTCAGTCTGGCTCCCAAAATATAAAAACCCTAAAATGGACATTTTTGAGTCCTTCGCAGCAACCCAAGGAGAATAACGTCAGAGCCACATGACGTGTGTGCATGTGTGTACCCGGAGGGAGGCAGAGCAAGCTCCCGGCGGGAGGCGAGGTGCCAGCCCGTGTGCCGGGGGCGGGTGCCCTGTCCCGCCTCCGCCGGGCTCACAGCGCAGGCTGCTTCCCCTCAGGGATGTTCCCAAGGGCCTGAGGCTGTCACCCCATCCCCCTGCAGCACGGCTCAGCCAAAATGGCTGCTGCAGTTGGCACTTGCCTAGAGTTTGTTTTTCTTTCCAAAGCGCTGAATGTTTGGACTCCTATTTTAGCCCATCTGGCGGCAGAGTGGAGGCTCCAGCTCACGGGCTCAAGCACATGGCCCCACAGGGCACAGCGGACACCACCATGCAGGGGGACACCACTGCACAGAGGGGACAGCTGAGGTGATGAGCTGCAGCACATAACATCACAGACTTTGAGTTGGAAAGGACCTGAAGCACCATCTCAATCCAACCCCCTGCCATGAGCAGGGACAACTTCCACTGGAGCAGGTGGCTCCAAGACCTGTCCAGCCTGGTCTGGGACACTTCCATGCTCTGATTCCATCATGCTGGCACCAGACAAACCTCAGTGATTTATCCTTGCTAGGAACAGCCTCCACAGACACCTCCTACCCCAGGGTGGAATTCATCCACCTTCTGTAGGGCATCTCATGGCCCCACCAGTCCCTGCACTGCTCCTGCTGATGTCACCCTCCCAGTAAACTCAACCTCAACTGTCTCCAGCTTGAAAACACCAGGCATCCTCATTCCCAAGAGCTAAAACTCCCATCTCTGCTTCTCTGAACTGCAAAAACCATCCCGAGTCCTCCGGGACAACCCTATGTCCCAGAGGAATCAGAAAAGCACAAGGGTCCATGGTTATTTCATTGGTCCCAGCTTCCCTGAGGAAAGCAGCTCTCTGTGGGAGAAGTCCCAGCAGTGCAGAGACGGGCATCTCTACCAGGAGCTGTGTTCATCTTAGCAATCACATTTCCCCCTCCACAGGTGGGTTCCTCAGAGGATGGTGCTCATCTCCAGAGCTCCATTCTCATCCACAAGCACCTGACCTCAGTGGGAAGGCTGTTGGAGGCAGCCAGCCCCTGCACTTAAGGATCCAATGGCAAAAAATATATTATTCCAAGCACTCATTCCTAGAGGCTTTTGCAAATCCCTTGAAGTCAACACTGTATTACTTTTAGGGCTTGGTATGTCTGTCCCCTCCCTCAGGGGTTCTGACCTGCATGGACATCCATCACTCCTATCTCTCAGCCCAGCTCCTCGTTTCAGACAGCAGGAACAAACCCAGGTCAGGGTGAGGCAGTCATAGTCCCAATCCCTCCCTCTGCTCCCCCCTGGCAGATTCAGAAGTTCAGATTTAATCTGAAAGAGGGAAGATGGAGAGGAGCCTCAGCAGTTGCAGTTTCTGTAAATGTCAGGATAAGGGGATCTTAGCAAACCTTAATACACTATGCAAATCCTCAGAGCATGACTGTGTGCTACCAGGGCTTTTTATTCCCCTCCATGGTAATTGGAGAGACAGGGATTAAAAAGAGGAGTTGCCACAGCACTGGCTAGTCCCTCTGCTTTACCAGCCATGGTTTATAAACAATATTGGGACACACAGGCCACAGGGTCTGTAAAGACCTCCAGGTAGAGGTGGGTGTTCTCCTAAAGGGCACGGGGAAAAGACTTTTGCCTGAATGAGGCTATTAGGAAGTGTCCAAAGGAGAGCTACAAAGGTGGAGAAGGGTCTAAAGGGAGAAGCCATGAATGGAGTGGCTGAGGTCACTTGGCTTGTTCAGCCTGGAAAAAACTGAGGGGAGACCTCACTGGGGTCTGCAGCATTCCCACAAGGGGCAGGCACTGATCTCTGCTCTCTGTGACCAGGGACAGGACCTGAGGGAAAGGCTGGAGCTGTGCCAAAGGAGGGTTAGGTTGGAGATCAGGGAAAGGTTCTTCCCCCAGAGGCTGCTGGGCACTGCCCAGGCTCCCCAGGGACTGGGCACAGCCCCGAGGCTGCCAGAGCTCCAGGAGCCTTTGAACAGTGCTCTGGAGCACAGGGTGGGATTGCTGGGGTGTCTGTGCAGCACCAGGAGCTGGACTTTGAAGATCCTTGTGAACCCCCTCCAACTCAGAATATGCCTTGATTCCCTATTTTGGCATATATTTGGGGTATGTGCAAGGGGATGAGAGATGTGTGCAGGCATTTGGCTGAAACTGAGACTGTGCTCCATGGAGACAGGAGGCGGAGAAGGCTCTGCATGGTGTCCAGGTGTGAAACTCTGTGCTCCTCTTTCTACAACTGCATGTTTACATTGCTTTTTTTCCTCTACATGTTTTTTTTTAAATGGATCAGGAAAGCTCCATCACTTTCCTTTCCTGTAACGATGTTGACCTGATTAAAATTTTTATTGGATTTTACAAAATAATTTCATACATACTGTTCCCTGGAGCACTGCAGGGTGGAGGGAGGCAGGGCAGAGAGAGAGAAGAGAGTATATTAAGAATGAGGTGGAAAAGGAAAATATTTTATTTTACACTGAAATGATGTTTCCTGAATGAATAATAGATTAGAAAGATTTTTTTAATAGTGCTCTTACAAGTGCCCCTGCAACATGCAAGCATGAAAACATCACCAGTTGAGCATTTTTGACCTATTTCAGTAAAAAAGCTTTACCTTCCTCCAGCTCCTAACCCTTTCCACCATCTCTCAGCAGTAAGCAAGCAGTGGTTAAGGGGTTGCCAGAACCTGGGAGACAGGCAGGACCCCAGGGACAGACCCTCCTGGATATCCACAGCCCTTCCATCAACCAGCCTAGAGCATCCCCTCTAGTCTGACTCCTGCTTTGACTCGATGCTTTAATGTAAGCAAACTATGTGGAGGCACCCCAATGTCCCTGCCCTGTGAGGACAGTGCTGTGGGGTCAGCCCCAGGGACTCTTAAGAGCATTTCATTGATGAAATCACAGACAGGTCACAAACAGGACACACACATCAGGCTCTTGTCCCCAGCCTTGGCCAGTGAATGAGCCTGATGCACCCCAGGGAGCTCATGGGGCAGGGCAGACCCTGGGAAGCCTGAGACAAATGGAACACCAGTTACAAAGGAAGGTTTGAAAGCAGTGCTTGTCTTGCCATTTAGCATTTCACTGCTGTTTTCCTTCCTTGCCAAGGCAATGCCCTAGCACTGATGTTTCAGGCATAGAATTCCCACTGGTGTTTCACTCTGGTGCCTAGAAAGAAATCAGGCCTTTGCTGTATAAGGAATGTCACGAGGATGATTTAGTTACCCAGATCCATTTTAATATATTTAAATTAGATAGGAACCCCCTGGCCCATGGACTCACTGTTGCCTTCCAGAGAAAGGCAGCCACTCCTGCCACAGACAGCTTTGCACCCACCTTTGTCACTATTGGGACCACTTAATGGTCCCAACACCACTGAAAAAAAGTAAAATTTGCTTTTCAGGGAGCGCAACATTTTCTTCAGTGTCCTTTGAAGAGTACCCCCACAGGGCTGGCTTGTTTGGAAATTTCGTTTTCCTGGTGGATTCTTATGAAATAAATATTTCAATGCTCTATCAACAGCTCAGCAGAACCCCCCAAGCAGCAATAAATCTCTGAGCTGCACCTAATGCCAGGTTAGTCTCAGATGCCAGCAACAGAGTGAAGCCAAGGTGAGAGATACAGCATGTTACTCTGTGGCTACTGCTAGTGGCCAGCATTGGAGATTGTCTGCAAGTCCCTTGCTCTCCAGGTGGTTCTCAAGGTCCCACTGATGAAGGTATTAAGGTTGTCTGGATAACTCTCATTATGTGCTTTGGAATGGGTTGATTTCTTTCCCAGCACCATATTCTCTAACCATTGCTGTTTGACATTTCCCACAGGCTCTGGTTTTACCCCCATAGTGAATGTTCTGCCAGGCTCCAGGTCTGACCACCTCTGCAGCCCCTAAATCCTGCCCTCCTGGTGCAGGACTGCTGCTTCCACACAAGGAGCAGTGCAAAGTGCCACCTCCCCTCAGAACACAGGCAAAGCTCCTGACCCCCAGCAGTACTGTGGGTCACACCTGGGATTTCAGGGTTGGGATTTCACCTGGGCTCTGCAGTCTGCCCTCAGAACACCATCCCTTCTGCTCCTTCATCTCCTGCTGCACCACTATCCCAAGGGCAACCATCTACAGGATTTCAGGATCTGTCACCAGCACATCTTCATCTTGACCTCAACACTCTGTGCTACTCCATTCCCATCTGAGAGCCTCCTGGGCAAGGGCTGAAGGCAGCAGGGGGGGCCACCACAGTCTGTGCAGGCTGTCCCCAACCCAGAGACCAGCAGAGATCTTGCAGATAAAGGGATTTGAAATAATACTACATGGAGAAAATTCCAAGCTCTGGATAAAAATGGCTTATGGCATCGAGCTGTGCCTGTTGTCTAAGAAATGGAGGGCATCTGTCATCACTCTTACACTGCCCCACACCCAGCACAAATCCCTCATTCATTCCCAAATGACTTTTATTTCAAGTTCTAGACAGTGACAAAGAAAAGAAGAATATAAAGCATCCCCAAGAGAGTGAGCACAGAAATTTACCAACAGCCAGAGCAGGGAAAGACATGAAATGGCAGCAGCAGGTCCTGCAAGCAGTCAGAGCCAGCTCCTGCCTCGTGCTGCTGCACAGCTGGCTCAGCCCCAGCCCAGGAGGGAATGAGCAATCAGGGACATTAATTTCTACTCTCTGATGGGCAAAAAGACAAGCCCACAGGCTCTAACCAAACCTGACTCTTTTTGAAACTTGGTCATTCATCTGTAGAAAGAAGAATAACTCTCTCCAAATCCCCACGTTTTCCTCCTCCTGGTTCGTGAGGCGATACAAGGCAGACACTGCCCCTCTTTGCTGGGTGACCAGATCGTGCAGAACCCACAGCTCTAGGACCTCACACATGATCTGCAGGCCCACTTTCAGTCCTCACAGCTTCACCTCCTCCTGTGGAAGCCTCCAGGCTTTGAAGCACACATCCACATATCACCAGCCCCATCCAGGCTCCCTGGAGGGCCTGTGTCACAACCAAGGGCAGCCAGCAGCTCCCAGGCCACTGCCTTGGCTCCTGTCTTGTCCCTAAATCACACAGGCAGGTGGGTTTAAACACACCCATTGATTTCCTAACCTCACATCTCCCTGGGAGCAGGGGCTGGGGCTGTCACAGCCAGGTTACACAGGGCAAACAGGAGACGCATGAGTTTGGGAACTGCTCCCAGACCAGTGAGGAGGGACAGGTCAACATCAGCTCCCACCAACCCTGGCTGTTAAAAGACGTCTTTTATGGGCAGGGATTTGACAGCCAGTGTGTAAAAGGAGCCTGTAGCCCACACCACAAAACACCATCACCATAAGTAGCATCTCGTGGCCTCCACAGAAGCAGATGTGCATTAACTTGGTCCCTCAGCACACACGGGAGGCTTGTGCTGTTGCTGCTTCACTCTGGATAACGAGGGCTTTAATCTCCAGGTTTCTCAACTTAGCACCTTGCCAGAACTAGGGCTCATTTTTAGTATTAAAAAATAATGCATATTTATCAAACCTAGTCAGGCAGAGGGAGGGGGAAACAGCTGGCAGCAGCCTCCCTCTCCCCATCTGACATGTGCTTGCCATTTTTCACATTTTCAACAGCTCTCCAGCTCTAGTCCTTATAATTACGATGAAAAAACCCTCACACTCGACCATAGTGCCTCACAGCCAAGATGCCAATGTGTTTCCACATAAAAGCCTCATTGCAAAAAATCTGAAATTTCTCAGTGTCTCTGCTTTATTCCCATCCTCCCCTACATCATTGTATTCACATGGCGTTCAATTATTTACAAGCATACAAAACACTCCAGCCTGGATTCTCAACTGGTATTAATCAGTGAAATGCCAACTAAATCAACAGAGCTACAAAGAATTGCTCCAGAGAAGGATCTGTCCTACTGTCCCTGAAGATCCCTTCTTCCCTTCACAGCACACATTGGGAAGGAAAGGACAAAACACAGTTTTGGTAGGTTTGTTTTTTTCATTCCCTGAGTCACACAAACATATTAATGCCCACACAAAGAGCTGCTCCCCACTGCTGACCTACTTCCCATTTCTGTGCATGTGGCACACTCACCTGCCTGGCAGTCCCAGGTATTCCTGGAAGCATCCACCCCTTACCCAGAACCCTGGGGCAGCTCCTGGAGCTCTGCATGGGGCAGGCCCCTGGGTGTCAGGATAACAGCCTTGACCTAAATGCCACATAACACTCTCAGATTACTCAGCCAGGCCTGGCACTTCCTTGGAGTGGGTGCAGCAGCATCTGTCTCCAGCCTGGTTTTTGGGGGCTTTTTCTCCATCCTTTTCAATGGCAACACTTCCAAAGAGGCCCAAAGGGAGGGACAATTTCCTGGGCTGGTGAGCAGAGAGGGCTCACAGACAGGATGAGCTCCTTCAGTGATGGTTTCATTTCAGTATTACAGCCTCCATCACGTTAATTCAATGAAACCAACAGAGCTGCAGGACACAGAGCACAAATCAGAGGCCAGTACATGGAACAGGCATAGGATATTGCTTCTAAAGCTATGGGACAATCTTCAGTCAAATTGTGGTTTTTAGGATCCCCACAGAAAACTGAGCCTTCCATAAGAGCAGGCCCAGCACAAGCAATCCTTTGGTAAGTCTCTTTTCCAGGACTTTGTGATCACACAAAAATCAGAAACTGACTTCTGAAAGACATTTTGTTATTTGAACCTTCACTTTGAATCAGAAAGAGAAGAGTCCATGAAAACATAATATGAGCGTAAAGAAGAGGTCTGGTCCCTCAAGAGCATTTTCACAGACAGGCTGGAGAACCACGTGCGAGACCCTGAGGCGCCGGGCACCTCATTAGAAGACAGGAAATAAATGAAATCCTATTTCCAACACAGGTTCATGGTCTGGGGCTTCTCCATTCAAAACCAGAAGGCCAAGGAAATGGAGGAGATGCACACCAGGCTGGGTCTCACTGCACTGAGCACAGCTTACTCATCCCTTGTGTACCACCACCACAGCAGAGAGAAGTCACAAGGCCTTCATCATGACTGGAATCATAATATCCATGATTCACATGGAATACTTTTTATACAAAGCACCAAGATAAAAATAAAATGAAGAGGGGAAAACTTAACAAGAAACTTGTTTCATTCCCTACGAGATGGATAAACCAAGATGAATGTAAACAGCTCAACTTGACCCAAATATTTCTTCGTTGCTGAGTAACCCCACAAAAAATGTTGTTATCTCACCAGCATCTGGGGAGATTAGATGGTGGGGAATTTTAAACAAACTTTCACTGTTGTGCCTTGTTTGAGGAATGTCAGACTGGACATGAACCCTCAGGACTTGTAGCACCCCAACCCCTTCCAGGAGGGAGCACACAGCTGAGGAGGGCAGGAAGCATCTGTTACATCTCCAGCACATGGATATGTGGACATGCTGTTGACATGAAGGTTTACATGAAACATTTGGGCATCCAGCCTTCCAAACCCTTCCAAGGGAAGGATGCAGCTGCTCTGTGAAGGCTGCAAGCAGGAAACACAGGCTCAGGCCATGCCTCCAGCAGGAGGTGGGAGCAGTCCCAGCAGATGGCTGTGAGCCATTCTGGGTGGCAGCAGGCACCCGCTGAGGGGCTCAGACTTTGCAGCCCACACTGGCTGCCATATGTTGTGATAGTGGCTCATCATCACACAGGACCCAATTTATAGCATCCTTTGTGGCTGCAAGCACCACACTACCTCACACTGCTCCCCATTAGCACAATCCTCTTTCCACCAAGCATCCTTTAGCAGCTGCTTTCACATTTACTGATTTTCTGCATGTTTCTGTAGGTGGAAGGAGATCTGGGAGATCATCTGAGAGATTCAGGTATGAGGTTTTAGCCTCATTTGTGCTCTGGAGGTCAGGCCTGCTGGCTCCCAACAGATAAATGCTATCTCAACAACACACAGATGCTTTTAGAGATCACCTTGGCCACTCCAGCAAGCAGGGCTTTGCCTGTGACACTGGGAGCTCAGAACAGGGCAGGTGGGAGGTTACAGCTCTGAAAATGGCAGTCCTTCCAGCAACAGCAGGCTTCCTTGGTGAATATCTCCTGGAGAGACTCAGGGAAATGAGAGCAGCAAGGCAAGAAAGGCCTGGAGGTGGCAGGATGGAAATCAGGCTCAGAGGGAGGGATGCCAGTGGCACTGGCAACAGGCTGCAATGACACAACATAAAGAGGGGCAGAGCTAAGGCAGAGCATCACTATGCCTCTGTCATACAGCAGCAACATAAACCCCAGGGCTGTGGCATGATGCCAGTGCAGCCCAGCGAGCCCCAGAGATGGGCAAAGTGGGATGGGCAACCTGAGAGCTGGGCCTGCCACTCTGGGATGGCAAAGCTCTCACAGGTCTGTGGGGCTCTCTGGGAAACATGGCAGTCTGCCCAAAACATGTGGCACCAGCCACATTCAAGTTCATGGAGTGGACTTTGTGTCCTATGAGAGCAAAGAATGAGGTCAGTTCACCCTTCACCTTGTCACCAGGAGGAGCAGGGCACCCTGAACCACTGCTCTGCACCTCACCCAGGTCAGCCCAGCTGCCCAACTAAAGATTCAGGCAATTTACTCTGTAAGGGTCCTTAAAATATCAACTCAGCACAAGTATTGCAGCTCCCACCAGGGCTCTGAGGGAGGACAGTCATCCACACTTGTGCTAGGCAACTGTGGTTGCATCCCTTGGATTTATGAAAAATCTGAGATATTTTTAGCATTTTGAAAAATAACAGCCACTCAGTGTTGGTTATTTTAACTCAGTACAGTCCATGAATTCAGACTAGCCCTACAAGTCCATTTCCTGGCATCCAAGCCATCCCTCTCTCCATGGATGGCTCTGGCCCATTCTGGCCCTCCCTGATCATGGCACTTACATTTTCTGCCTCAGGTGATGCCTCCCTCATCTTCTCAACAGACACAGCCAGGGAGCTTCCTGGAGCAAGCAATTACAGAAACTGAACTCACCTAAACAAAAAGAATAAAGCTGAGATATATGTCAAAGCCTCATTTTTTCTCTCTACTACACCTAGAACCTGCATCAGACCAAAATCCATCAGTGGGAGCAGACTCTGCTCTTCTCCAGGTGCTGCCTGAGCCTCCAGCAGTGCTGGCAGCTCTCTGGGCTAGCCCAGAGGCTCCAGTTCACCAAGGAGGGCAGCACAGACCAGTTGTCCCATTTAGACTGAATCAACCAGTTCCATAAAGTGGTACTGGTTTCACCAGTGCAGACTGGAGCCTGGGAGCACTACTTTCAGCCCTGGAAAGCAGAGGCTTCTCTATGCTCAGAACCTGCTGAAAAGCTTTGTTTTTCCTGCCCTACCTGGCAGCGACACACAGAGCCAGCTCCATAATCCCCAGCAAAGCACATCTCAGCTGCAACTTAATCTGAACTTCAGCTCTCACCGACAGCTCAAGTGAAAATGAAAAGCAACTGATAAAAGAAAACCCACAAAATGCAGCAAGTGATGAGGGGGCCAGAGGCAGGGAACGAGACTGGAAAGAGCAAGGCTCTGCTAGATCTGTGGTGGCAAACATTAATTGCCTTTTAAGTATTCCAGTGCTTTCCTCCCCTGGTGGCTGGCAGCTGCAGAATTTCTGCTTGTTCTCCAGTGGAGGAGGAGAGGAAAGCCAAGAGTGTGGCAGCCAAGCAAGCCCAGGGACCAAGCCCACAAACTGACCCCACAGGGGATGGCAGGAAGCTTCCCTAACCCTGAAGCTGCTGATGTTTCCTTTGAGCACCATTGCAGGGCAAGTCTTCCATGTCACCTCAGCCATCTCTGGAGGAACCTGAACCACTGGTGATACCTGTGTGAAAACATAGCTTGAGCTTTGAGTCAAGTGCATCATTTGCTTCTGATCAGAGATAGGGGTAGGAAAAAGCATAAACAAAGCAAGCACAGCCCAGATGTTTTGCCCCAGATTCAGCTACATTTCTGAGACTCTAAAAAACAGAGGAATGACTTTCTCCTCTGCCCTGCTGCCCACAGGCCCCTGGATCTGGTCACTTCCAGCTCTACAGATGGGCCCCACTGTCTGGCAGCACTCCTCAAGCTATCAACACCCACATAACACAGCTAGTTTTGTGCATCCCTCTGCTGCTTTGTGACCTGGAGAGGCCAGGATTGGTAAAGCACAGAGATCACCAGGTCCTATCCATCAGCTGATCATGTACAAGTGTCCCTACAACAGTCCTGAGCCAGCAACAGGCTTTAAATTCAGCCCCTCAAGCCTTCAGCAGATCCCCTCCATGGGAATCTCACCCAGCACCATGCATAGGATCCCACAGCAGGCACAGAAGAGTCAGTAAATAACTTGTCTTAGCTAGACTTTCCTCCAAATGGACAGGAATTGGTGCTGCCATTTTTGCTGGCATTGTCAGGAGTCACTTTCTGGCACTGTAATGGTTTTCATGGGAACTCAGACAAAAAGGATGAAGGAAATCATGCCTCATCCTGCCTTTCCATAACCAAGCCTCTTCCTGAGGGAGGGGGAAAAGCAGCATCTGTAACATAAGAGAAAGGAACTGCTGCTACAGCAGTACAAACAAGATCCCCTTCCACTTGGCACAGCTGGTCAGCACCCCAAGCGATGTTGTAGGTGGGATGATCTGGGGGTTTAACGCTGTTGGTGCTCCCAAGCAGACAACCGGGCATGCTGTGAGCAAGAGGGGACTCAATCCCAGGCCACTCTTCCAAAGGAAGAAAGAAAAGCAAGTCCCCTTGAAGCCTGTGGCAGGGCCACATGCATGGCCACAGTGCCATCAAGCCACTAGGGTGTGACAAAACACCACCGGGGGAGTCACAGACAACCACCCACCCCATCACCACGGGGGTGCTGAGGAGCAAAAAGCCATCTGGGGTACAGGAGAGACACTTCAAGAGCAGTGGCCAACAACACAACACAGTACTGCAGAGAGGTACTTGCACCTTCACACACACTGCCCTGTTTCCTCAAAGACCCAATTCCAAGCCCTCCAAAAATCAATGAGATAACAAGGAGATGAGTTGCAGCCAATATGGATTTGTCAGGAGCAAATCACATCACTCCCATCTATCTCCCTCCTCCAAGAGCCTAACAGGCTTTGGGCACAGCACTCCCTGTCAGACACCTCCACTCCAGCGAGGCTTCTGACAGTGCCCAGGCTGCCACTCCCATCAGCCAGGGGAATGGGGTCTGAAGAGAAACAGTGACAGGGCAGGCACAGAACTGCTCAGAGAGCCATGTGTAAAGAGCAGATATCAGCACTCTCCTGTGCTACAAAGGCAGAGCATATCGACAAACAGGATTTTGTAGGAATCTGTCAAACACCTGCCTTCTTCAGAGCTTCTGCTACAGAGCTGGATGATGGAGCAAAAAGAAAACTCATTAAATTCACAGGTAGCATGGAGGTGGGAAGAACTGGCAGGTTCTTTTAGAAGACAGAAATAGAAAATGTTGGTCTCTTAAGAAAACATCTTTTTTCCAGGGCAGATACAAGGGCCAGGTTTTTCTCTCCAGCAG
>NW_005054313.1:9652498-9667333 GCF_000277835.1 Geospiza fortis | reverse complement strand
AATCAGCTGTCTAAGAACAAATGTCCAAAGAGAAAGAACAAGTTTTCAGGGTCTTGCTTCACCACTCTTGCATATCAGGGGTTACTGATGCTGTTAGGAACTGAGACCTCTTGCCCTTAACCCTACGACAGTACCATGTAGGGTTTAAGGCATTAGGCAGGCATCATGGATCTCTTCCCGAGCAGCATGCAAACAGAATCAGTATCAAGCTCAAGGGCCCAGAACAGGATCAGAAAACAAGAATTCCACTCTCAGGCTGCTCTTTATCTCCTGCATCACTGTCACCTCGTTGCAACTGGCACTCTGAGTGCCTCTTGCTTCAGCAGGGAAGGTGTTGCTGTGCCAGCAGCACATCATGCTAATCATGACAGCCCAGCACAGGCTGCATCCCCGGGCTGTGCATGCCATACATGCTTCACAAAGTTGTCCCAACTGCCTGCCCAAGCCCTCCCCATAACCAGCTGCACCCAGTTCTACTGTCAAGTGTCCTTCCTCTTTCCTTGTGACAATTCACACCGTTTTAACCCACAGACTCTGCAAGACAAGGACTTGCCATCTCCAGTTGTCACTGGAAGCAAGCAAGGCACAATTGCCCCACAAGAATAATGAGCCAGCATTTCCAGATGTGGTCTTTTTTATGGAAAAATATGGCCAAGCCCCTGCAATGAGCTACATTTTTAGCCTGAAGAGAAGATACACTTGCAGCCATTCTTCACATGATCCTTGGGCTTTCCCTCTAGCTGCACATTTTTGGTTTATCTCAGTGTGAGCTGGTGGGGAAGTGGACCTTGCAGCCCTGGGAACTCTGATGTTCCAAGAAAGTTCATCCACTGCCAGAATAAGAAAGCAGAGTTTCCAAATAAGTGACATTTCCTTTGGTAGCAATTGCAGGGAAGACTGCAAAGTAGCAGGGGATTGATCTGGCTCCTGTGGAGGTGACTAATGGGAACGGGATCCCGCAGCTACAGCAGGACTCGATGGCACTGCCCCCCACAGCTGCGTCGGTACAGAGACACTGCCCCCACATGGAATGGAGGGAATCCTTGCACCACGTTCCCCACACGTACAGCTCCCACAGACACGTTTTGCCAAGCCCTCCAAGAACTCAGAACGGGAGGCAAACACTTGAAATAAAGGCAGGAGAATCGTGTCAGGGAAGCACTTCAGGTTCAGATGTACCCAGTCAGCTGGCAAAATCCTCTCCACTGGAGCATCACCCAGACCACAGGCTTTTAGCACCGTATGGAGCATGACTGAATGCAGTCTTATCCCTCCAAAATGAAGACTGAAATAAAGCATTGCAGCAGAAATTATAGTGAGACTCAGGGTAATCCCAGGGCAGGTCTTTTCATGGTGAGGTCAAGACAATTCATGCATCAGGAACTTGACCAAATTTAAAGAAAGGTTCAAAGAAGAGACAAAGTGGATGAAATGGCTTGTATTTATTACCCACCACAAAAGACAGCAACAAGATCAAGGTGTAAAAGCAAGGCATTAGCACCTCTGTGGTCAGCATCAATCTGTGAGCATCTGCCATCTCTCCCACCAGTACTTATTGTGGTTTCTCTCCCGAAGGATGGGCTATGCATGTACATATCTGTACACTCTCCTTCAGACTGAAGGCTCACAGCACTGACAGCCTTGGCACAGGCTGGTGAGGCTCCACAGCCTTCCATTGCTTTTTCTCCTTCAGAAGACACTAGGCATTATTAGCACTGCCAAAAAGCCTGTGAAGTTTAAAGCAGGATTGTCATGCTTTTGTTATTCTCACAGATGCCAACACCACAAGGGTGCCCTAGAATTTACACAAGATCAGCTGGGAAGTGAATGGAAGGTACAGGCTATGTAAATTCACCTCAAAAATGGCCCTGAGCACTGGAGGGCAGGGTTAGTGTGCCACTGGCACAGTCAGTTCAGCTCTTGGCTTTCTCACATCCCTTGCTGCCATTAAGCTCTGTCAGAGCACCTGTGATCCACACTATTAACACCAGCATGTCAGCTCATTCCTGCCTGAGAGCAGCAGCACAGCCACAGCTATTCGTGCCTTTTGCCACCTCTCAGCAAGACCACAGCAATCTGACAGCCTGCAGTGTGTAAAGAGCTCTATCCAAAATATGCTCTGCACCCCGAGTGCTCTGTAATCCCATTTCCACACTGAGCTGGTCAGCTGCCTCCCAGGTCCTGATCCAGAGATCCAGGAGAAATCTGATCCAAGGCCTTGGCCCTCATGTCCCTGAGGCCTCAGCAGCAGAGGCAAAGCTGCTTCCCAGGATGGAGTGAGCATGGAACACCTCAGAGTGCCACAGGATCCCCAGGGCTCATCCCAGCCATAGGCAGCAGAACCTCCTCAGTCCCTGCTGAGCTGCTGCTGCCCGGGGAGCACAGGTTATCAGACATCTCCTGCTGCAAACCACTGGGTTTCTTTGTGCTACCTGGTGTGACAGAAATGCACCATGACGTGGATTTAAAAGAAATATCCTAGAACATGACTTTCCCCTGCAGACACTTAACCCCTGGGATGACACTGAAATACCCAGACCCTGACAGATGCAGACACGTTCACTGTCATGCACAACTCAAATCTCTCAGACATCCTCAGAGCACAGGAAGCTCTGTCTGCAGCCCACACTTATAGTGAAGAGCTTATAAATTCTCAATCAGCCTGTTCAGTCATATCAAATTAGCATGGGAGTTGTTGGGCTCCTTTGGAACAGGACTGGGACAGGTTATCTGGAACAGGACAGGTATTAGAGAGATGGAAGGGAGAGGTGGGCTCTCAGTGCAAGCAATGACTATCATGGCATGAAGTGACAGAAAGATGTAGTGTCTGTGCCTCTTCTGAGCTCAAACAATTCCCCTATGGCTCTGCTCCCTCATCTGTAAAGACAAGGAAAACTTGGCTCACCTATCAAATTCCTATTTGCATCAGCTAAAAAGAATAAAGGTCTGGTCCCACGAGGTTCTGATTCACTCTGCTGCAGGTGCCTTATCCCTTTACGACAAGTTAATGGGAGCTGTGGTACGAAGCAATCCACCTTGTTTGGATGTGTTGGAACAGATGACTTATGAAGAAAGGCAGCCTCAACACCTCACCCTGCACACTCCCAAATGTTGCTATAGACCTTTTCTTTACCCGCCTCTGCCAATTTTCACCATGAGCTGTACTGCTTTATTATCACCTCTCTAAGGCTCCTCCACATGCTCCAAGCTCATCCCAGGCTACCTAAACACCAGCCAGGGCAGGCAGAGAGCCATTAGCACTGCAGTGCTGTTATTGAAGCTGCCTGGGCCGGAATTAATGCTGCTCAGCCACGGCACAGTGAAAATATTGACTTTCCAGCTAATCAAACCAAATTCCATGAAAGCTACAAATTCAGACTTCAAAAAAATCCATCAATGATTCATAAATATTTGAAAGTGCTAGATTGATTGCATCTGGATTACTGCAGTGGAGGGAGCTGAGGTCTGGCTGAGGAGGAGATGGACGAGGCAGCTGCTCAGACCTTGATGTCATGGTTCCCAGGACTGCATGGACCTCCCGAGCCTCAGTGAGAGGAAGAGCACTATACCCCAGTGCTGTGTTATCTGTGCTGCTGCAGCCCCACTCAGTCTAGAGTGCCCAGCCTGCAGGTAAGGATGTACCAATCCCGCTGTTGGCACCATGAAGATTAGAAGCCTAATAACCTGGTTGTTTAACTTCTGACCCTGGAATAAAAAAGTAAAAAATATATAGATATTCCAACCTCCTCCATTCGTTGCTGCCCACTAACAAGGTTGTTGGCATTCCCAGAACACTTCAGCTGGCCAACCTTCAGCTGGTCTCCAGGGAAGCAAGGGGATTTGTTAGCCTGGCCTTCTCTCCACCCAGCCCAGCCCTTCCATTTTTATGCATTCAGCCAGCCAAGGAGGGGTGTTTTATGTTCCCAACAACCTTTCCAAGGGGAACAAATTCCAGGATATTATGCAAGATGCAACAAGTCAAAATGATCTATTTTTACTTCACCCCACAGAGAAGCTCCAACTTTTCCCACATAAAAGAAAATTAATCTAATTCAAACTTGGATGGGGGAAACTTTTCGGAAAGAAACACAATAAATAGCTTTGGTTCACTGCAGACAGTCTTTGCTGCACAGAAGTTGGTTTGCAAAGCCACTGCAGGCTGCCTTTGTCCTCCAAGTCTCTGGAGCTACATTTGTACACAAAAGAAGCCAGCACAAAGTCCTTGCCTGTGAAACCATATCTCCAGCTCTTGAAATCAAGAGGGGAAACAGAGGCCTACAAATCTTACTCTGAAACACAAAACTCTCCTTCATTAGCAACTGACATGAGAGAGAGTCCTTCAGGGCAGGGCAGACAGGTAAGAGAAGAGGACCAAGGCAGGTTCAGGGCACCGTGCTCAGCCCCATCTCCTGCAACCGCCTCATTCCTCAATGACTGCCCAGGCAGGAAGCACAAATGCTGACTGAAGTGCTCCTGTGATTTCAGCATTCAGTGTCCCCTCCATAATCCTCTCTGTAATCCTGTAAGCTAACACAGCACAGCACTGCAGCCTCTCCCTTGGTGGGAGCACTCCCAGCTCCGAGGCTCTGCAGAGAGCCAGGCGAGCGTGGCCTCTGTGCAGGGCTGGTCTTTGGAGCAGACAGGCAGAAATCCCAGAGGCTGGCAGTGCTGGCTGGCACTCCAAGAGATCCAGCTTGCCCAGGAGCACTGTATCCACCCCCATGAGGGAAGGCATGGCCACAAAAACCTCACTTCACCCAGTTGGGTGCCTCATGTCCATGCTGTGCACAGAGGGCAGGGCAGACGTTGCTGGCAAGGGCTGGCCCCCACCATAAGGGAGAAATCTGCTCCTGATCCTTTATGAAGATCAAGCTCCCAGAGTCTGCCAGCTGCTTGACCACAAACCCTGACAAGAAGGAAAACATTTAGCTGCCAGCCTTCTCCAATTTCCAGTCCCCACCAAGCTCAAGATCTGGGCAAAGGGCCTCTCCCTCCCTGGCATTAAACCATTGGCCAGGGCACCTCAGTACTCAAAACACTGCTTGCACTGGTGGCTTGCTGGCTGGGGTTAAACCACAACGCACTGAAATAAGGCAATTAAACCACTCATTTCTTTCTCACCACCAAAAATAAACAGAGGCCCTAAGATAGTGGTTCTAAACACAAGATTAGAAAACATTCCTTGCCCATAAGCTTCCTGGAGCAAGCCTTCCTGTCTTCATTCCAGTTAAAGATACCTTTAACACAACTCACTCTACAGCACTGTTGGTTCCTCCCCAAACATCTAAGAATAGTCTCATGTATTTAAAGATTTTTTTCCCTAATCAGGAAAGAAACAGGACAATCACTTGAAGTAGCTTAGTGAACTAGTTAAGAGTCACAAAAAACTCAACTTTATTTGGCAGCCATGGTACATACATTCCTCTGACCCTCAGGGCTTACGTGGAGTTTGAGGGCAGGGCTGAACCTTGGTTCTGTGCCACTGCAGTGCTGGAGATAGGAAATGAGCATCACAACTACCACAACAGCCAGCAAAGCAGCAAACACACCCATGCTGCTCTGTCGGGGTTATCTGCCACAGCTGCCTTGGCCTGTCACACTGCCTTGTAAAGACTGCATGAGAAGGAAGAGGAGAAGAGGTCCCTGATAGTGCCCCACAACCATGTGCCACTGCTTCTCCAGCCTGCTGCTGCACACACACCTCGTTTCTTGCCACCCTCTACATCCTCACTCCCCAGGGTGAAATTGTTTCCTAGGAAAATCAGAGGATCTCCTGTTTAAGAATTGGACTCCAGTTTAAGTAAAAGCTATTTAAAAAGAAACCTGTCCTTGTGAGTTTGCTCATGGAAATCAATGGCATGCTAGCAGATGTACCAAAATCCCCCAAAGTGCACGTGTCAGTGCATTTCTTCCTTCAGAGATCATTAATGGCTCATGACCAAGGTCAGGAGTCAAGTCTAAGACTTTGCTGCTGATATAGAGGAAAGCATCTTTGCAGTGACACAGGGCACAACCTGCCCAGCTAATAGACTCACAGGAACTCGACTCCCAGACCTCATCCACCCCCTAATTTATAAATAATAAATTGCCATTTTAAAGCTGCTGTCTAGGAAGAGTATCCTAAGCCTTTGCCACCCCTTGGAGAGTGCAAACACAGTGACCAGACAAGAAACACACAGCAGATTAAAACGGCTGTAAGTAAAATCAGCTTCAAAGCCAGAATAAAAGCCAAGCACACCACCAAAATCTCCTGGACGAAGGTTTTTAGCAGATAAGGCCTAAAATGGGCAGGCCAGGGACCAGCCCCCCCAGGCTCCTCAAGGGAGAGCACTCAGTCACCATAGAGACAAAGCACAGGCACGATCGCTCTTGTCCCCACTCTGCAACCTCCGTCTCCTCCGAGGCTCCGGAGCAGATGGCAAGCTGCGAGCAAGGCAAGGAGGGACTGTGAAATGCTGCATGTAAATAAGACAGCCAAACACTTTTGCTGTGCCTCGGCAGCAGCCGAGCAGGGCTATTAAGGGGCTGCTGCAGGCGAGCGGCTCGGCAGCAGTAATGAGCTGGCCACGAGTGACTGATTCCGTGTCAGGCTTGGGTGGGATCGATCAGAGGCTGCAGCGCTGCCACTCCGCACTGACGCCGGCTGATGGATCGCCTGCAAGGCCACGGACCGGGGGAGCGAGGCTGGGGATAAACCACAAGGCAGCGTCCCAGGAGGAGCCAGGACAGCGCCGGCACTCCGGGCCGGAGCTATCCCGAGCACTGAGCTTCTCCCTGCTTTCAGAGGCAAATGAAGATGTTCCTGTTATAAGTAAAATATCTGCCAATTAAAAAAAAAAAAAAGGTTGCAGAGTGAACAAGTTAAAGGAGCTGCTGCCAAGGTGGAGTTCTACCTGTTTGTTATTGTAATCACCGGTCGTTTTCGTTAATTGCTCCTTTTGTATCAGTATGACCCTGCCTAAAGCTAAGTCGATGGCCCTTCTCCCCGGACAGCGAGAGGAGGGG
Source organism: Geospiza fortis (assembly GCF_000277835.1). Lineage (NCBI taxonomy): Eukaryota > Metazoa > Chordata > Aves > Passeriformes > Thraupidae > Geospiza > Geospiza fortis. The sequence goes on along the minus strand of NW_005054313.1, from coordinate 9,660,328 downwards.
ACATGGGGGGCGGGGGCATCAGAAGGCATGCAAAATAACCTCGGGACCAGCATGCCATGGGAAGCCACCCCACCAAACTTACAGAAAAGACCCCAAAAACAATGAGCCAACGCAGAATTAAGAGATCAAAGTGATGTCTCGACGTGAGGAACAAAGTACTGAGCCTGCAGAGATGCTGAGAACCTTTGCTGCCCCTCGCCGTGACCTAAGACTTCAGCTGCAACCAAGACAAGGAGACTGCAAAACTTTTGCCACGCAACCCCGAGTATAACCCTACTGCTCCCGGACGGGTGGATCCCCGAATTTTGCTTCCTCGGCGACAAACTTGCACCCGTTGAGCCTCCCAACCTTAAGCTGATCACTCCTAATAAAGGCATTGAAAGGAGAAAAAGTTTCCTCCCCTGTTTATTTCGGTTCCTTTTTGCTGGTGCCCTGATAGTCTCAGGAGTATCTTTATCAGCACAAAGTCCTATCTGGGTCGGGAAGCAGGAACAGGGATAGCTTTACGTCTTGGAGAAAAGTATGATTTGCAACACAGCTGCCACAGTCCTTTTGGAGACTCCTCCCCACGGGAAGGGAAGGTGAAGAGGCGGAAGAATGCTGCTGTGCTTTGACACGGGACACACCAAGTCCTTGCAGCTCAGATTGTCCCATCACTGCCCCAGCCAAGAAACAGGTGCTTTTTCCGGATTCTCACTTTGTTTCCCAGCCATTCAGAGTATCTGGTACTTTGTTTTTTCCCTTTATACCTGATTAATTTTTCCACCTTAAAATTATCTCAGGCAAGGGACCTGCATATCTCTTGGGCTTAGCCTGCTGTTCCAAGAGAAGGGAACAGCTCTGCACCTCTCAGATGGACTGAGGCAGCTCTCAGTGCACGTTTGGTACCCAAAGCAGTATCAGTGGGTCCCTCCTCACGCATGCAAGGCCAAGCCTTCTGCACAGCCACATCAGCACACCCTGCCCAGGCAGAGAGAAGCAGGAACAACATCCACCTGGAGTGCATTATCACAGCAAGGCCTTGATGGATCCGAGCTGCAAAGGGCAGACTGACAGCATGTGGAGACTCTCCCCTGGAAGAGAGGAGTATTCCCATTCCTGGTGCTAACCAGTGCACCACAGCCCAGCTCAGCTTGCAGGGCCTGGGGCTTTGAGATGAAGGGTCTGCCCACCATCAGTCATTAGAGCAGTCAGCAGCAGTTATGGATTTCTCTGAGTTTACACTCTTCCACTCTCCCTTACACAGCCAAAAAAGACTAGCAATAGTCATAGCTCAAATACTCTATTTAAAGGCTGCCTTGAGGACTAGAAGTTAATTTTAAAACTAACTGACCTAAGCTCTCTGCTATAGTACCTCAGGAGGAGTCTGGAAGGGTGGGGTTACTGCTAATGCTTGTCTAGAGCGTGTGTATTTTACCTCCCAGCTCTTATTTCACATTATTAATGTCAAGGTTTTTTAACAAAATTTGTCTTGGTCAATTAACTCAGACGGGGATGCTTGTAACATTCCAAATAAAGCCAACCACATCCTGTGCTCAGAAAGATGAGCGAGCATGGCTCAGGAAGCAAGGGAATGACAAGGGCAAGGCATGACTCACACCCACCTCACTCCCACATCCCGGAAAACAACCCACCCCACCAGCCTGGCAAGGACACAGACACCAACAGCCTCCTGCCCTCCCCACAAGGGCTCTCTCTGCTGTCCTGCACACCAAGGCTAACAGCTGCCCCTAGCACAGAAGAGAAAAGTCTGTTTTGAAGTGTATTTGCCCAGTGGATCTGTCACAACAAAAGCATCACAAAGACACTTGCAATGACACTGTTGTACACTAAAAATAGAAAGAGGGATTCCTTTTCATAGAAAGGTGTTACTTGTGCATCAAAATATCTCTTGGTTTGACGTTTATCACATTCAATTACCATGAGTTGATATTGAAGGTACAGTCCTTACCTGACCAGGGCCATGAGGGGCTGCCCAGCATCTCTGCAGCCAGGTAAGAATCACACTGGGGAAGCTGGGGCCAATTCCCTTGGATTTCAGTAGCTACACTCTGCAGTGGGTCACTTCACATGTTTTTTTTTTGCCTTGCCTGGATGACCACTGCTGTGGAACTGGAGGACAGTGACTGGTTGGCACAGGAGAGGGATGCAGGCAGAGCTATATTAATCCTTGACTGCTGAATGAGTATGCCTCCCTTCCCAAAAACACCTCAGGCTGTTTCCAACTGAAAAACATTTGTGTATCAAAACATCCAAGTATTTCTCCAAACTATGTCAAATCCAAGAGACAGGAGTACTTCCAGGGAAACCTGGACAAAAAAAAAAGTAATTTAGAACTTCTTCATAGATCTGAAACCAAGTGTTTTGACTATCAGAAATTCATGTCTCTGCTGAAAAAACCAAACCTCTCTCAAATTTAAGGTCCTCACAGAAGCTGTACTTTCACATAAATAGAAGTCATTGTACAAGTAGCGAGGAAGGATTTTTGAAAGCCATCATCATCTGAACTCACCACTTTTTCCAAGGAACACATTCACAAGTATATTTTTTGCTACAGGAATTATAGCACATGTCATTTCCAACCAGAACATGCACGACCCATCTCAAATCTGTGATATGGTCAGAGCAGGCACAAACCCGTGGGTGCCTGGGGTGAGAATTGCCTCCGGCTGCCCCCAGGCCTTCCTCATCAAGTCAACTGCTAATGAAGAACTGGTAAGTGCCCATCTTAGGGGAGCAGCCCCCACAGCTGTGTGGGCAGGGCAGACCTGGCCTCAGACTGTCACCTGGCACGACAGGCACAATGGGACAGGTCCAGCAAGCACCGAGGTCTGCAAGGAATGAGGCTCACATGGAGAAAAGCAATCTGCTGGTGACCACCACGAGAGCACAGGTAAATGTCTGGTTCAGGTGAGCATTCATTCACACTGCCCCCACAGTTTCATATGCCAGTCAATGGAAAAAAGGGCTGCTCTACATGTTTGGTTTTTAGGCCAGATATCACCTAAAAGGTCCTAGCAGATGTCAGCTCTTGCCAGCCACAGGCTACAAGTCCCAGGGTGCAGGTGCAGACCATACCACTTCTGGCCACACAAAGCCCACTGGAATTCCCCCCACAGGCTCCTGTTCAATCCCAGCCCCTCCAGAAACTCATTCCTGCCCTCATGTGCAGCTGTCTGTGCTGGTGCAGCTCCCAGCTTTCAGTGGAACAAGGCAAGCACTCAGGACCTTCTCGAGCCACCTTCACAACAAACCACCCCAGGCACACATCCCTGCTCAAACACTTCCAGATGTGCTCCCTGGTTCAGGGTTACCAATCCCAGCAGTATTCCAGCTTTGCACTGCTCACACCTGCACAGACCTGTGCTGACTTCTGGGGTGTCCCTCTGGGTGCCACAACATACCTCAGCCAGTCCCTTGCAGGGACTCTGACATCCCATCCCAAGAAGCAGCCTGCTCACAACTGAACTGCAAACCATGTCAGTTCCATTATCTGCACCAGAACACATGAAGAACTGCAGCTAACAAAATAAATAAGTGCCAGTCTCCAGTTCAGGAGTACAAAAAGGCAATTGCTTTGATTTGCAGTACAAACTAGAACTTGAAGGAAAGCAAGACCAATTTCTACTAATTAGAATCATAAAATCCCAGACTGGTTTGGGTTGGAAGAGACCTTCAAGATCCTATCACTCCATGTGTCCTACCACAGGCAGGAACACCTTCCTCAGGTTGCTCCAAGCCCCCTCTAACCCAGCCTTAAACATTTCCAGGGATGGGATGGGATAATGTTGAAGAGTGCAATGCAAGATGTTTTCTATCACCATCTGCATGGCAGATTATCTTTTTTCAAGTGGGCAGTTTGCTTTATCTCTCTCTTTGAATGACCACATTCACACCTCCCTCGGGAGGGGACATTGCTGATAACAGACTATTGAATATCAGTGCATGACTGATAAGAACTGTAACATCCCATTGTGAGATGCTCCGCCCAGAGGGAGGAGCCAAGCATTGCTACCTGGATATAATCCAGAGGTTTTGAAACACCAGCCCGGCTTTCTCCACTGGATTCCCCAGAGGAACAGCAGCTGCCTCTTCTTCCACGGGATCTTCACAGGAAGACTACATCCTTCTCTACAGGACCCCCTTGCTCCAACAGAACCACAGGTGATACTTCAGGAGGGCTGCAGCCACATTTCCAACTGGACTGCTACCAACACCCCACAGGGTGTCAGGCTGGGTTCTGACTGTCAGTGTTGCTCCAGTGTACTGCATTGTTTATTTTGTCCTTTTTTTTTCCTTCCCTATTAAAGAACTGTTATTTCCTGCTCCCATATTTTTTGTCTGAGAGCCCCTTAATTTAAAATTTATAGCAATTTGGAGGGGTGGGGAGGGTTTACATTCTTCATTTCAGGGGAGGCTCCTGCCTTCCTTAGCAGACTCCTGTCTTTCCAAACCAAGACAGGCAGCCACATCTTCCCTGGGCAAGCTGTGCCATGGCCTCACCAAAATTCTCACCCTTCTAGTTCATTCAGCATGGATGTGGCAATAGCACAGAGCAGCAGAGGAGCTGTAGCTGTTGCACAGCTGTGACAGGTAAGTCAAGAAGCAGCTGAAGCAGGTTATTGTGCTCATCCAGCTGCCCAAGAAAAGAGTTTTCAGGATAACCTTTCATTAGTGAATCCTGCTTTGGGCTGCATAGCCCACCTGTGCTGGATGGCAGCAGCCAGCTCCCCAAATCCTTCTCATGTAACTGAGGGCACAGCATCACAGGGATCCTGCAGATCCCCAGAGCCCTTCCAAGGGAGAGCACAGCCCCCCTGACCCAGCACACACAGCACTGCCCTTGCCCTTCTGATGCTGCAGATCAGAGGTGGGATCAATAGCACACTCCGGCTCAAACCAGTGTTCAGGGCAAGGATTTGACACTGACTAGGAACAGCAGAAACACTGACCTCATTGACATCATTTTCCAAGCAAAGGAGTGAGTAAGGAGCAGACTAGCAGTGCCAAGAGCAAAAGACTAATTTGGTGGGGGCTTTCTATTTAATATCCATGCTCTTGATCCTACAGAGATTTAAGATTTCTTTGGGCCTACACACTTGCATAAGGTTGTGTGTGCATTTAAGAGACTGTAGGATCTAAGCCCAACTTTTTACTAAGTACTAGATAAGCAAATTTGCCTAACAGGAATTTTAATTTGCCATTAGCCCTTTAAAAATGTATTTGTTCTCTGCTAAATAGTAATAAATTAGCCTAACAGCAATCATTTATGTTTCTTTAGCATCTTGGAAGCATCTCAATACATTTTTACCAACCACAGCAGCCCAATGAAGCTAAATCAACTGCCACATGTACATCTCACAGGGCTTGGTTTGAAGATGGGGTCTTTACAGTAGAAAGCCTGAATTTTTCACTAACTCACTGAAAAAAACATATTTATAATTTCAAGTAGGAGGGAAGACGCACAGGAGCTCTGCAAGAAGAGTTTAATATGGTGAAAGGAAGAATTTCTTTCAGCAGATTCTGTACCCTGCCCACCTACCCACCCTCCCTGCCAGCACACATCAGGAGGTTCACACACAGCGAGCCCAGCCCTTCCAAGGAGGCTGGCACGGCCTCCTGCACACCTGGGCTCTGACACAGGCACCAGTGCCTGCCCCTGCCCCACACCAGCCCAGCTCCAGAGGTGGGCACTCCTCCCAGGGCAGGGATGGGAGCACACCCAGCCCAGGCCTGCCTATAGCCTTGGGGATGGTTACAAGGACCAATCCTGGAGAAATCTGTGTTTCACAAGTACTACAAAGCTTTTTTGGGGGGGCTTGCCTGCTTCCTGAGCTCCCTTCCCAAATGCAGAAGGGTATTATCACCTGGAAAAGGCAGGAATCTCCAAACTGGAGCTCTAAAATGTCTGTATTTTGGCATTCCTCCTCTCCACCATAACCTGCAGCATGTATCACAACCCATTTCACTCCCAACACCATCCCTGAAGTAACACCACTGCAAAGGCAAGGAAGGGAAAGAACAGCAATGCCTAAAGAGGAATTGAAGCTGACCCAGGATGGCACAGGAAAAAACACTCTACCTCTCCCAAAACCAGCCATGCTGTCCCCTCTCCCACCAAAGAGCTGCTCCCTTGAGTGCAGCTGGGAAGTAATGAAGGACTGGGTGGAAATAGATTTTTTTGTTCTGCCTGGCCATGGGCTACTGGAGCCAGGCTCATTAGCTATGCACGGCAAGCAGCAGCACTCCCTCATTAGCAGGCCACTCGTCAGCTCCAGCCACCTTCATTATTGGTTCAAAGGAGTGTGCCCAGCCATTATTGCCCTCTCCAGAAACTCAGCCTAATTGGCTTAGGGAACATACAGGTTAAGAGCATGAACAGCTCTGCAGCTAGCACAGTTTTGCCAAGTCATGATTTTATGAGTTCAGGGAATTGCATATCCTCAGGTCCTGGAGTCTTCAGCACTGCACTTAACCTCACTTTCTGCATCAACTGAAGGGGACAGGATGCTTCTAATCCTCATGGCTACACGAGGAAAGAGTGGCCCTTAAAGTACTGCCAGATAGAAGAACTTTACAAATTTTTTCCTCTTTATTTTTTGAATTTGCAGGCCATTTCCCAGGGAAGAGCTGGTAATATAACTTCCACAAACACGGGAAAACGGGCATGTTTGCTCTGAGCCAAGGAAGCAGCTAGCCCAGAGCCCACTGCCCTGGGCAGTGAAGCTCTCTTTGTTCTCTGAAGCCACAGCACAGGCAGAGCCTGTGTTTCCCTTTTTCCCAAGGCCAGGGAACCTCTGTCCTCAGGCACCAGCCCACACCCAGCCCACCTACAGGGCTGGTGTTGTTCCATCCACCATCACAATCCAACTCAAGAGAGAAGAGAGGAACAAGGACAAGGAGAGCCCCTTCTCCAGCCACAACCACCACCAAAACACACCCAGCAAACCATACCTTCAGTTCCTGAGCCATTCCTGTTCAAATGATCCAACATCCATACTTGTCCTAAGGCTTTTGCAGAGGTTTCTCTCCTCTAAAGCTGAAGCAATGCATCAGAACCATTCCCCCAATTCCTCCTTGCTCATACACCTCTCCCCAGTTGTCCTTCAGACTGAAGGACTTCTATATTCTCCTGAAGGTTGTCCTTCAGACTATCTCAGCTCCTCTGGCCAGCATGGTTTATTACCTTGTTACAAGTTCCAGGTGCTGCAGTGCTCACCTGGCTGAGCCTCCCTGTTGGTGCCACCTGTTTGCAATTACCAGGGATGAGCCAGGGACATCACTGGTGGGCTACCCCCACCCTGGTGTTGCTACCACCTGAAACCTGGGCCCTAACACATCTCAGCTGCCTGCTCCTTTCCAAGCCTCTTGAATTCCTGACTGGATTTCAGCCTTGCAGCCCAGTTTCCTGGGGCCTGTACTCTAGGCAGACATTGCCCTTGGTGTTTGTTAGGGGTTAGGAGTTTTCCTTTTGTTTCTTTCTCTCATGGAATTTTGTCCTATTTGTTGCTAAGAAACAATAACAACCAGTAGTAAGAGCAACAAAAGATGTACCTAGGAAGGAGGAAAGGAGTGTACCTGGCTGCACTTCTCTTATCTGAGGGCTTTCTCTTGGAGGGGCAGAGATCCCCTGAGATCTGTCTGGGGAAGTGCACTGGGTGCAGCTCCCCTGAGATGTGTCAGGGGAAGTGCACTGGGTGCAGATCCCCTGAGATGTTTCAGGGGAAGTGCACTGGGTGCAGCTCCTTGCTCTCTCCCGTCCCTCGGAGGGGAAGCCGCTGTGCTCCCTGTGGGGAGATTCGGCAGCGCTGCGAGGGTCCGGCTGGCGCC
>NW_005054313.1:9644979-9651955 GCF_000277835.1 Geospiza fortis | reverse complement strand
TTTTGCAAATATTAAAATGAATATTATATGTGTTGTGTTAGAAAGTAATGCTGTATTAATTCTCTTAAGTAGTGTGTTAAATATAGTTTTAGATTATAACATAATGTTAAAATAGAACCTATGCTATGTAGGATACTTTTTTTAAAGAAAGGACTCCCAGCAAGATAGCAGCCACAGGACACCTAAATCTTTCAGAGAAAGAGGATTTATTGCCCTCTTATCAGAAGAAACTAACTTCTTCCCGCCTTGAAGGTGCCATTAGGATTAAGAGGAAGAAGTTGAGATGACCAGACAGAATCCTGTATTTGAATGGAATTTATGCATCATGTATGAGGTGTATGAATATGCAACAAGCTGTTGCTTTTAAGCACTAATCCTTTGTTAATGGGGGTCCTTTTTCGGGCTTGTGCTGCCCAGAAAAAGGTACCCGGACATCTGTAACTCTTTGTTTCTATTGTCTCATATTGTCCTAATTCAAATTGTCCAATTTATTATTAGTCTAATTATATTGCTATTTTTATAACCATTTTATTACTATTAAACTTTTAAAATTTAAAAAACAAGTGATTGGCATTTTTCACACTTTCCATTCCAAGGGAGGTTCCCACCTCCCCTGGCAGACACCTCTCTTTCAAACCAAGACAGTGTTAGGGGTCTGTCTGAACCTTCAGCTGAGCCGATCTGCTGAGAACTCAAGCAGACTGAAATGGATGGGACAACTAGCACTGTTAAGCTCATCTTGCAGCCTATTTCTTTCTTGCATCATTCTGATAAAATTCCCTGTAAACTGCTGGAAGAAATTTAATATTTTACATTGACATATGATGCAGAGGAGTGTGTTTAGGGATTTTTTGATAGTAATGGCCAAAAAAGCATCCCTTTGCTTCTTGCAATAGCTAATGTCTCATTCTATAGATAGAGACCAATATATAATACAGGCCTTGTCCATCTTTCTAGAGCAGATCAGATATTTTTCATCAACAATTGCTTACCACCAAAATAAAATAATAAATTGTATTAATTTAAATCAACACATCTCAGAAAATACTAATATCACACAGTCTGTTCAATAGCTTTTCAATTTACAAAAACGAAACAAAGAATTTTGAGAGGTCTAAAATGCCTTGTTCAAAATGATTTTTCCAAACAAAATCATTTAGTTTGTATTTTAAAAATAGTGGCAAGCTGCAAAGACTGAAATAGAAATGAAATGTTTAATTTTGGAAGAACATATGCTTCATCAGAATTTTCAACATTCATCTCCGAGTCAAGAGAAAAACTGATGCCACAGACTTTCCTTCAAAAGGAAAACTCACTTCTTTGCTAGTCCTAATATTTACGACTTCTGCTTGGTGTTAACAAAATGCAGAAATACTTTTCCCTTGCCGTGTGAATGAGGGGAGCTCTGTTCCAGAGCTGCCACACTCCAGCCCAGAGCGGCTGCACTTCAGCCCTCTGCGAATCGCTCATTGCACGTAAAGGCTGTGGCTCTGAGGTGACAGCAGCTCCCTGTCACCACTGGCCAGAGCAGCAGCAATGGATCAGCATTGCTGTCACACTGCTGTCAGGGCCTGGCCCTTGGCAGGCAAAGGATGGATCCGCTGCGGCTGAATTAATTGAATCCCAATCCTCCAGGCATCCTCCAGAGACAGGAGTTGGACACAGCTAACCATGCCTGGGGCACAGGAGTGCTGCTTTTGTTTGGAAGCACCTCTTTCCCAGAATAGGTTTAAAGTGATTAGCAATTGGCAGGTTAGACAAGTGACTGAGCTCTAGGCACTGTAATTCAAACCTGGGGTTAGCACATCTCTGCTCTCCCTTCACATGGACCTGGGAAAGGGGACACAGTGCCTGGATGGGTGAGAAGCTGCTCTGTGGTGACAGGGCAAGACCAAGCAGGAGGAGCACACACCCTTCCCATCTCCCCTCCAAAATACAGTCCCTGGAATGAGCTGGCAAAACCAGCTCTGGCTGCTGTACACCACAAGGTCCTTCAGCCTGGAGAAGCACTGATGGGTGATTAGTCCCTGCCTCCAGGAGCAGAGGCACCCACCAAGCTCCCACAGCCAGGGCATGGAGAAGGGGCTGCCTCTGCCAGAGGAGACCCCAAAATCTGTGCCTGATGCTGTACAAGCAGCTCCAGCTGTCTCACCAGAGAAGCAGTAATGAGTTGGCTGTTCCTGTCCCAGTGAGCACCAGAGTTAAAGGGCTTTTTGGAAAAGGCATGTAGAAAGGGGAATGCTTAAAATGAAGCATGGATAAGAAATCCATCCCCATCCCTATCATGATCTTGTTGATGATGAATATGCTAAGTTAACAGAATCATGGAATGGTTTGGGTTGGAAGAGACCTTAAAGATCATCCAGTTCCAACCCCTGCCATGGGCAGGGACATCTTCCACTAGACCAGGCTGCTCCAAGCCCACTCCAACTTGACCTTGAAGTTGTTCCACGATAGAGGGGTGGGTTAGTGTGCAATCCCCACCCCTCTTTCAAGGGCTCCTGTCTCAAAGAAGTGTGTTTGAGGTGTGGGCCCTGCAGAGAGGGGCAGCTCCTTCCAGAAAAAGAGGAGTGTACAGTCACCTAGTAGTGTAACTAGTCACCTAGTAGTGTAACTAGTCACCTAATAGTGTAACTAATCACGTAATATAGATACCTTATAGTCAGATGTAGAGTTGACACAACCAGAGTTGGCTCAAAGAGCTTGGCATGTACACCACTTTCCTCACACTCCAAGAGGCTGCAGGGCAGGAAAGGACTGACAGTGTTTGTCTCCTGTGATATTTGCAATTTTCCCTTTTCCTACCATTTCAGAGAAGAGTCATGCTCCAATCCTTATACAACCATCCCCAAGCAGTGCCCACTGAGACCTGAGCATTTCTGTCTCTTTTGATAGTGCCTGTATCCCTCAGAAAGACAAAATGCCCCCAGCACAAAGCAGGCTCTGCAGCAGAGGCAGAGCTTTGCTCCCAGCAGCTGGTGGCAGACACCAGCCCCTGAAATTCCCAGCCTGTCTGCAGGCACAGGCACTCTCATGCCTTGGAGCAGTGGGGGTCCCCCAAACACCCATGCAGTAGCCTGCTCTCAGGGGACAAACAGCTCCTGAGTCACTGCACAGCCTTCAAACACGGGCTTTGTGCACTGCGTTATAAAAAGATGGAGAAAGAAGTCTTGAAAACATTGGGGTTTTTTCATCTTTTAGTGAGGTGGCACGGGCAGGGGTGGGGATCGTGTGTCTCAGTAGCGCAGCAATTCATGAGGCCCACAAGCTTCCCTGAAAGGAGGCAAGGCAGCCCTAGAGAGATCAATCGCAATTTTATCTACCCTTTTCAAGTTCTCATTTCTTTTTATCCCGTACTGCCAGATAAAAATCTCTGCCTCAAACATGGGTAAGGAGATAGAGCTTTATTATACCATTCCAAAAACATTAGACGCTGTAGGCTTCGCCCTTTTATGAGTTCACTTTGCTGGCACTTTCCTCTCTGCCCCCCCAAATCTCTTCCCTTTAATATTTTTTCTCTCCAAATCAGAACAACAGGCACAAAACTAATTATGTGATATTTCAGATCCATGTTGTGTTAATGGCACCCGATCGCGTGTGACATTTTCGACTTGTTAGACTATTATTCTCGCTTATTGTTATCTCTGCTGCTCTGAATACTGGCTCAGGGCTTTATATCCCCCCCATGCACCAGGCTCTCATCCCCCCCTTCCCTCTCTTGTTCTCATTTATCAGTGTGTGAGGATCTGTGGAATATTAAACTGGGCCATGCTGGATTGCTCGCTCTGCTCATTGTGGGCGATGGTGGAAGGGAAGGTAGAGATGGCAGAGCAGAGAAGGCAGGAAAAGCAAATGCCAGGGGGGATTTGTGGGGAGAAGCCACCAGAGCAAGAGTCAGCCCAGGGGAGTCACTGACTTTAGGCAGAGCTGTGTCAGGCTGTGAGATGTCCTCAGGTGACCTTCCAGGGATGGCTGCCCATCCCACCTGCCTTGTATTCTCCAAGGGTGGACTGCAATCCACAGGAGACCCTTCTGATGTGGCTTCATCTCCCACGGGCCTTGTTTGAAGAGACAAAATTGTTCCTTCTGCTTAGACCTGTGGGAGGGGCCTTAGGCAGCAGAGGCAGCAGACTGACCCTGGCCTTGAGCCCCTGGGCTGCCTCTCAGTGACAGCTGGTGGGGCATGTCCCACCCACAGCCTCTGCTGCTGGCCATAAACCCAGAGAGGGCCTGGAGCTCTGGCCATGGAGATGGAGGCCGAGGTCCAGAAGCACCAAGAGCCCAGTGAGCATCAGCTGCTTTGCAGCTGCAGCACAAGGCAGAACAAATGGCAAGAGCTAATCGAGGGGTGCTGCTGCCACCACATGCCTACCAGGCAGATATCTGTGATGCCACCTCAGGGACTGGACTCCTTAAGGGAGTGTCATGGTGCAGCTGTTGTCCCCTTAGGGCCAGTTCACAGTCCCAGGGGTTCAGGGGAACATGCAGTCATTACACATAGCTCTAGCTGCTCCTTCACCTGCCTGCAGAGCTCCCATATCCTGAGGACTCCTGAAGGTATTGGCCTGAACACTGCCATCCTTTTGTTTCACTTCCTGACTGATTGTGCTCCTGGGTCTCTTTAGTCACACAAACACAGCAGCTGATCTGTCTCCATGCAGCACTCAGCGAGATGGCGGCTGCCAAGTTCTTCCTGCTGGTACAGGCAGTGTGATCATGCCAGCACTGACACTACAGGGAAACACTGGGAGGCTCCTCTTGCCTCCACTCCTGCTTGCTGAGGCTTCCCAGCGTGCCACAAATCGCTCCTCCCTCCCCATCCAAATTCCCCGTTCCCTTCCAGCCCCACCCTTGCTCCTGCTCCATGTGTGGGAACCCTGTGCTGCCAGTGAGCAGCACTGCAGAGAGCCCACAGACCTGGCTCCAACCAGTAGGTCCGTGAAACTCCTTCTACCCTGGGAAACTGTGTCAGGAGAGATCTACACTGGTAACTAAGCCAGGGCCAGAGCCCAGGCTTCAGACACTGTCATGGCCATCCAAGCCAGGACATGCTTCCCTGGCCTGCTCCAGCCAGCAGTGTCCCAGAGGATCCTGGACACAGTTCAGGGCATGGCATGAGCCAGGGACTGTCACAAGGGAACTGGATGGGAGAGGCCAGAGTTTGGTTGTACCAGCAGGAACCACACCACATCACACCACCACAGGACCAGACTGCATCCTGGCTCATTACATTTACTAGAATAGATACAGCCTTGGTACAAATGAGTCTTACAGAGGACTCTTTGCCAGAAATATAATCTCCAGCTTCATTCCTCAGGGCTCAATCCAAGGAGAGTTTGCAATCATGTACTGCTCCCTCTGTGCCAAGGAGCTGGGAGGGGGTGCAATACCAAAACCCGAACATTTGAGTTAAATTGTTTTATATAAATCTGAGTCTCTGTCTTGGTTTAAGCCCCATCCAACTCTAAATGCCACCAGCATGGCTGGAATCACCTGGGCTTCTGACCATGGGAACCTTGTAAGGGCCATTAGTGAGGCCACAGACACAGGCAGGGCTCAGTGAGTTGCCAGACAGGACTCACTTGTCCCTGTGAGTCGGTAGGCTGGCAGCTATTTAGCAGACACACATGGAAACCTGAAATAAACTTCAGCTGGGAATAGGCTGCTTCCAATGGCATCTGCAGGGATCTGCTGCAGGAACAGCTTGGGAACTGCTCATGGGAACGCTGCTGTGCCTTGCGCACTCGGGGGCCCCAGGCAAGCAGCAATTTGTGGCATTTCTGTGCAACAATTCCTGTCCAGAGACTCTCTGTCAGCCCTCCTGGTTCATAACTCACTGAAGCTCCCACTGTGAGCAGCTCCAGGTCCAGCTCCATGACTGCATTCTCATGGGCTCTTTACCCCTGCCTTGAAAAGAAGGACTAGGAGACAAAAAAGTGGACAAGCTGCCTCAGTGCATGCCCAGCCTCTTCACAGCGGGGTCTGTTGCCCTCCTGCTGCAGCCCCTTGCACCCCCTGCCCAAACACCCATCTGTGCTCCCTGCCTGCTCCCAGACCCCTATGCACCATGCCCTGGTGTCCATGTCTCTGCTCCTCCCTGGAACAGCTGCAGCACAATATGCTCCACAGCCTGTCAAGGGGGATGGGAGGAGGAGCAGCAAGATATAAATAAATAAAATAAAATACGTCTCACTTAATCCTTTTATCACTCTACTTCTTTCAGTCATTTACAGAGATAACAATCACCCAGACTCTGCAGGAAGCACTGATGGAAGCAAGCACAGGAATCTGGTGGCAGCACCCTCCTCCCTCCTCTGCTGTCACCTGGGTGTAAGGCAAGAAAACAAATCTTTACAGAGGGCAGCCCCAGAGTTAGTCCCAGAGGGGCTGGCTGGCAGGTGAGCAGGATCAGGGCCAGCAGGACATGGAAAAGGGAAAAAATGGGAAGCAGAAGAGAATCAGAAGCAAAGCTATAGAAGGAGGGGAAATGCAGAGAGAGGGAGCAAGCTAAACCAGCACCTTGGCATCAAGGAGCAGAGCACACATCACTCTAAAGGCTGTCAGTAAAATGCTGCTTTCCTTGGAGATGAACCAAGGGTCAAACCACTGCTCCATGCCAGGGTCTGGGAGCCCTGCCCAGGGCTCCTGCCTGCTCTGCCCCAAGGTATGGGAATGGATGCCTGGCTGTGCCTCCAGCAGGGCCAGCTCCAGGGGATGGTCCAGGCATCCTGGTGGTGGCCACCAGGCTCAGCAAGGAACTGGGAGAGAACAATGTCCCTCTGGGCAAGGGCAGGAGAATCACAGCATGTTTCTCCTGGGCAAAGTGGGCTTTGAGCTGGCCTAAAGCCACCCAGTCATGGCAGCAGGAAGAGCTCAGAATGTCACCTCTTAGCACATGGAGACTCAGTGCTCCCACATAAAATGGCAGCTGTCTCTTCCAGTGAACAGATGCCTTTGTGGCTTTAAAGGGCACTGG
>NW_005054313.1:9643580-9644936 GCF_000277835.1 Geospiza fortis | reverse complement strand
GCTAATATGGTACATCAGTCAGCTGGCTCTTCAGCACAGCTCTTCCAGTCACATTGATTCACACATTGATTTGTTTAAGTGCAGCACCAAATGCAATCCCATTCTTCATGTGTTCTGCCCACCTTGGGGAGTCCCCAGCAGACCCCAAAGGTGCCTGTCCTCATGAAGAGCCCCCACCCTCTGGGCACCAGCCAGGCCTGTAGCACCCAGGAGAAAGGAGCCTCTATCCAGGAAACATCAAGTACCTTTGGGTGTGATCTTTAATTTCCTGCAGTACTAAGATCTACAGTGCAACACCAGGAAAACAAGTAATTTTATCTGCCTTGGCTTTATCCTGCCATAAACTGTCACCATGGGAAGGCTTAGGGAGCTGTGTGTGCAAGGACTGCTGGTGCTTTGAAGGAAGATCCCTGGATGCAGATCACTGGCTCCTGCCCAGGCTTCCCAAGCATCAGCTGGGCTGTGGGGAAGCTGCCTCTGGCTTTTCTCCAAGGGGAAAACCTTCCCAGGAGGGCCAGGCTGAGATTTCCCAGGCAATCCTTGCTGAGCACATGGGTTTCAGTCTCTTCCCTTCCTTCAGGGCCCTTCCAGGAGCCCAGGCAACTGCAAGCCTGAGAGGCAGTGGCCCCTCCACGTGTCCTGAACAGATCTTTGTGCATCAGCAGTGTTTTCTAAGCAAAAAATGCCAGTGGTTCCTTCTGCCTGTCCCCACAGAGAGAGGCAGCGCCCCAGGAGAGTGACAGGAGAAAACAGAGCTGCTTATTCCAATGTGCTCCTGCATGAGAGCATTGTCAGTGCTGAGAACATTCCATGGAACCAAACAGCTGAAAACAAAGCAAAAAACAAATCCCCAGAGAACAGCTTTCCTTCTCCTGACAAGGACACTCAGTTCATCTCCAAATGTCACCTCTGCCTCAGCCCTCAGGTCCCTTGGGCTCCTGATTTTACTCCCTAGCTGGGTGAGGAGGCTGCACAGATGGGTTTGGGGAGGAAGTGACAGGGGAAGGCTGCCCTGGCTGGCTCTGTCCCCTGCCCAGCACACTGCCTGCCCTGCCTTTATGTCCCATGCCAGGGGAGTGACACACAGCCCTGCTGTGCTTCCCCCATGCACTTCCAGGGGACCCTCATAAAATCTGACCTTCATGCTGTAAACCTGTGAGTGATTGCTGAGTAAGTAATTCCTCCTGGGTGATTTAGCAGGGACTGTCCACAGAGCTGCAGTTTGTCTGGATTAGAAGAAGAATTCATCAGGCAGCAGCATGGCCCACCTGCCTGTCTGCTCTCATTCCCATCTCCAGAGCCATCCCTGCCCCCAGCAGTCCCAGCCTCCTTCTCCCCACACAGCCCTGAGCTGTG
>NW_005054313.1:9638389-9643555 GCF_000277835.1 Geospiza fortis | reverse complement strand
CTCACAGGGCCAGCTCTGCAGTCAGGGGAATATTATCTCTCCATGCTGCTGTTAATCTCTTTATGGCATCATTTGACCCTTTCTAACATCCATTGATTTTTGAACTACCCTTTATGGCAACGCTTTAGATCCCTTTGGTCTAAATGACTAAACATCAGTGCCCAGGGCAAAACATGGGAACAAATAAAGCAAGAGGGAAGAGTCCATTCAGTACCTGTGACTTCCTTGGTGCTTTTGGGCCCCTTCTCCCTCCTTTGCTGCCCCTCAGCCTCCTGTCTGTGGGCACCCCAGGGATGCTCCTTCCCTGCCAGCACCCAGAGGCCCCTGAGGCACCTCACCCTGCCCCAGCTGTGCTCTGGGAACAGGCAGGGGGGTGGATGGCACACCTGGCAGCAGGTGCTGAGCCCACCTGGCTCCATCTCAGATTCTCCAGCTCTGCACTTCCCCAGGCACTGTCACTCTCAGGTTCTGTATTTTTCCACCTGTCTCCAAACTCACACTGCCTGAAGTCACACAGAAGAAGCTCCAGGCCAAGCCTTGCTTAGGCAGCCAAATAGGGCAACTCAACAAGAGGTGAAGGCTTCTGCTTTTAATTTACTGGATAAATGACTTTTTATTCCAGATTAATATGTTTTAATTTATTTCTGTTTTCCTGCGCTCAGCCCTGGTCCAGCAGTGACTGTCTCCTTGCCTCATACTTGCTACTTGTCCAAATGAAATACTGAGGTATATTGTCTACTATTATGGTAAAATACACAATATATCATACTGATGCATTCTGTGAGTATGACATAAAAATGACAAATGTGCTCTGGTCAAACACTAAAATGTATTCATCCTGCATTAGTGCAAAATTAATATTAATACGCTAGAAAATGGCTTGGATGATGAGGGTTTTGTGTCATATTAGAGAGGACACTTCATTCCTTCCTCATTTTTTAGACAGCATCAGCCCTTAGTACTGACAGGAGCCCCAGGATATCTACCACAGGCATATTTTCACAGAACTCCAGCCAGGACCACAGAGGATGAAATGCTTGGACACGACACAGACCTGAGTCCCACAGAGCAGCTTTAGAAGGCCAAAGTGGTACCAAAATTAAAATGGTCCCCACCTTCTCTCTGCTGTAGATGCTCCATGATTTATTCCTTGTACATTATCATCATCCTCTCCCTCAGTGTCTTCAGTCACTGACCATGAGGGAGGAGTGAGATCCATCCCCACGGGTGGTGGGATCAGTTCATCACATTTGGATTTGGCTGGATTCCCCTGCTGAGCACAAGTCTGTGTCAGATTTTCATAATTACTGCCCTCCTCTATGAGGTGTGGTAGAATAGCTGCTGAGTGCAATGCTGAAGATAATATACTTTACAATTAGGCCATTTAATTATTCCATTGTGTGATTTCCATAACCACAGGCAGATCTCTGCAAATTTATTGACCACGTACAACAAAATATACCAAGTGGAGAGGAAAAGCAGCAGTTTTAATGTATCAAACATAAAAAATTATTTCCTCATCTCTCATCTGAAAGTCTCAAGCCCTGAAAGTGGCTCCAACTCAGGTCTGCACATTGTGATTAATTGCCCTGCCAGTACCATATACATACATACTATATACATATTATGTGAGCAAGACAAAGTGGGGAGAGGTGAGGGATGTTTTCACCTTATCTAACCATATCTTAGGTAATGCTTTCTTACACAATAGCTTAGTTGCTGCATCTTTGCCAGATTTCCTGGAATCAATGCCCCCCCCTCCAAGCCAGGCTTTCCCAGTGTCAGCAGCTGAGCACAGCTCACCACGGCTTCATTTGCTGCCAGAGGATGAGCAATTCCAGGCCAGGTCTACCACATCCATTTCTCTCCCTCTGGCCAGGGCTTCAAGGGAAGATGAAACAAATAAGTGCTTTATCATTATGGGTACAAAATTGCAAAGCCAGGATGGCTCCAGAAACGCAGACTTTGAACAGCATGGGCCCCCAGTGCAGTCCCCTGTGCCCCCCTGCTCACAAACCCTCCCTCACAGACACGAGTTACTGAGCAAAAAAGCCTCCAGAGCAGCCCCAGAGGAACAGTCTGTACCCTGCCTTTCATCTGCAGAGCACAGGCCTTTCTACAGCACCATCAATACAGGATGGAGGAGGAATCGTTAGATGAGGCACTTCCATCAATATCTCTGAGAGGAACAGGTGACATGAAAAAAGGTGAACCTGAGACCTCTTCAGACTGGAGACAAAGAAATTACAAGGTTCTTTTCTTTCCAATGGGTTAGCATTTTGGTTTATATCTATATCTATACCTAATTTATACACCTAGAAATGGAGCATCCATTTTTCCTTTGTAAATGGGAAGTGGAGGCTGAAAGCTACAACCTTTGCCTAGAAGACTAAATGGCCTTTGGAACAGGCTGATAAGTGATAAAAACAACCTGCAAAAGCATGTATCCTTGCATCATTTAAGATGACCTTTTAGAAGGGAGATACAGGAAAAGGGGAAGAAAATGAACAGAGAAAAGGAAAAAAATGCTGGGGGAAACAAAATTTTAAAACCAAACATCCGCTGTTGGCATTTGAAGCAGCTGCTACTAGAACAAGAAAATAAAAATAAAAATAAAATGAGATTCGACATTTTATTTCCCCCATCAAACAATATATCCCAGCTAATGGCAGTAGAATAAAAATTTACCCAATGCAGCCTGCGAGAGAGGCAAGAGAGGAAGAGGAGAGAACAAGGTAGAGGGAGGGGAGAAAGGTTATTATAAATGTGTCAAGCTTGTTTATGGCCCTTTATCAGCAAGTGCAGTGGGAAGAGAGAGGCACGTTAGCGCATTTTAAAAGTGTTTGGCAGCTTTGGTTGCAATGTAAATAATCTTTATAGTCAGGAGCAGTTATGTTTCAGGAACAGGCAGGCACGTGCCACCTGTGCCAACAGATTTTTGAAGGACCTTCTGACAGCCCTGCTGGGCTCTGCCTCCTGGCTCTGCGACATGGGTGCTTCATCTGCAGGTCTGAAAGCACCTCTGAAGGAAAAGGCTGCACTGGGAGTATCAAAGGATTGAGGGGAGGACTTAAAAATCAGGGAAAACACATCCGCCAGGGTCAGGGGCTGGGCTGCTTCACCTTGACCCTGAGCCAGGGCAGTTGGGTTCCACTTCTAGCGATGGTGCTACAAATCTGCAGGACAGCAGCTCTGATGCTCCATGCAGAAGACCACAGCTCTGCCCAAACTGCAGCCCCCTGGGAGCTGGGTGCAGCACTGGGGGGGTCAGTCCAGCAGAGGATCTGGTCACCCCTTCTCCTGCTTCTCCCAGCTTGCACTACAATTAATGTAAGTGATAGGCAAATTGCTGCCATTTATTTACATGGAAAATATATTATCAGGAATACCCGTGCCCTGAAGGGAGCTGACATCTCATTTTTCATGGGCAGGACAGGGAGGGAGAGCCCTGAAGAGCAGCAGTGGCAGAGATAAACCAGGAGACTGCCATGAACACAGAGACAAAGGAGGACACCGTGGTGCCTCTCCCTGCTGCTGCTGCAAGGGAGATTCACGCTCTGCAGATTAATTCTGAAGCAGTGTTTAACACATCTCCCTTTGGGGATGAAGGATTTGCCCTGCGTTTCAATGAGACATTGAAAATCACACTCATCACTCTCGGAAATGGCTCTTAGTTAAATTGTCACCTCTCAAGCAGGAAGGCACCGGGAGCTGCTCAGCCTGGGAGGAGAATGGGGCTGCAGGGCCATGGCAGGGCTGGGCTGGCAGCAGCTGGGAGAGCAGCACAGGGCCTTGAATCACAAAGTTGAGCAGCAGCACAGGGCCTTGAATCACAAAGTTGAGCAGCTTGAGTCAAAGACTCGAAGCACAGGCAGCTCGTGGGATGGCCATGGGGCTGGCAGGGAGCTGGGGCATGAAGTGGGTGTGTGGCTGCCAGTCTGTGGAGCAGAGGAAAAGAGAAACGTCTGGAAAGGGGTAATGGCCACAGAGCAAGGTTTTCCTACTTGTGTGGGAAATGCAGAGTGGCCAAGAAGTGGCCTTCTCTTTCTCTGATCTCATCTTGTATGCCTTCACCTTTCCTGTTTGTTTCCTGCCCTTCCTGACAGACCAACAGAAATCAAAATTCAGAGGGAATATGCAGCTTTGCTGCTCTTGTGCATTCTGGACTCCCAGGGCCAGCAGAGAAGTGGAGCAGAGCAGAAGGGTCAGCAGATGAGTGATACCAAAGGCCCAGACCTACCATGTACCTTAGCACAGGCTGCAGTGTCCAGCACACACCCAAAGGGTGATGAACAGCCTTGGGAACACCTCCATCAGCCCAGCAGGACAGAGCAGATGCAGTGACAGCACTGGCTCTGCTGCTCTTGCTGTAAATCCACTTTGAGCTGCAGGGGAGGATCCAAGTCACAAGGCTGGGGGTTTTCCATTCCAGTACACCTGGCTGTGGGACAGTAATCAGAGCAATTCCCCTCCCATGGGTCTCCAGAACTGCCAACTGATGAGTGACAACTTCAATTGCTACTGACCTGAGGATATCTGAACAAAAGTCCAAAAGCCCTTTTTTACCCTCTTACTGATCTTGAGAGTATTCACATCTGCTTTATGAAAAGGTGTAACTGCATTAAATCTGAGATTTCGAAGGTGTGAATCCACTCTAAGAGAAAAAGGTGGATTTTTATGAACTCAGCACACCAGCACTTTCCAGGAGGCCCTGGAATACTGTCAAACCTGTGTTCCCCTCCTGATAAGGAGCCAGCAAATTCACTTTCCCATGTGCAGCCAGGTACCTGGAAATGGTCATATAAAGGAATTGAAATGTAGATGTGTGATATTTACTGCAAAGCACGGCCTGTACACAGACAGGGGAAGCAATGCTTGAGCAGGAGGAGTAAATGACTATTGCAGGTAGAAAACCCACTGCAATTCATGCATCACACAAATGGTTGTGTATATTAAAGCAATGAGGACAAAGGGTATTGATTTAGCACAAGTATCAGGAGTCCCAGGTGCTAAAACCTGAAGAAATACAAACTGTGCTGGGCAGAATAACAACAAAACGAAATGATAAAAGGATATGAGTGTTTGAAAAGACGCTTTGGACGGGCTATAAATTCTAATAATCCATATTTCTCGAAAGCAGCAGCTATTGACTCAAAAACAAAAGAG
>NW_005054313.1:9637525-9638351 GCF_000277835.1 Geospiza fortis | reverse complement strand
ATTTGCTCTGGCCATAGATCAACTTGAAACTTAATGTAATGGCACATAGTTAAAGCTGCACCCTCACTTAATGGCTATTACCAGTCCTGGGTGGGTTTTCCAGCAAGCATAAAGCAGTGAGTAATTGGCCCCGCTCTGCCTGCATCACTGCTAATGAAAAAAACCCTGCTCCAGCCTGGCAGCAGCGGGATAAGGGGAAAGCAGGCAGCCCTGGCAGGAGCAGGCAGCACCAGTGCTGCCAAGAGCCTGCCCTGCCAGGATCCCTTGAAAGAGTTTCAGGAGAGACCTCCTGGACTTCAGCTGACCAGCATCTCTTTTGTAGAAGGGTCAGATGCTCGAGGCAGCAGTCAGACATCCTTGTTAGCTTCCTGAATGAGCAGCATTCAGCCTGCTGGAAGAAGAGCAGGAGAGATCCTGGCAGAGATCCCTGCCCTGCCCTGAGCACGAAGTGCAGGGGCTCTGCAGCCAGCCAATCAGAGCCACTGTAATTACTGCTCTCCCGTGACTGGCTGCAAACGGGGCAGTTAAACACCACCCAGCAGATTTCCTGTCCCACAGCTCCTGTGGCTGCTGCAGTGAAGAAGCAGAAGTGTCAGCATTGATGAGAATATGCTCTGGCCATATGCTAGAGAGAAGAGACACTGAATGCAGGGGGAGGCAGCGGGGAAGAGAAGCAGGATGGATGTAGGACACAAACCTTTGTAGCAACGAACTGCAGAATTGCAGAATGGTTTGGGTTGGAAAGGACCTTAAAGATCATCCAATTCCAGCTCCCTGCCATAGGGGCTTTGGGTTGGAAGGGACCTTAAAGATCATCCAATTCCAA
>NW_005054313.1:9634974-9637366 GCF_000277835.1 Geospiza fortis | reverse complement strand
CGAAGTGCAGGGGCTCTGCAGCCAGCCAATCAGAGCCACTGTAATTACTGCTCTCCCGTGACTGGCTGCAAACGGGGCAGTTAAACACCACCCAGCAGATTTCCTGTCCCACAGCTCCTGTGGCTGCTGCAGTGAAGAAGCAGAAGTGTCAGCATTGATGAGAATATGCTCTGGCCATATGCTAGAGAGAAGAGACACTGAATGCAGGGGGAGGCAGCGGGGAAGAGAAGCAGGATGGATGTAGGACACAAACCTTTGTAGCAACGAACTGCAGAATTGCAGAATGGTTTGGGTTGGAAAGGACCTTAAAGATCATCCAATTCCAGCTCCCTGCCATAGGGGCTTTGGGTTGGAAGGGACCTTAAAGATCATCCAATTCCAACCCCCTGCCATGGTCAGGGACACTTTTCACTAGATCAGGTTGCTCAGAGCTCCATCCAGCCTAGCCTTGAACGGGATGAGGCATCCACAGCTTCTCTGGGGAGCCTGTTCCACGGCCTCACCACCTCCACAGGGAAGAATTTTTTCCTAATATCTAATCCAAACCTACTCCCTTTTAGTTTCAGTCCATTCCCCCTTGTCCTGTCACTCCAGGCTCTTGTAACAAAGTCCCTCTCTGAGTTTCTTGGAGCTCCTTCAGGTACTGGAAGGCTGCAATTAGGTCACTCCAGGCTGAACAATCCCAATTCTCTCAGCTTTTTCACATAGGAAAGGTGTTCCATCCCTCTGATCATGTGGAGGCCTCCCCTGGAGTCACTCCAACAAGTCAATGCCCTTCCTGTGCTGGGAACCCCAGTGTGAAGCATCCAAAGCAATCGGGGAGGGCAAAGATGTAAAATTGTCCCCATCACTCCACTGCAGATAGGCAGAGCTGCTCCCAACAGGCACATTAGACTTCTAACCAAGAGTAAAGCTTGCAAAATGTTAACTTCCCAGGGATATGCCGCTCCAAATTTCAGGATGCGATTTTGGAACAATCAAAAATAAATCAGCCCCTGGGAGAAACTCTGAGGTTTGTCATTGAGCCTCACACATGGCAGAAGGGAGCTCTGGAAGGTCAGAGCTGTGTGAACCTCCCTTCAGCACAAACACAACCAATTCTATTCCGTATCATTAAATATGGAATTGTGGCCTTTGACTTAGCTCTTGGAATGCTCCTCAGGAGGCCATTTAAATACCTTCCACAGCCTTTTATTAAAGCAGTAAAGATCTCAGAGCTTGTGACTCAGCTCTGCCTCCTCACTTACCACCAACCATACGTAGAACTTGCCATGGTACCCTAGTATTGGTTTCTCTGGGTTGGGATTGAAGGCACTTGAGGAGGCAGCTCATGTTTGGACTCAAGTGTTTATTATTTCTTATCAGTGAAACAGCCTCACAGCCATGAGTTCTGCAGCCTTTCATTAGCAAGGTACAAAATGGCTAACTAGCTCTTGTTACAAGGTCTTTTAAGGCTAAACTATCAAATTAAGAAAGGAAACCTAGATTATTTTCCCTTTTAACCCAATAACTGATCCCTCGAAGCCTGCAATGTGGACTTTTCTATCCAATTACAAAACATCACCCAACCCCCTGAAGAAGAAGGAAGAAGGTAAAGAAGAACAACCTGCCTCTGCCCTAAAACCTCCATCTTGCTTCATATTTATTACTGTATTCTAAAACCCCAAACTCTGAGTTTTCCACCCTGTGATATTACACACTTCTAACCAACTACATACCTGTAAGCCCAGGGCTATCAATCCATTTTGGAAGCCTTCTTCACAGCCTCAGGTCAAATGCAGTGTTCTCTTGTGGGTCTGTGCCTTTAAGCACAGAAAGTTTAAAATTCTCAGCATCCAGGGTTCCAACAGCCAAGGGTGGCTGGGATTGCCCCAAGTAAGGGCTGGCAAGCCGTGCTTTGGGTGGCATGACTGGTGCTCCTTGTGCTGCAGCACCAGGAGGTGTTGGTGGGGTTTCAGCTCAGAAGAGCTGCTGAGCTGTGGGAAGCCCAGCACAGGCTCCCTGGGAGCCCAGCTGCTCTCTCAGGGAACAGGAGGTGCCTGTTTCGCTGAGAAGTTCCCAGCTTCTATCCCTGGGTGAGGACACAGCCCAAACACCCAACTCAAAACCCAACAAAGAACAAGGTCAAGCAAGAGCCCAGCTCTCAGTTTAGCCTTGCCCTTGGTGTTCAGTGCAGACAGGAGGTCAGGAGCAGATTTGGTGTTGACCAGAGAGCTGATGAGAGCAAATGGAGCACTGGAAGCTGAGTATGCTCATGGAAACCAGACCTTCTGAGTGAGAAACTGGAAAGGGGAAGGGATGTTGTACAAATCCACAGTCCAGATTAAATCTCATCTTTAAACCCTGAGTTCCAGTAACAGTATCTGCTTTAATGCCCACAGGCCTTGCTTTC
>NW_005054313.1:9619948-9634916 GCF_000277835.1 Geospiza fortis | reverse complement strand
TGAATAAACTCACTCTGAACTGATTTTCTCTTGAGCTGTGTTTATCTGAGACTGAAGAAAGCAGCTCTGAAGCAATCACAGCCCCTATTCCCCCCAGATCTGCACTGATGCAGCAACAGTCACCAAGTGTGGCCAAGGCCACTCTTGGCAAGCGCAGCACCCGCCAGAAGCAGCCCTGCTCATTTTCTGTGCCCCAGGCCCCTTCCCCTCTGGAAGCCAAGGCTGTGCTGACATTACTTGGCTGATTCCCAAGGGACCAGGGGCAGGCTGCCTGGCAGAGAGGGGACCCCAGCCTGAGTCACAACAAAACAGTTGAAAATATTCTGGGCGTCTGTTTACAGCCCCATAAAGATTTTATGCAGTGCATTTAGCCTCATATCTCTGCATTCATCGTGTTAAATGCTGAACATTTTACTTTAATACCACACTGGCTACAAGCAGGAATACTTAATGTCAGTAAATAAGAAGTAATCACATTTTCCCAGTGAATGGATCAAAAATAGCTACTGGGAGAGTTAACCTTCTGAAGTCAAAAGCCAGGAGCTCTTGGTGGAGTTTCTAGCAAACTGCAGACCCTGCGGGGCATCTCCAGGAAAACAAAATAATTAGAAAAATAATGGTATAAATAATAAAGCTTATGCATCTTTTAATTGAGGAACTGGTCTGTAAATTGGGCACAGCACACTCATGCCCAAAAGCCAATATTATACATTCAAATGCAGGCAATGGAGGGAAGAGGGGCAGAAGCAGACGGACTAAGACTGCATTTGTGAGGAAAATCTAGCGGAAAAGCACATTAGAGCTCCTTGGAAACTGGAGCATTTCATGGAGAAACACACACACAGAGAAGAGGGGCTTCTCAAGTGAGCCCAGATTATCACAACAGACTCTCAGGCACGGTTCCTGCAGCTCTCTAACCAGCCCTGTCTGGGCTTTGGGCACATTTCTATCTACCTGGAAACTCCAGGCTCCAGCAGCAGCTGAATTCCTCTGGATGCAATCAGTCCTTCCTTGAGGTGGGCACGTGGCCAGCTCACAGCCCCACGCTGCCCCACGTGTCCCCTGTGGGGAGGGGCTCAATGTCTCATGAGACAGCAGCTCCAGTGTGGCAGCAGATTAGCAATATATTAATTATGTTTGAGCTATCTCAATTGAAATGATGCTTAACAAGAAGGTCAAAATCTACCTGAATGTCTCATGGCTTTACCTTAACTCACCTTGGCACAATGACAGGCTGCCCAGAGCAGCTGTGGCTGCCCCATTCCTGGAAGTGTCCAAGCTGGACAGGGCTTGGAGCAACCTGGGCTAGAGGAAAGGAGGTTGGACTGGATGATCTTTAAAGTCCCTCCCATCCAAACCATTCTATGATAGGTTCACATTAGGTTTCTGTCACTGTCATATTTTATGAAAAATCCCTTCACCAGGATTTTTCTCCTGAGAAGCTGAGAAGCCTCAAAAACGGAATGTAAACAATGATTATCTGATTGCTTGAATATGGTTTGGAGGTTGCTTACCAACAGGTGCATCTTTGATTAGTTCCATGTGAATTGTTTTTACTTAATGACCAATCCCAGTCCAGCTGTGTTGGGAGTCTGGTCAGTCATGGGGTTTTTATTATCATTCTTTTTCTAGCCTTCTGATGTCTCCTTTCTCTTTCTTTAGTATAGTTTTAGTATATAATAGAATAGAATAGAATAGAATAGAATAGAATAGAATAGAATAGAATAGAATAGAATTAATATAATATCAGCCTTCTGAGAATTTGGAGTCAATTCTCATCTCTCACCTCATCCTGGGGACCCTCAACACCGCAACAATTAATAACCACAATTGGTGACGCCGAGTGAGTGACACCCCAACAGGTTTCTATATTATATGATTTTCTAAACACACCTCTCCTCCACTCCCTGCCTCTCTCTAGTTCAACCTTCTCATATAAAATTGCCCCTCCCTTGTTTCTCTCCAACATTTTGTCATTATTCTACCAACCAGAAGAGCAATTTAACTCCTTTGCATCTCAATTTAACCACACTCTCAATCTGTCACTCAGCTGTCAGCAGTAATGTTAGGAAACAACACTTCAACACCTTTCACACATCACTCCTAAGTCTGAACTATTGGCTTCTCTTGGTACCTGGGTGCATCACTCTGGTCTAAATCTAGTCCTTGGCTATAGAGAAGGCCCCCCCAAAGGGGTCTGATCTCCAGGTTACTCTTTCAAGGGCACAGGTGGTGCTGACACCAGCAAGCCTGATGCACATTCCAACAGAACTTCTTGTCCAGCAGATGAGAAGAGTGGGGCAGGCAGAGACGATGCCCAGTAGAGGATAATGCATGTCCTTATCCAAAACATCCTTCCCAGCTTGTTAGATCCTGAAACCACAAAGATACTTAAATAAAGCTTCTTCAAGGCTCAAGCTATCAGCTCCTGAAAACTTCACTATGCAGCTCTGGAAGCACAGACTGACAGGGCTGATTCACAGCTGTCTTCTACAGCTTTCCCAGTCACAGAGGAGCTGGGAATTTGGTTGTGGGGATAGAAGGTGGGAAGCTCATTTGCTTTCTCCACCTCAGCCTTTTTTTCTCTCTTGATAAGCTGTCTACAGGAAAACAGCAACTTTGAAGCTGACAGCCAGACACCAGTGCTGTCCCACAACTGGTGGGCCACCACAGAACATGACAAGATGTTCCATTTCCTTCAGCAATCACAGAACTTCCAGAAGACCCTTGATGAGAACACCTCAAGTCTACAGGATGTTCCACAAGGTCTCTTAACTGCTGCTTGCACAACATCCCCCAGAACTCCTCGCGTTCTCCCTTTGAAGTTCTGACCTGATTACCAAAAGCAACGTGCTGCAGATGTACCTCTGCAAGCCAGAACCACCAGGGGAAATGAATATATTAGTATTTATCATATTAATGCAGATCAAGCTGGGTATTTGTTCTGACATTTCAATAATAGCTTTTTCTATTTTTTTTTTTAAGCAGCAGCTTGTATTTTCTTCTCCTTTAAATAATTCATTGTTACATTAAACTTATTTTAAATTGGGGTCCTTTTTTGATCAAACTGAAACCTTATTTGGATAGCCAAAGGGGAAAAAAGGTATAAATGAAAACTCTCATTTTTTTCTCTCCTCCATTCTTTCACTCCTTCTTTTTTCTCTCTTGTTAAAAGCTCTTAATCAAAGTGACAATCTGTCTTTCCCGGGAAGGAAGCTGGTGCCTTTGAACAGTGCTGCTCTGAGAGCTCTGTGCTTTGATGTGGGATTTAACTTCTGCCCGTAGCAATCTCCAGAGTCTGTGCACCATGCCCTGTGCCAGCGTGTGCCCGTGGGTGTTCTCGTGTGTCCTTGTACCCAGACAGCCTGACCCACCTTGTGGGCAACAAAAATAAATCAAATGGCAAGGGGAAACAAGCAAATGCCACCACCATGCAGAAGAGTGATGTGACCATGTGGAGCTACTGCTGGGCACAGCTCAGAGGGGACTTTGTTCTTTGCCTTCCCCCCAGTGACACCATCGAGCACCATCTGTGAACATCAGTGCACACAGAGCAGCCTGTGACAGGGCTGGCACCCTGCACAAGCTCAGCTGTGTCCTGGGAGCCCTGTTCCTGCAGGTCATAGTCCCTGGGCCATGGCTGCACCCTCTGGGTGATGGGACACAGCCTGGGGCTGTCATGCTGCTTGGTGTCCTTTCCCTTCCCTCCCTCAGCTGCACTCCCTGCTCTCAGCACTGTCTCCCTTCTGCTTTGGAATTGTTTCCCTCATCCTTTCTCTAGGCCCAGCTGACCTCAGGAGTGGCTCTGGGGGACAGTGAGGTCTTCACCTTGTGTCTTCTTTGAGGACAGAGCACAATCAGCAGATTTGACCTCAGGAAACACAAACCCAGGCTTGGGCAAATGGGCCACCTCAGGGGCCTGAGCCCACCTTGCTTCCATGGGTCACTGCTGCCCTGGTCACACATTCTGTTGTGGGATGAATGTCACAGAAAGCAAAACCAGAGCAGAGTTGCTGACATCTTCCCATTCCACAGGAGGAAAGCTCCCTCTCTATCACATAAGGAAGCACCATCACTTGCTGCTGTGATTTTACAGCAGATACTCATCACATCATTCCCAAAGACCTCTGCTCTACTCCTGGCAAGTGCTTCTGGGATTTCAGCCAATCCTTCAGGGATCACCTTTCCCATCAGTGTTGGTACCTTTGTCATCCTTAAGAGAAGTTCTTTGTGTGAGCCAAGCAGAGCTCTTGGTTTTGTGTACATTGAAGATTTTACAGGTGCTTCTACCTGTCATCCCCAGTGGTTTTCTGGAGCAGTAGGCCGAGTGCACAAATGCTTTACAAAATACTGAACAACACAAACCTCAGAACTACAAATCTCCAAAGCAGCTTCAAGTCAGAGAAAACAAAACCTTGACAACAACAGAATCCAGCACTGCCTCAAGTTTCTTGTACCAAAAAACAATCTTTAGAGCAAACCTGGTATCAGTTCATAATGCCATCTATCAAGAGTCTGAGGGATTTTTGGAAGTTTAATGTTTCAAGTTTTCCCCACGTTTCTCCTCTTTTAAAAGCTTATACACAAACACACACACACAGAACTTTCTTCTGCTGTAAGAACAAACACACATAAAAACACATTAATTTTTTCAGGATCTTTTCTTTCTTTTATGTGTGTCCCATTCCTCACCTCTTCTAAGTAATAGCAGAGTTCTTGTTGGAATTGTCTCACATTTCTGTAAGCTGTGGGGATAGCATGGCAGGAAATAAAACTGAAATTCTCCCTACTTGCATGCTCTGGGAACCTTTGCTGAGATACTGCAAATTCCTGCAGTGCTGGGAAGAGCTCACACCTTGCCCATGGTGACCCAAGAAGGACATGCCAGAAGAGATCTTTCCAATTTCCAGTGGCTGCATTGCAAACAATGCATTATAATCAGGACAGAAAACAATGATAGTTACAGAGTAGGAGGACACAATTCCCCAGACTCCATCTAAGCAGTTGCTGCCCCTTTGTGGTTTTTGACAGAGACTCTCTGGTCAATCTCATCTCTGCTGCAGGCCTGCTTTTCTCATCTCCATGGTACTCTTAGGTTCATCTCCCTTTGCTTGGAGGATTTGTATTCTCCTTGGCTTGAATACTTTCAGTGCCCTCCCAAGGGCATTATATCCCACTAAGCACATATTGCTTTCAGAATCTTTTGTTCCCCACACCAGATCCCCTTCACTGAGTATCTGTTTCTGAACATCTTTGATCAGCCAAAACCAAGGGTTCTACCCTCTCCATGGAGGAGTGAGGGAACACAGCAGCTGACTCTTAAAAACCAGGGGAGTCTGGAGAGGCCAGTGATGGGCTGCCTACATCCAGGGATGGTGGCAAAGGACACAAGATGGGCTTCAGCTGGAGACCAGGGTCAGGCTGCTTGGGGGAGGAAACACAGAAGAGGAATAGAAGAGACAAAAAGTGAAGGGATAGTGACAGGGAATGGGAAGATGTTTTACAGTGCACATGAAGCATTTGTTTCATGTGGACCAGGAAGCAGAGAGATCTCCAGGGAGGTTTCCCAGGCATTTGTTGTAACTAGAACACACAGAGGAAATTTCCACCCCCAACTTTTGTAATGTTTGACGTGGGAGGTAAAGTCTGACAGAGGTACAGCTCTGAGCTACCACACTACCACTTCCCTGTCTGTCCTGACCCCTGTTACATGGACAGCTCAGTGCATCCCAATACCCCTCCCCTCTCAGCCCCTGCCTTCCAGGGCACAGAGCATCCCCAGCCTCCTGAGCACCAGCACGCCTGCTCAGAGCCTCAGGTTTTTTCGCTTGGGGGTTTTGTTTGGTTTTTTGGTTGTAGGTTTCTTTGGGTTTTTGATTGTAGGTTTTTTTGCTTGGGGTTTTTTTGGGTTTTTTTGTTTGTTTGTTTTTAATAATGGTACATTTGGATATATAGATATTTTGCCTGAGTTACAGAACAGATCTCTGTGCACAGCCTCGGGCCATGGGGCACAGGATAGGGCTGTGCCTCTTGCTGCTGGTGCCAAGCCCATTCCCCCGTGCTGCCCCGGGTATGGATGATGCAGCTCTGCAGTACCCAGTGCCCATGTGCTGCCCAAGGAAAGAGCCAGAACAGCACCTCTGCAGAATCCCTGTGCCATTTCTAGCAGGCAAGCAAAGCAAAAGGGCAGGAGGAGCATTTCCAGGCAAGAACACCTGTGCAGAGAGCCCTGCCAGTCCAAGGGCACCTCTGCTGGTGTGGAGACCCTGGGGGGACATTCTCTGGTCTAGTGAGACACAAGAAGCTTCCCTCAAAAAGCTCTGTTAGACCCCATTGGCTCATTCCCCTGTTCCTATGTCTGTTCCTATGTCCCTGAGCCACACCTATTCCCTATTCCCTGATTGCCTCTCATCTTTGTACTGCCCTG
Source organism: Geospiza fortis (assembly GCF_000277835.1). Taxonomy (NCBI): domain Eukaryota; kingdom Metazoa; phylum Chordata; class Aves; order Passeriformes; family Thraupidae; genus Geospiza; species Geospiza fortis. Next base: position 9,628,489 of record NW_005054313.1, on the reverse strand, counting down.
AGACCAGGGTCAGCCCCAGGTCCCTGTGAGAGTAAGCTCGACCTTCGGTGTGTGGGAGCTGGAACCTGATCATCTCACTGTGGGGCTGAATAAAACATCTGTGGATATTATGCAAAGGTCCTTTTTGCTTCCTTACCCTGGACTATGCTAGCAACAATTCAGACTGCTACATGTTGGTGCTGCTCCCTAAAGCCGAGCCTAAAGCCGAGCCTGCTGGCTGCATCACTGTGCCGCGCTCCACATGCCGCGTCTCTCCTGAGATTTGCCACCAGCTTAATTGAGTGCACGTTGGAGAAGGTGCCCCCGCCCCTACCCTCATGCATACCCAATCAGACCTCCTGATTATGCAAATTAAATACAGCAACATCATCGCCACCTATACACACACCGCCACCGCCGCCACCTCCCCCCCTCCCGCGCTTCTACCCCGCCCCATTCCAGCACAAAAAAGGGGGGGGTGAAGAAAAGTAACAAACCCTTCATTCATAACCAGAAACATTAATTATATGTAATGATGGGCAGTCAACTCCCTGAAGCATTTGCATAATTACTAATGCTAATGGATTCAGAGTGCCTCTCTCCTTCTCGTGGAAGAAATTTAATTGGAAAATGCATAAAAGCATGAGGAGGGAGGAGGGAGCTCTGAGCGGTCTGAAGTGGCACAGGCACAGCACAGGGGCTCTCTGGCAATGGAGGAGGAAACCTGGGCACTCCCTCCAGCTCCTGCAGCCCGGCTGCCTTTCCTCCCTTGCCTGCCCAGCATCGCCCCCATTCCTGGGGAGCAGGCACAGGACAGATCGAGGGGTAGGATTAGAGAGCACCCAGGTCAGTCACCTTGATCCCAAGGGGATTATAAAAATAAGATTGAATGAAATTAGGGAATTCTCACCTAGGTGCCCCAAAGACAGTGAGTAATAATGCATGGCACCTGCCTGGCAGGAGGATTCCCTGGGCCCTCTGGCCCCACAGATCTCCAGTAGCTGTGTCTTTCTCTGCTCCCCTACACCTGCTGGTGCCTGCTGAGGTTTCCTGAGGCAGAACTTGCTGCTTTCTCCCCACTGCTTGCAGTTATGCTGCCACAGGCCTCGGCTCCCTTCCCAAGCAAAAGCAACATCACAGCAACACAGCCAGAGCCAGAACCCCTCCATGCCCTGAGGGAATGTCTTTTCCTCCTTCCTGGCTACCTAATAATGGCCAAAGGGGTGTCAAATCTGGGACTGGGCCACCTCCTGTGATCTTCTCAGTCCCCAGGCTCACTCTCACAGTTCTCCAGGCCAGTGCATCTTCATGGCCAGAATTTGGGAAGGGGTGAACAAGAGTTCATGCAGCCATATGTTTGTTCTTCCACCTTTTCCTTGCATTTATTCCCCATATCTCTGGAGTTTGGCACTGGGTCTGGGTCTGTGCTGCAGCCAATGCACAGGAGGTCAGCTGTGCACCCACTGCCCTTGCCCTCCTCGGGGGGCTGAGCTCCTTAATGGAGAAAAGTTTTGCATTGCACTGTGAGCAGCTGGTGAGGCAGCAGATGGCTGGGAATCTGTAAAAGTTAAAAAAAATGTAGAAAGTGCCTCTGTCACAGCCCCAGGTATTGTTCACTCATTCCCAGTGCCACCAGACTCCCAGTGCATATCAAACAGGCTATGTGCCCTTGGAATCATCATCAGAGGCAAATGTGCACACCAGTGACAGAGCCACTGCAATGTCCCCAGCCAGGAGGACACGCTGTGACAGTGAGAGAGCTCTGCCTCAGCGCAGAGGGACAATCAACCCTTCATGCTGCCCCTCTGCCATCCTTCAGCAGTGGCACAGCACCCCAGGGACTGGACACCAGTCATTGCTTTATTGCACTATAAAGCACTGCGCACACCTTTGGCAGTGCATAAATAACAGCAATAATGTGCTCCCTTGAGCAAAGCAGCATTTCATCAGCAAGGAAATTGTCCTCTCTCTGCCTCCTAATGTCCCACTGGGTACTTCTGGCAGTGCCTGGCTCTGGGAGGGGTGTGCACCTCTGCTTCCCACTGCAGCCCCTGTAATTCAGGGCAGGGCTTGGCTGGATTTCATCTTTCTCCTGTCAAAAAATTGTGGTTAACTTTTAATACTTGTGAGGACCAGAGCCAGGCAAAAGGCAGCTTTGGCAATGAATCTCTCTCCTTCCAACTCCTGACTTGCCTCAGCGGCTACTCCAAGCCTGGGTCCCCATTTTAACACCAGCAGCAAGACAGAAAATCCAACTGGCACCTCCACACTCCAGAACCAGTGCCTTAGGCAAGCCTGAGATGGAAAAATGTTTCAACTATCCTTGTCCTCTTTTGTCAGCTCACCAGGGACCTCACTGGAGACCTGCTGAATTCAGTACGAGCTGCAAGTTTCCAGCACCTCCACAAAACAAATGAACAAAACCCCTCAAGGAGTCCAGCTCGTGGCATGGACAGCCGAAGGATTGGTGCACACAGGGACAATATTTCCTACTCAGGCCTGTTTGAGTGAGTGATTCTTTCTCAGAAACATTGCTTTAGCTTTAAATGATTCAATGGTAACAAATTCTGGATTTTACCAGTATACTTTGTTCACTGTAGACCCCCCAAACCTGGGGGAGGGTTAAACTATTTTGCTTAGGAGAAATCCAAAGTCTAAGCTCTCAGGCTACATTCCCTTTACTTTGTGGGTTTTTTTTTGCTTGGGGGTTTTGGTTGTTTTGGGGTTTTTTGGTTTTTCTGTTTTTGTTTTTTTTTTTTTTAAATAATGGCACGTTTGGATATATAGATATTTTGCCTGAATTACAGAGCACTTTGAAATCTAGTGCACATTTGATCCATTTTCCCCATACAGTAGAAATGGACAGAAACCACAGGGTACATTTTCACTCCCTCCAGCTAATCTCAATGCAAAAGTAGCGCCCAGCATCACTTCTTTTAGAAAATATCCCTTTTTTATTCATTTATCAGTAGAGAAAGGAGAAGATTGAAACAAAGAAAAAAAACCTGCAAAAAAGCCCACAAAGCAGTGTAACTGTTGATTAAACCTTGTCTCAGTTGAGAGTTCAACCTGAACGTATCTCAAATTTTAGCAAAGTTAATCTACGCATTTCCATGGAGAGAAAAACAAAGCTTTTGAATGGCTGTGTGAAGCCTGCAGCAGAGCAGAAATGAGAACCATGAAGGTGGTTTTGCTCCATGCTACCCCTGAGCTCTGCTCCTGGCTCTGTAAGCCCGCCAAAGGTGAGGAAGAACAATTCTGCAGGAGCTCACTGAGACAATCAGAAAAGCAAACAACTGCCACACCAAGTATTATTTCATTTTCTTGCACAGATGGAACACTGTCATGTACAAAATGGGTTTGAGGGCACTCAGACTATTTAAATGGAGGCTGCCCCAGAGTCCTGGGACAATATTTGCCCAGGCCAGCTGCCTGTGTGTGGAGGGAAGCTCCATCCCTGTGCTGGGAGTTCCTGGCTGTTCCCAGAACAACTCCTGCTCCTGCTGCAGCCCAGCAGAAATAATGAGCTCTCTTACAGCTCAGGATGAGAAAGGGACAGGAGGTTTTGGGGACAAAAGGGAGGAAGATTTCCTCAAAAGCCAGCACAGGCCCTCCCTCCAATCCTGCAGCGAGGTTAGAGCTTGGGAATGGAGAAAATCAATGAGTACAAGTTGAAGGACTGGAACTGACTGAGAAAGGTACTTCAAATGCTCACTCCCCCAGAGACTGTGAGCAGTGACTCAGGCTGTCTTGCAAAGCCTGCTTCATTTCCCCAGACTTCCTTGTTGTTTGAGATCAAGGCTTGGGTAAGTGATCTCAAACAGCAGTAGTTCATATTTGTACAATTTCCTCCAGACTAATGGACCCTAAAGTCTTCACAGATTTAATGCAGAAATCACCTCAACTATCACAGCAAGATTTTTTAAAGCTAAATTCACCCAGATTATCACATTTTCTGAGCCTGTTGATCTCTAAATATCATTTTCTCCCCTATATTTACCATGGCCTGAATCCAAAGTCCCACTGTCTGGTGCGTTGCTGGCCCATGAACCAGAATGACTTGACACAAAACTATAGAGATCTATAATAAAAAATTAATCTGAGAATTATTTACTTTCCTTTATCCTCCTCAGGTAACAACCTCAATGGCACTGCCAGCAGCACTACAGCAATAACTCACCAGAGATCTCCTGGAGATTTGGTGTTTTCTAACCTGAGCAATTACTTTGCATGAATCATTGAAGGGACCAATAATTGTCACAAGACCCATGATAGGCTTTGCAGAAGTTTCTTTGTTGCTTGTGGTGGACTCAGATGAGAGACAGTCCACAAACAAAACCTTGTAAAGGTTAGTACAGAACATTTCTGAAATGGATTATTGCCTGCAAATCCAGAGTAACAAAGTGGCTTCTGTGAAACCACAAAGGCACACAACACCACTATTTAGTTGTTTGCAGAGATCTCTTGAATCGGTAGCAAATTAAATAATGTTGTTTCTACAAGATTAACTTGTAGCTAAAATGCTGCATCTTCATAAGGCAAAATCTTTGTTTATTGACAAAAATATATTAACTTCTTTTTCAGTACAGGAAATAAAGACATCCTAGAAAAGGACAATTTTATTTGCTCTCTCTATGCTACAACCTTTGGATATATAAAAATATTTTCAATAATCATTTATAACTCCAAAGCTGAATAGGAAGCAACCCATTGTCTTCATGATGACTTTGAAAGCAGGGCTGAAACTCCATTTGGAATATTTTTAGAAGTTAAAGATTTACTGTAATGCAATTATTTCAATATTGGCAAAGTGTCTCCACTTGTAACTGGTAACGTTCATTTGTGCACAGAGTTGTAATTCCCAAGGCCAATGGAATACAGGAATATATCATACAGCAAGTTTCCCATGGATATATCATCCTTTGATCAAGGAGGCTGCATTGCAAAGTTTTAAATCTTTTTAAACCTCTCCCAAAGTGATTCAGCTTTCCCACAGGGCCCTTGCATATACTACATTTGAAAAGCTTTTTTTTTTTTTTAATGTTCTTAAGCTGCTGGAAGTGACTTTGGTGCAGGGGAAGAGGATCAGATTGTTCAGCAGCAATGTTTAAGCTCTTTCAGGCTGTCCAACACAGGAAGGCACTTCAGTACCCCACACTAAGGGTCCTTTCACAGAGTGCTAAAAGCTTTTTAATGGTGGAGTTTTTAAAATTAAAACAATGGCAAAACACATTAAAGCTAAGTTACAAAATTGAGTTGAAGAGAAATTATTTGACCATAACAGCAACTTTAATCCCAGAACACATTGTATCCAAAAGAAAGGAAAGGAATTGCATTCAGCATTATGCATTAGCTCTCAAATATCTGCCTTCACATTTCAGTTAATTCTAGTGCCTTATTCCAACTCAGCCACTGATAAAAACTGTTTACTTCTCAGGAAACCATGAGCATTACTACTCCAAGGCCAAAATGTCACAAAAAGCTCTGTGGAGCTGTACCCTGACCACAGCACATGCTGAGAGCAAGCTGAAAGCAGGAGCACAGGCTTCAGAAACCCCCCACTCACAGCTGGCCAAAGTCCCTGCAGCTCTGGTCTCCAGCTCTAGCAGGGTTCCTCATGTCCTTCCCTTTGCTGCAAGAGAAATAACATTTTCCTTGGGAAACAAGCTAGGGCAGATTGCAGAAATAGTCACTCTGTTAAATTAAAGTCAATTTCAATTAGACATGTAAAGAGTTTTGTGAAATCATTTCAAAAAACAAAGTTACATTGAAATGCATTGGGACTGCTAGTAAGTATTTTATTTTAGATAAAAATTGACACTTAAGAAAATTGAATTTTGTACTTGCAGACAATAGAAAGGCAAACTAGAAATGTTAAGGAAAATAGTTCTTTAAAATCTCACTTAAAACAATTAGCTAAGCAAAGTAGTTGTGCTAATTCTGTGATATTAGGGCCCAACTGTGTCTGGTTTCCAGTCAATGACAGACAAAACTGTTGTACAGCCAAAGAGAGCAGAGGACCTGGACACTGCCCAGCTTTCAGCTCCAGAGAAGCCATTTCCACAGCTCAGGTAGAGCAGAGCCACAGCCCAGGGACCCTCCTGAGCTGGCACAAGGGATTAGTGGGAAGGTCACCTTTCCTCCAGACCACTCTGGCAGAAGGAAGCTCCACAGGACAGTTGTTTTTCTAGCTGGCCTCTACTTCCAGCACTCACTGTGGGTGGCTCCCATCACACATAAACCTGTGCACCTCAGAGTGCTTTTAAAACCTGTATTTTGTCATAACATTTCAACATGTTGCAACAGCACTATAAACATTAGCTTTGATGCAAAATGTGAGGCTCTCAGCTGCTTCTGAACATCAAGGCCCACACAACAAAGCACACCAGGCACAGGACTGTGCTCTTCATCAACCTAAAACCAGAGCAATCACCACCCTTTGTGCTTCCCTGCTCAGGTTTGTGTAACACACACCCAGTGAGAGCCCAGGTACGAGCACCAACCTCTGCACCTTGTGAAGGCTCTGTCCTGGAGCTGCTCAGAGCTCTGCAATTCAGGTCAGCTGCCCCTTGGAGCTGCTCTTTGCTTCCTGTGCCTTCATTCCAGCACCCAAAGCTCCTCACTCAGACCAGGAGGTTCCCTGCAAATCCAGCTCAGAACTGCACCAGGCTCACACACACACAGGCAGCATTCTCACACTGCCTTCCTGAATGAAGAGCCTGGGTTAGATGTGTAAATAAACCCTGGGAAATCTCTGTGCCAGGTGTGAGTCCACCACAGGTGCCTGTGTGACCTTTAGGAGGTCATTTAAGCTCTCAGTAAAACAACTTCTGTATATATCTAGATATATCTATATATATAGATAGATATATATGTAAGATAACACTTCTATCTGCCTTGCCTGTTTAGACCTTATAAGTAAGAGACTCTCTCTTACTGCACTGAGGCCTCTCAGGATAATTCTCTGCCTTGCAGCAATTAACAGCAACAATGCACACAGCAGTGCCTGGCACAGGGATGCACCACCCCAAAACACTGCAGAGGGAAACAGGTACAAAGCAGGAAGTTGTGGATGAGCACAACAGGAATATTATTGAATGCAAACTTATTTTTGAGCTCTGTGATGGAACTGGGAGGCAGGTTTGGGGCTGTAACGGAAGAAATCCTGTTATTAGCCACTTGCACAGCCTGACAGCACAGCCCCATGCAGAATGCATGAAAGCTTTCCCTTTCTATTATGCTTAGGGGCTGTGATGGAAACTCATTTTTTCTTCTTTTCATAAATAAAACCATAAATGACTAGCAGTCTGGAAAGGCAAAATCTTGCAAGGGGGGAGCTGCTCTCATGTTTTATCAATGAGGAAGCAGAGTTCTGGGCATCATGATTTGTCTGTTTGCCTGTTTTCATTATCTTTTTAATGTTAACATTAAAGCCTTCTGGAGGCTGTATTTAAAAATCTGGTGTCGAATGACTATTTGAGTAGAGATGAAATGCACCTTTGAGAATAGCAGGTAACAGCAAGGCTTTGCTTCTGCCTGGGAGCTGAGAAATGTGCTGTAATGTCAATGCTGGGTGCTGCTGAAAAATTCTTTCCTGCTCCAGGTTCTCTGGGTTGTCTTATCTCCTTTGGCCTTTGCTCAAGAGCAGCCAAAGGAGAGCTGGGGCCAGGGGATCCCAAAGAGCAGCACTTCTGTAAGAGCGACCAAGAGGCTGCTCTGACCCACTTCAGGCTGGGAGTGCTGCCCCAGCACTGCCAGGCTGCTTCCAGGTTACAATCCCAGCCCATCCACTGGGAATGCTCTGAATACAAGGGAGGTGTCTCGGGTTTCTGTGGTGGAGATGACACCTGAGGTTTTAGAAAGTCTCTTTTTTCCCAGCCTCGTGATTGAAGAAGTCGAGATTCGTTGGTTCTAATTTTAAGGTTGTTTATTTTTTCTTATTTATTATTTTCTTTCTCTGACCTGCTGAGATCTGTCCAGCAGGTTGGGTTGTGGCACAGTGCCTGCCCTTGGGGTGGTGTTAAATTTTTATACTAAGAACTAGATGTACTTTATTTACAATAATTTTCCAATCCCTATCACCTATGTCAGACAGTCTGTCTCTACTCTAAACCAATCCAAAAGTGCCACCGTGACAGCAAAAGATGGAGGTCAAGAAGAAGAAGAAGGAGGACAGGACACACCTAGATTCTCCATCTTGCTTCTTGAACCCCCATTCTAAAACCCCAAATTTCTACTTTTTCATCCTGTGACAAATTCACTATCATGCTACTCAAACCCTTGTGGCTTGTAACTCCTCACACAAAGTTGGCAATTGTTTCCATGGACTAAAATCGAAGGCACAGGTGTTTCTGACTCTGTGCCAAGGTCTCTGAGCCCCTGCCAGGGTCTCAAATCACCCAGGGCAGCCAGAGGGACATCCTGGGTCCCCACATCAGTGCAGAGGGAAAACAGCTCTACTGTTACAGCCCCTTTTGTGCCATACACTGCAGAGCCTGAAACCCTCAGACCAGTTTTTGTTTTCTCGATTTTTAAACTTTAGTTGGTTGTTTTCATTCCTGC
>NW_005054313.1:9598685-9618696 GCF_000277835.1 Geospiza fortis | reverse complement strand
TCCTGCTCAGGGCTTTTTATTAGACATTCAGGTCTTGTCAATTCTGTTTCTCTGGAAGATTTTGTGGATGGGTAGAGAACTAATAGGTTTAGGATATCAGAGGAAGCAATAAATTGCAAAAGCCCTAAAAAATCACAAACAGATTTTTATCTAAAATGAGGCAGTTGCTTAAAGGGTACCACAAAGATGCATTTTACTAACATAACAAATGTTCAGACCAGCTTTTGCTTAGCAGGAGGTGCAGACTGCTTAGGAAATTTGCTTCACAGCCCACCCAAAAATGCTAAGGCAAGTGCAAAACGCACACACACGTGCTCATGTGCGCGCACACACAGGGATTTTCAACAAGGAGTAAGCAACTTTCCTGTGAATTCCTCTGCTCCTCTTACTGGTTTCTGACAGACTCTCCCTGATTTCACCAGTGCATTCTGTGCAACAGCAGCTGATAATTATCCTCTATTGGGCATCGAAGCCAGAAATGATGGGTGAGATCATTTATGCCACATTCCCATTTTTCATACACACATATATGTTGTTTATGGCACAATTCAGTCCTTTTGTCACTGCTCTGCTACAGAAATACTGGCAATGGGGAACAATTATCTGCTTGTGCCCTTCTGTCCCTCCTGATGGAGACGGAAAAAACAATGGAAAAGAGTGAAAAAGATGTACCAAACTCTCTGAAGCAAACCTGCCACCTCTGAGCCTCAGAGCAGTTATTCCCACGTGTGCAGTGTACAGATGAAGGAAACTATTTGATTCCAAAGTCCAAAACCTGACAAACTCTAAGGGAAAGTGAAAACACAAGAACCCAGGACATGGACCATTAGCTAACTGTGAGTGACAGGATGATTCCATTCCTGTGTTTCTTCCCTGCCTTCTTTACCAAGGCCCATCACAGACCCAATTCCTATCCAGGAGCAAGGGTGCAGGCTGGATTTCCACCTGACCCCACAGAGAAGCCAGATGGTCATGGGGGAGCCAGATTCCCTGTGGAATCTGTGATTAAAGATGCTGTACCCCAACTGCACTCAGGCAGGTGCTTATCTGCCCAGAGAACTCATTAAGTTGATAGTAAAACTGAAAAGGAAATCATTGGGATCTAAAGTGCAGGCCTGGAGATGAGCACAGTCCCCAGTGTGCTCCTGAATCAGGGCCAGGGTAAGCAAAGAGCAGAGAAAAGGGAATTATTTCAGCTTTTTTCCCTTCTGGATGCTCCATATGCTCCAGCCAGCTGTTCTGGGTTTGTTCATACTCATTACAGTGGGGATGTGTGACAGACTCTACCTCCCTTCAGAGTGACTCAATCAAACAGAGTCTCAGCTGGTTTGCTCCAGGCTTCAAGGCAGGTTGTGTCCCCCAGAGCTGCAGAGCCCAGCTCTCCTCCTGTCCAAACCAATGGCTCTCAGGAGTCCCACCTTGGCAGGGGTGCTTAGAGGAAGCTTTGGTGACTGCTCTGTCTGTTCAGCCATCCTTTCCTGCTTCACCCTCTGCACACCTGCCATCTTACACACATTTAGTGAAGGGGCTTCACTAAAGCAACGAAAGTTGTTTTGGGCAAATCAAATTTATAGCTGAGAAGCTGTTTGGAGGCTTGGAGCTTTCATGGTCCCAGAGCCTGAAGTGCTCACCAGTGTCACAGAAGCACCCCCAGGTAGCTCTGCCTCCATGTCACTGTCCCCTGGGAGTCCTCAGAGGCTCCACCAGTACCCCAGCCAAGCTTTGCACAGCACAGGGCTGTGATAAATAAGTAATTATATGGTTGACTCTCATAATTAAAGGACAAATATTATGTATATGCTGAGAGAAGTTATATAGATTTCTAGGTTTATTTCCTTCCCTTTTGCATTGTTCTCATGGGATGGCCAGGGAAGCCAGGGCATTTGGCAGGGTTGGCTTATTACTATTGTCAGGAAAATTAACCCACAAACACCAGAGGTTTGTGTCCAGAAAAGAGACAGAGGACTCCTTTGACTTTATTCAAATAAAGGGAGAGGCCATGGGGCATTCCCCTGGGGCCTTTCCAATTTTTGGAGCACACAGCCTCCTTTTTATCCCAATTTCCCAGCCACATTTCCCTTCTCTCTCTTTCCCCATTGGCTGAGGTACTTGAGAGGTTCAGACTTCCCAAAACTCCTGGTACCAAAGATTCCCCTCTAATGTACAACCCTCCCTTTTAATTTTTAATTCTCATGGAATTTAGGGGTTTTCCCCATTGTTTCTTTCATCTTTCAATATCCAATTTCAATTATCAGCAAACCTACAGTTTATTTGTAAAAGCAAATATCTTTCTCCATTCATCAATCAGTGGAATCCTTCCCATTGTCTCTTTTATCTCTTGGTGCCAGTTTGATCTACCAGCAGACCCACAGCTTGTTTGGAGAGACAAATCTGCCATTCCTCTCACCATGGCAGCTCCTGACCTCCAATCAAGATGTAAGAAAGTGATCCACCATGGAACAGCACAGAAGGAGTCCACTGACCAGACTTTGGGAGGAGCCAAAAGGGTTAAAAGGTGGAACATCCATTGTGTGGGTGAGCACATGGTGGGAAAGATCCTCTGCTCCCAGCACCCTAATATTTTCTCTAGTCAGTCTGCTATTGTATTTTTTATAAGAGTTTAATAAACCTTTCACATTGTTTGAAGTGAGTATCATTTCTCACAGGGCCAAACCCTGAGCTCTGGGCTGAGGAGGACCTCAGACATCCAGCAGTGGTTGGCACATCCCAGGATCAGACCCCTCCTTGTCTCCCCAAGGAGAGGGGCCCTCTGCTAGTGGGGTTTAGTATTCTGTCATTTCAAAAACTTCCCAAAACTGCTGTGCCACTCGCCCAGAGTGGTTCTGAAACATGGTGACAGGAGAATTTGGCTGTTTTCCTGCTACTGTCCCAAACAATTATATCTCCAACACACTTGCAGCCTTCTCTGAGCCTTTCTTTTCTTATTACTTCCCCCATTCAAACCCCAGAAATCCTTCCCCAGCGTTTTTTTTCCAGTAGATTTCTCTTCCAGTGGCTCAGAGTGGGTCCTCCCACTGTTCCCCCACATGTTGTCTCTCAGCTTTAATCAAAGTCACTTCCTTATTTCCCATCTGATTACCCAAGTGCTGCCTGGCCCTCAGCCACCCTCAGAGCTGGCATAAGCAGGTGCAGCTCTGACAAAGTGACATCAATCTGTGTGCACCCTGAATTGGAGTTGTCTTCCTGATGGAGACCTCTTGATCCCAAGCATTTCTGAAAGCTCGGTCGCATGGTTTGCACATGTGACTGAAGCACAGGAGAGGAGGCAGCTCTTGCCTCTTTAACCTAGCCGAGGATCACCAAATGAAGAATCTGCCTCATTCTGCACACCTTCTCCCTCTCTTTGAAATGTAAATGCACTCTTTTCAGCATGGCTGTTGGGTCAGAGGGATTGATGAGCCTGCTGAGATTTCCTGTGGAATCAGCAGAGCCTTCATTTACATTTCTCACAACCAAATCATTCTCTGTGCTCTCCCTCGCTGTCCCATGTGAGTCCCTTCCCAGCCAAAAGGCTGCGGTGCTCCCTTCAGCTTACTGCAAGGGTATTCTGAAAAACGCCAATCACTTGTTTTTAAAATTTTCAAAGTTTAACAGTAATAAAATGGCTATAAAAATAGCAATATAATTAGAGTAATAAAACTTTTGGACAATTTGGATTAGGACAATATGAGACAATAAAAACAAAGAGTTACGGATGGTCTGGGCAGCCTAAGCCCGAAAAAGGACCCACGTTAACAGAGGATTAACCCTTAAAAACAACAGCCTGTTGCATATTCATACACCTCATACATGATGCATAAATTCCATCCAAACACAGGATTCTGTCTGGTCAGTGTCAGCTTCTTCCTCTGAATCCTAACGGTGTCTTCATGGCTGAGCAAGGCAGGAAGAAGTTAGTTTCTTCTGATAAGAGGGCAATAAATTCTTTTTTTCTGAAAGATTGAGGTGTTCTGTGGCTGCTATCTCGCTGGGAATCCTCTCTTTAAAAACATTATCTTACATAGCATAGTTTCTATTTTAACATTATGTTATAACCTAAAACTATATTTAACCCACTACTTAAGAAAATTAATACAGCATAACTTCCTAACATAACACATAGAATATTCATTTTAATGTTTGCGAAAAGCCAATCAGAAAAAAGGCATTTTTCACAGGTGTCAAGCACACAATGAATGAATGTCTGACTTTTCTGCACTTTTCAGCATTGCACAGGCAGCAGGGAGGGCAGACACAGCCTGTCCCTGCACCCACAGCTCAGAGCTGCAGAAGGCACCCGTGCCTGCACTGCTGCAGCAGCTGTGGCCCGAGGAGAAGAGGAAATTACTGCCTCTCCTTGCTCCCAGCTGAGAGGAATAGTGGATTTGTCTTTCCAAACAAGCTGTGGGTCTGCTGGTAGATAAAACCAGCACTGGCAGATAAAAGAAACAGTGGGAAGGATTCCACTGATTGATGAATGGAAAAAGATATTTGCTTTTACAAATAAACTTTAGGCTTACTGATAAATGAAATTAGACATTGAAAGATGAAAGAAACAATGGAGAAGGAAAACCCCTAAATTCCATAAGAATTAAAAATTAAAAGGGAGGGTTGTACATTAGAGGGAAATCTTTGGTATCAGGTGTTCTTGGAAGTCTGAACCTCTCAAGTACCTCAGCCAATGGGGAGAGAAGGAAAATGCAGATGGGAAATTGGGATAAAAAGGAGGCTGCGTCCTCCAAAAATTGGAGAGATCCCAGGGGAATACCCCATGGCCTCTCCCTTTATTAAAATAAAGCCAAAAAGGACTCCTCTGTCTCCTTTTTGGACATAAACCTCTGGTGTTTGTGGATTAATTTTCCTAACACAGCTGACTGAAGAAATGCCCTCTGCAGATTCATCTTCTGGGAGCTCCCAGCGTCCCAGAGCCCACGCAGACACCAACCAGAGGCTGCTTTTCAGGAGACATATTTGTGCCAGAAGCCTTGAAAGTATTTCTAAGCTACAAGCAACACTCTGCTGACTCACACTTCCACAGAAAGCCATTCAGGTTTCAGAAGCATCAAAGATATCTGCTCAGGGAGCTTCCTCTCTTTGAGTTATTAGGTTTGCTTTACTAGAGAAGACAACACAAAATCCTGTGTTTTGGGCACCAACAGGATTTGAGCAGTGGAACTCCTTGTTTCAGGAGCTGGATGTTATAAATTCTTGTAAGCTGAGTGACTGAACAAATTCAAGGGAGAAAACCCCATCTAGAGCTACTGATTGTAGGAAATGACTTTGGCTAAGAATGCCAAATCTCTGGAGATGGAGAGAATATATTAAGAGGTGTCACTGCATGCTTATCCTGTTCCTACATTCATCCTCTATTGTAGGCATCCACTATTTACCACTGCAGGAGAAGGAACACTTGGCTGGCTGGCTGGATGCTTTTATTTGGGCTAAGGCAAGCAAAGCACCCTCAAATACACCTGTACACCTAAACCACCTGAACAAACCTTCACAAGGCTGCCCACCATCACCACATTGCACCAGGAGCTACAGCAGAGAGCCACAGTGTCATGATGAATGGTTTGCCTCTTGATACACTTCAGAGAGAGGGTCAGAGACCTGCATTTACCTCTGTTAGCTTCAACCCCCAAGGGAGGAGCAGAGAGTAGTCATCCCAAGCTCATTTCCAACCAGCAAGTTGGAGAGCATGGCCAGAAGGCCACTGGCCTCAGATGGGCTGATTTCCCTCTCTCCCTGAGAGCAGTAACTGTGACACCAGCAAACAGAGCTGCACTCACAGTTTATCTGCATTCCTCAGTTTGGATGGGATGAATCCCAACTTCAACAATGTACACAGAGAACAGAACCTGCACCTCAGTGCCCTGTGTGATGAAGTAATGCACTGCTGCAGGCTCAGTCTTCCATCAGAACTGTTTTTGAGGAATGCCAGGACAGCATCTCTGTGAACACCCTGAGAAGGGCTGCTCTCAACCCTCCTGTGTCTTGGGCCACTGCAGGCAGGTTCCTGATCAAAATAACCCCTGCATTTGGCAAAAGGAAAAGCAAACAAGCTCAGAGTCCCACTGTGATTCTAGGGAGGAGGATGTGCAAAGAAAGCCTCCCAAGGTCATGGCTGAGAAACCACATCCACAGCTGCACCAGCAGCTGTCAGGCTCTGCTGAGATGCCTTTGCTCAGAGGTCTCTGGGACATAAAGGACACCACTGAGCACAGGGACAGTGATGGTTCAGGCTCCTGTGGCCTGGGCACAGAGAACAAAGCCCACCTGCTCATTCTCTAAAGGCAGAGCTGTGCAGCAGCCCTGCAGATACAATCCAGTCTCATGCTGGAAAAACCAAGGGAGGTGCTAAAGGCCAGGGCTTCTCCTTTTTTCCTTGACAGCTCTGAAACACCAAATATACCACAGCATCTGGCTAAGCAGCCTGGCACAGGCTGTCGCTCCCTTGCCAGGGAGACTGACTGACAGATTAGATCAGACACACAGATAATGGGCTGGGACATCTTGAAGCCCCATCTCAAGCTGATTCCTGTTTGCAGCATTAATCTCCAGTGACAGAGGGCCCCCCAACATGCAGAAACCAGCTGTGCAGCACTCTAAGTAGGACATCATGTCATACATGCTAAGGGGAGCATGAGGGACTTCTGAGGTGCCTTGGTGTGTGCTAGAGCAGAACATCCCAATGAGAAACTCTGCCACTGAGAGGAGGAAAGGCTGAAATGGCTGCTGTGAACAGTGAAGTGGAACAGAAGTCCCAGGATACAGATGGGAGGGTTGAAGTCTCCCTAAAGACAGACTGTACGTAACCCATCACTAAGCTTCCTACCAGCACATGTACAAAGCACTTTCCTGTCACTGGGAGATCTCAGATATCTTTAAATGAATGCCAGAGCAGCCGCAAATTAAACCCTAATCAGGGAGGGTCATTCCCCAGCACCTGCATTGCACGTGCAGTGATCCACAGCCCTGATCCATAGCCCTGATCCACAGCCCTGATCCCACAAGCCCTGATCCCACAAGTCCTGATCCACAGCCCTGTCTCTCACTGCTGGCTGCAGCCACAGCCTCTCCCTCTCCCCCACGTTCCAGGTGACCTCTGCCTGATCTCCTCTTGCAATGCTCCATCTCCAGCCCCTGTGTCTTTCCTGGTGGCACATCCAGCCTCTGCCACAGAGCTATGAATCATGATAGAATAATAAGCTCGTTGATGAGCTGCACACAAGCCCAAAGGACCAGAATAAATCGCCACAAAGCCGTCTAAGCCGATTTATTCATTCAACAGTTTCTTGCTTTGACTGCAGCCTCCTCCAACCGGTGTCCAAACATTGTGGCAGTACAACAGCAAAAACAGCAACTTTCTTTCAAGAGGTTCATTACTTTTGTCTTTTGGAGATCAAGAGATGAACTTGTAGAGGATTTGCAGCCGGCCTGCCAGCTGAATGCATCGCTGCCCTGGCTGACTGCCAGCTTGCAGGGAGCCCTGGTAACATGTAAATGAACTGCTAGCACGGGCTTGCAGCACACAGCTGGCCAGGGAAAGATACTGCCTCAATTCCAGGGCCCTCCTGCCCCCAGGGCAGTGGGTGAGGATTTAATCCTGGGCCTCTCTTGGGGCAGAAGGATTTGCAAAGGTGAACACGGCCGTTTGCTGACTGCTGGTGCAGTACAGTGTCAATAAAGGGGACTTTGCCCTTTCTTCACACCAAGCATCACAACACTCAGCACATACCAGTCCCCCAGGCAGAGCTGCAGCCATGTGACAGCTGGGAATCACTCACCATGTATCCAAACAGGAGCCAGAGGCAAGGCAGGCTGAACACACTCCAAGTCTGACTTTCTATGTAGGTACAGAGCTGGGACAAGAATCTTCAGATTCCTCCTAACTGTCCCTCACCATCTTAGCTCCCCTCTCACCTTTCACCCAAACCCTCATGCCAATAGCTCAAGTCAGCTTTGTTGTTTTTTGCCTGTCTGTCCTTCAGGCTTACCCATTCCTGGGCTTTCTCCCCCTAGGCTCCCCAGGATGCTGGTTGTAGAAGTTGTGCTTCTGTAGCTTTTCAACTTTGTCACAGCTCAGGTACAGAGAATAAACAGAGCATGTGGTCACACAGGGTTTTCCCTTTCAGCAGCCACTCACAGAAATCCAGGTGAGTATCCAAGCCTAGAGTTGCCCCTTCTTAACCTCTCACACAGGGAGTGTGATCTACTATGACACACATGACACAGCAACTGGAGATCCCTGACCTGTTTCTCTATCTGCCCTTGAATTACCTGAATGGCTCAGGTAAAAAAGTTCTCTCTTTTTTTTTTTTTTTTTTTTTTTTTTGAGGTGAGAAAAACTGTGCAATGACTCAATAGTTCAGCCCAGTGGAACATTCACCTGGGATACAGAAAAGGGCCAGGGTCCCATGGCAGACTCCACTGCTGCTCCCTAAGCCTGCCTGTGACTGCCCGGTGCTACATGAATGCAGAATATTGCTCTCTTACAGATGATTTGGACAGGAACTATGAGGGGAGAAGCAGCAGGGCACAGCTATAAGAGAAGTGAGCACAAGATTAGCAAGCAGCCAATTTAGTGACTACCATAAACCAGGCTGTATGAATAAGAGACATTAATGGAGCTCTCACAGGCCTTTGCTATCACTTTTTCACATGAGCATCACAGCAAAAAGGAAGTCTTGTAAGTTGAGTCCCTTGATTCATTACTCCCTCCAAAGTCCTAAAAGCCCCACAGTGAGATAGAAAGCACCAAAACAAACTGCAAGCAGCTTTCCCCTGATCCAGAGGAGTTTTACCCTTTAGGAGGTAGTTGGCCATTTGTACTGATGTCCTCCCTGCCAAACCCACAAGATTTTCTGAAATCCCTCTGCAGAACAGTTGGCTTTCCAACTGTGTTGCCTTCATGCTGAGAGTATCCCTAATTTATCTCCATGGGAATGAGAGGAGCCAAGAGAAAGGAATCCAGGTCTTGTTCAAAGGAATCCACCTTTGCTTTCAAAAAAATCCCAGGATCTCTCAGTTGGCATTTTTGTCCATGACTAAACTCTGGTGGAAGGTGTAATGTGTGGCTTAAAGGAGCAGCTCACTATCAGTACAAAAAACTGCCAGGCCCACATTGCCTCTGCTTTGCAGGACTCTGGGCTTTGAAAGGCTTTTCCAGCTCCCTCTCTTCTACATAATTAAAAGGTGATTAGTTTTGCAGTGCAGGATGGAATCACATTCAACATCCTGTGGGCAGCAAGAAGCTAAAGCAGGGGAGAGAGAGGCACATTCTGCAACCAGAGGATAAATGGCCTTCAACAAATTGTGGAGGAGGAACAGAAATTGCAAGGAAAGGAGAGGCTGGAAGTGAGAGGAGGAGCTATTCAAGTCCTGTAGGGTGCAAATTTTGGCAAAGTACTTGCTTCAAGATCAGGGTTGAGGTCCATTGAGCAGAGCAGCGGGGGAGAATGAAAACTAAATTAGCAAAGCCAAGGAATTCTCCCCTCTGTGCTCAGTGCAGGCTCAGCTCAGCACCCACTGCAGCCACTGGAAATCTTCAAAGGACTGCACTGACCCTCCAGGCCAGGCCTGGGCTGGGAATCACAAACAGGAGCTGTCCAGGGCCCAGGCAAACCTGGAGTATCCCACACACACAGGAATGTCTCAGCCCTGTGGGGGACAGGTCAAAGCCTCCTGCAGAGCAGGTGAAGCTCTGATCAGGACAGGAGAAGTGGCTGACCCCTGTGACTGCATGCTCAGTGTCCTTAGGAAGGGCAGTGCCACGTCTTTCTTGCACAGAGGGAGAGCAGCGTGCCTGGCAGCTCAGGGAGCAGCAGGGGAGGCTGGCAGGGCACAGCACAAGGCACAGCTCAGTCTGTCCTGTGCTGCCACCCAGCCAGGCTCACCTTACCCCAGCATGGTGCTGGTGGAGGCTCAGCAGTGCCTGAGCTGCCCACAGAGCAGGCAGAGCCCACTCGTGCTGCCTGGGAGAGCTCCTGCAGCAAGGCCACTCCTTACATGTGAAACAGCCAATTTAAATTGGGCCCTTGCCTGTTTTCAAGAACAGCAGCCTCAGAGTGATCACACTGTACATACAGAAAGTTTTCTTCCTTTTTTTTTTTTTATCTTTAAAGCAGCTCTGGCACTGATTTCAAAGGCATGCAGGCAGTGTGGTGCTTTCAAGAATCCCTTGGATTCAAGAATCAAGAACCTGACTGTTTTGGGACACTTACTAAGAGCCCACAAAGTGCTTTTGAACCAGGGACTTGGCTCCTTGAAGGCATTTTGCTGCTGTGGATTTTACAGCTGGATGGCTTCAAACTGGTTCCATAACAGAGATTGATCCAACACCTCATGGTATTCAGTTCAGACTTTTTTTCTCTCATTTTCACAGGCAAAATAACCACTTAAATTTGACTTTGCATCAATAAATTGCCTGAGATAATGGGATAGATGAAAAGAAAAGCTGACTAGCAGGAAAACACAATAAAAAGGTGCTTGACTGCATGAGTCAGTGCTGGCCTGTGTGTCAGCAGCACAATTAGTCCTCCCCTTGCAGGCCACATGGTTTCATGTTGTATTTGACAGACAAATCAATCGTCCCCTTCTTCTAAGCACTGTCTGATGAATAAATCAACAAGGTCACTGGTGCTGCTGCTTCGCCCTTTCGCTGCCAGGCAGCTGGGGCTGGACCTGCTGCCTGGCTCCATCTGCTGTGCTTCCAACAGGATCCAGGTGTCCTCCTGGGGAGCAAGAGGAGCAGGTAAAACACACAGCTGGGCAGCAAAAGTCCCTGGGTTTACTCCTGACTGCTGCGTTGTCTTGGACAAGTCACAGCAACCCTTAGGGCAAACAATGCATTCACTCCACAGACCTGGGCAGGGGAGCCAGTGGGAGGAGAGGGGGAAATCAAGGAACAAAAACCAAAGGACATGGCAGGGAGGGCAGGAGGACACACTACACCCCAGCCCACCTCAGCCCAGAGCCCTCCTGCCTGGCACAGCCCCTGCAGAGCAGGCCCAGGGCTTTGCTGGAGAGCCCTCAATGTGCCATAAAGCAATTGCTGAGATGATCAGGGGCCCTGAGCTATTGATGCAATAACAACAATGGTGGCAGTCATTTACTCAGCACCAAGTCTGCTTCCAGTGCTTGCAAAACACACTGGCAGATGAGGCTGCTGTCCCAAAGCACTCCCTGTGAATGGAGAAGAGGGAGAGATTGGAAAGCACACACAGGGGGATGGCTGAGAATGGCAGCGCATCTGAGACCAGCAAGTGAAGCTTCTGGCAAACCTGTTACAAACCCAGCTGTGCTTGCTTTTTTTGTTTCACCCAAGGCTGTTCCCATGATGAATTTACCTCAGAACTCCATACAAGACCAGCATCCTCTCCACTGCTCCCCCAAGTAAAGCATTCACACTTCTGACCTTGTGGAGAGGATTCCCTGAGAGAAGAGCACATATCCCCTGCCCAGGCATGGGCAGCAGTGCCATACATAGGAGAAGCATGTCTGAGCTGGAAAATGGCTGAGGGCTCCATGTGACAAGACCCCCACCCTCAGAGGGAGGCATTTTCTCATTCATACTCTCTCCCTCATGGCCCCTGACACTGCCAGTCCATTCCCCAGCCCACCATGCCCAACACTGGCTGTCCTCCTTCCCAACCTGCTTCTACCCACCCTCCCTTTTCCCTGCCAAGTTGACAGGCTGCTTCCAGCACCCAGGGAGCTCCTCCCCTTTCCTAGGCAGTGAAGTCCCTGGAGAAAGGCCCTTCCCTTCCCTCTGCTAGCTCTGAGGGCCTGTGATGCCATGGGAGCCAGTGGCTGCTCCATCCCTGCTTCTCACCCACACATCCATATGATTTGTGGATGGGCTGGCACACAAACACTTAGGAGAGCTGTAGGAAACTCATGCAGGGCTAACCCAGCAGCCTGGCACAGCAGGAGAGCCCTGAATACAAACAGCTGTGAGGGAAAAAAACCCATTAAGCAGAACAGAATGGAGAGCAGAGGCAGGAGGAAGAGACAATGTGGACTTGCAGGAGGAACAGAGCAGTCAAGCAGTGCACCTCAGTGCAAGGCAAAGGATCCAGCAGGAGAAAAGTAAGAGCCTGATGAAGTCCTTGGGGAAATGATCTGTAAATCAGTCCCTTTTCCTTGATATTAAAATGAGAATGACACCTCAAAGTTTGGGGCACCTACCACTAACTCTGTCTCCTGGAATGGGCCAAGAAACCCTGCTCCTGAGGGAACTTTGTGGCCTGGAGAAGTGTTTGTGTGTTCTCCATACCAAGGGGCCACCAAAGGGATAGGAGTTACTCCCAGGAGCAGCAGCAGGACAAACCCTGTGCCTGAGATGGGCCAGCCAGAGCAGATCTCTGACATCCTCCCTGAGGCATCCACAGAACGCTCCATTTAGATACAAAGCAAGAAGAGGAATGCTGCAATGCCTTCTGTGTCATGCAGCAACTGAAACCACTTCTGCTGGAGCCCAAGAGCTCTCAGAACAGCTGGCTGCCCTCACTGGCTGTTAGCCACAACATCAAAGAAAGGCCCTGCCAGCTGCTGAAGAGAGAATGCCCATCCAGTAATGAAAGATGACTAACTGTTAGGCCATTGGTACAGATATTAATTACAAATACAGCTTTCTGCCATGCAGGCATTCTAGTAATCATGTAAACAACAAGTTCAACTGCCTCTTTCCATCAAATTGATGGAATAAGAAGGCAGTCCTCTGGGCTAGCATGAATCACCAAAATGCAGCCACCCCCAGGGTGGGATGCAACTGCGTGCAGTGACAGCCCCTAATCTATAAAGGCAGAAACAAGCATGACTGTACCAGCCACAACAGGAGACAGAAGTGAAAAAGGCAGCGAGCACCAAAATTCCTCCCTGCCACAACCTTCCTAACATGAGAGGAGAGAAACCAAAAGCAGGGCTCTTGTTACTAACCCTGCCCCTGGCCTTGATGCACAGTGACCCTTGCTGGTGACTCCGAGGGCTGAAGGCACCTCAAAGGCTCACACTCCATCTTGAAGACATCCCCATTCCCAACCCTTTGCACCTTCCTCACAGGTGTAAGTGTGCCAGGGGCTGAGGATGTTGTAAGGACAGAGCAGAGCACCAGGAAGATGAGGAGCCTGTTGGACGTGGCACGAGGCTTTGCTCCACACCCTGCACTTGTACCATCCCTCCCCACACAAGCCAGGAGCTCTGTGGGAGCAGAGATGTCTGCCTGCTGCTGCCTTGTTCTGGGCTCCCTGCACTGCCTCCCTGCTCACCCAGCACTGAGGAGCCTCCTGTGTGTCAGCTTCAGCACACCAAGGGGCACAAAAGCTGCTGCCTTCTCTCCTGTGGGTCTGCTTGAGCCCTGAACACCTCCCCCTCTCCTCTCTTTTACAGTCTGGGTGTAGAGGTACTCAGCAGATGCTGAGCTGTAAATCCAGTTCCAAGACAATAAAGTCAGCTTGCTGAAAACACACACTCATTGTCAGTGAGCACAGGAACCCAGGGTTTTGCAGACAGCAAGGCTATTAAATGCTGCTGTCACAACAGGTTTATTTGACTGCATCAGCTTCTGTAGATATAAGCAAAATGGGATTTAGTCCTACTTGGGATCACCCCCAGCACAGCAGCCTGGGAGTACAGGCAGTGGCCACTGCCTGCCAGCTCACAGCTGCCTGCTTAGGGGCAGAACACACAGCACACTCATCAAGCCATCAACAGAAGAGTAAAACCAGGCCCCAGGTCCATGAGCAAGACTAAGCTTTACAGCTGGTTTTTGTCCATATCAAACTTGAGAGGCAGAACTACTCCAAGTTGAAGCTCTCAAAGGAGTGTCAGGAAACAGCAAGGTCCTGCTCTCCCATAAATGCAGACAAGCCTGCAGGCAGAGGTGTGGACAACAACCTCCCCAGCAGGAGGATATGGTCCCACAGCACTTGAGTCAGGCAGTTAAAAACACCTCTATTAATAAATCATCAGGCAAGAGTAAGATAACAAATCAGGTCTGAGGTCAGTCCAGGAAATCCAAACAAGGCTCAGTTCAGGAAAGGGCTGGAAGCAGATACTGTGGAGCTCAGGAAAGGGCTGAGGCCCAGGCCTGAAATGGTGCTCCAGGGCTGATGAGGGCGATCAGGGCAATTAAAGCCTGTTAGAGCACACTGCCCTGCCAGGGAAACACTGTGTTCTAGGGCACAGCTCTGCTGCCCTGTTCCTCAGGAAGAGTTTTCTGAAGGGAACAGAGCTGCTTGAACTTGTTCCCTCCTTCCAGAGTTGCTGTCAAAGAATATTGAGCTGAACATGATGAGGAAGCTGCAAGAGATGGCAGACTCTGAAGGAGGAAGGGAAGATGAGAGAAGGGAAGGGAAATTAAGAGCCAGAGAAGGCAGAGGACAGATCATAGCCAGTGGACAGAAGCAGGAAATCCTTGCTGCTCACACATCCCTTTCTCCAGGCCCCACTGAAGTCCCCAGTCAGCCCTGCCATGCCACAATAGCAGCTTCCTCTCCAGTGTAGACAGGACAGGCAGGCAGCTGGGGCAGCCCCTCTGTGACCCACTGATCCCATTTCCCACTTGACTCTTGGGATTAAGAAAGGGACAGCTTTAAGCAGGCAGCATACTGGGAGCCTCTATCTTGGGACCACAGAGGCAACATCTCCTCTGCTGAGAATCCCAGGAAGAAATTTTGCTGCAGGACATTTAGAGAGGTGACCCAGATCCCACAAGGATGCCGAGCAGATGCCCTGTTACAGTGACCAGCTCTTGCTGCAGATAGCTGAAGTTTATTCCTAGCAACTTCCAGGGGAATTTGAAGGAGATTTTCTTGTTTCACACAGCTTACTTCACTAAACTAGAAATAAATTGGTCCTTGTTTTCCTGGAGCATTCAAAACAAAGTCAAATTCCCCATGTGCCCAATGACCATCGCTTCACCTGCTGATCCCCATTCTTAGAGTGAAATCTGGGCTCTCTCTGGATAAAGGATTTACCTTGCAGGAGAAGCCCAGGATCAGTTTCTATCCCAGTGGAAGCCCTACAAAGCCACATCACTGCTTAGTTACACAGTGATGCAGCCCCATGAGACTCACTGCCAGGTCCTCCCAAGCTGGAAAAGCCAAGAAGTTATATCAGATCTGAGTGCAAGAGGACAATGAGAGCAGCATGAAGCACTGGACTGAAACGAGTGACAGGTGAATCAGGCCTTGCATGTGGAGGCATCACAATTTTTAGAATCTCTGCAGAGCTACAGGCAATAGAGCTGGGCCCACAGGTGGGGGGCACAAAGAAGAAAAACACTAAGCAACATGGGCAACACTTCTGACTTCAGCCAGGTGCCCACTAGACAGATACCTGGCTAAGCAGAGCACATCATCCAGCAAAACTCCTCATTTCTGCTTTTATGAGATTTCCAAAGTTGCTGGGAGGGGATTTCTAAATTCCACTTTAAATTAATGTGAATGAAGTATTGAAACCCCTATGGTAACTTGGCAAATCTCTGCTTTAATATAGAGTCTGCCTGTAATTAATATCTGATTGTGGAGCTCTGGGAGGTACTGCAAGGAGGTCACTGGAGCGTCTCTGGCATTTTCCTGAAGGCCTCAATTCAGGCTGAACAATAAGGAAATCCCATGGGGCAAGCACAGCAGTTTGTGCTTTCTAAAGGACACAGCCTCCCTCCATACCAGCTTACACAAGGAGGGCTCAGCCAATGCTCCTCATGCCCCTGGGAGCCCAGGAATTACTTTTGAATTGTATTAGCAAGCCCAGTGTCAGGGTGCAGAAGTCATTTTGCAGCATTCAACACCTCCCTTAGGAAAGCTGACAAGGCGTGCCAATCAAAATTGAGTAGGAAGACATTCTCAGTGCGTGCTCCTGCTGCAGCAGCTCTGTTATTAGCCAGGCCAAGGGCCCAGCCACTGCTGTCCAGCAGAGCTGGCTTCATTTCAGTGTCTCCACACACAGCTACCACAGGATTGAAGTGCCCCATTGCCCTGCCAAAGCAGAACTGGCAGGGCACAGTGAGCCTGGCTCCTCCCCACAGCAGAGCAGCTCTCTGAGCTCCCTCCCCAGCCAGGGCTCCTGCAGAGAGCAAGGTCCCCCCAGAACTGCACGTGGGCCACCCCACAAGTACCAGGGCACAGATCTGGGATATTCCCAGGGGAAATGGTGTGAGCAAGCCACTGTCAGGTGTGCTGTGCAACTGCAGGTTACACTCACCCTAAACAATGGCTGCCTTAAATCAACAGCAAATAAGATGCTGAGAAGCAGACAACAAAACAATGAGGAGTGGATGAGGAGAGAGCAGGAAGGAGTACTTGGAGCTTCTAAATAAATCTGACAGGGAATATTCGTCTTAAATCAGGGCTGCCACAAGCTAGCTGGAAATCTGCCTGGCCAATTTTCCTGTCATCTTGCCAGTTGCTGGGGAGACAGATGAATTTGCCAAGAGTGGGTTTTTTAATATCCAAGACCAGGATTTGTTGCACAAGCCCAGACACACTGTACATGCCCAACTGCAGTGACAGCCTTGGTTCTGCTCATCTCAAACTGCTCTCCCAACAGAGCCACACAGGTGTTACATCAATTCCCAAGATAGGCCCAAACTTAAGTGGAGTCAGGAGAGCTGTGCAACTAAAGCATGGACACAGTGCGTGCTGCACCCCCTCTGACCCAGGATTTAGCATAAAATCACCACAGACAGCTCTCAGCCCCAGCCTGGACACATTTTTGTTGTGGGTGTGAGCCGAGGTGAGATGCCATCTATGCCAAATCACTCCCATCCTGGTAGCCTTCCAAAGCCTTTTCATGGTTTCCTTTCAAGAGCCACACTGGCCCACAATTGGGCACAAAGGTCCCACAGCATGTCAGCACAGAGAACCATGCAAAAACCCTGAATACACCATACAGCAAGGGAGAGCAATCAGGAAAGACTCAGGATTGCAGGTGGAATTTCCAGGATGGACACTTTTAGCAGACAGACAGCGTGACCCAGCCTAGGTACCAAGCAGGCTGTGTCTCCCCTCAGACAACTTTTAACACATGTCAATTAAATTTTGGCAATCATGCATAACCTTGTGAAGCTAAGGCAGCAGATGCTTTAAGCTCAGAGAATGGGGCCACCAGCACTGACAGCTGACCTCAGACAGCTAATCTGGGAAGAAAAGGATTTTAACTGGTCAGAAACGGATCTTTTTCAGGGAGGAATGAGATTTTTCCAAGGCGTTCTGCTCCAGCTTTATTTAGCCACTGGGAAGCCAAGATTATAAACCAGCCTCAGTAGGACCAAATCCAGATAACCTTAACATATCCAGAAATCCAAGTCCTCCCCAAAAACATGCCCAGCTCATGGAGAACAAGGGTTAAGAAGAAAACAGCAATTTTCTGCCGGGCATTTGCATAGTTGGATTCTAGCCTGGAAATAAAGGAATATAGAAAAACACTTGTAAAAATACAAACATGATGTGTTCAAATCATGCTTCCATTGACTTTGAACAGTGTTATGCCTGGAGTGAAATGGCTCTGCTGAGCTTAAGCTTGTCCTCAGAAATGCATTCTGAGTTCTCAGCAATGCCATGGGAACCACACGGGCATCTCCAAGGGAAGAATTTGGCCAACTCCATTTAACTATTTAAAATTCCAGGGTTATTTGCAGAATACAGGCCAGAGTCCCATAAAAGCAAAACAATTTGAAGAGAAAGATATTGCAGAATGACTGTGAAATGGCAAACTGCACCCTCTCCTCTCATCAAAAGGCATCCGTTTACAAAGTGATCAGCACGGGTATTGATTCAGGCAAGGAAGAGGCAATATTTACCTAAGCACCTGCACTTACGATGTGTCAACCCACCAAACAGCCTGCAAGCCCAGCAATCATTTACCATGGGAGAGGAGGCTCTATCATTTCAGCCTTAAAAGAGTCATGAAGCAGCAGATAGTGTACTCCAAAGTGTGCGTTTTGGCAACGTGGGAATAAGTCATTCTGTGCTGGAGCCAGAGCCTTCTGTTCTGAGTCACGTGGACTCCAATGAGCTGCTAACATCCATTCTCATGTGCTCTTCTCCCTCTTGTCACTGTAGTCATCTCTTAAAAATCCCTGTGCCTGGGACTTGAGCAGGAATTTCTCTCCCAACTTTCTCACGGGCAATAAAAAGCAAGCGCAGAGCTCAGCAGAGAAAGCACAAAAACCATTTATGCCTCTTCCCACACTCTTGTCATGTTTCTCCCACAGCCCCCACCTGCTGAAGCCAGCCTGGGTGTTGTGAACAGCAGAAGAGGATGAGCAGGGGTTTAAGCTCATCCTGGAAAGTCCCCAGCCCTGCACTCATGTGCTACTCAGTTCAATCCACCATTGCTAACTGAATCCTCCTATTCCCACATGCCAACCTTACAACCAGTTGTTTAACAGCTAACTCCAGGCATAAAAGAATTGGACATGTAAGGAATGAGACTGGGCCTCTCAGCAGAGAAATCTGCAATATCAGGGATCAGTTTAAAGGGCCTGAACCACCTCCCAGAGCAGATATTGATGTTTCCAGAACACGGTTTCCTGGGCTGTCTTTAATAGCATTTTCCAGAATAACATCACTCCTCTCACATGTGTTCATCAACCCCAGCATCCTACACTCCCTGCAAAGGTAAGGAGGGGTGCTGGATTTCAAACACCATTAACCCAGAACAGGGCTCACTTTGGACCTATTTTTTTGGAAATGCTTTTGTGGTGAATGGCATCTCCTCACCACTAAGAAAGCCAATCTAAACCCCAAAGAATTCTCAGCACAAGGCAAGCAGGTTCCAAAAAGCACACACTGCCCAATGGTGATTATTAGGACATTTTATGTGCCACTAGGTAGTGTTTGGAGGTTGATACCAGATAATGCACACAAGCAATCCACAACCAGCACCTCCAGCCTCTGTGCTGGCAGCAGGGAAACCCAGGAATGAAGATAGCAAATGCAGATGTAAAATGTTCTATTAGTTCCCTCTTGACAGTGACTGGAGCAGAAAGGACCTCATCCTGAGAGACAAGCAAAACATTTTCCTGCTCGGCTTACACAGAACCTTTTGGATTCAGTCCCACCTCAGTTTTGTCACCATAGCAGGACTCACACAGACACACTGCAGGACATCCCCAATTTACCATTCTGCTATGCCAGGGCTGGCTCCTTGACAAGCACAGCCCAGCAGAACAGGACAGAACCAGGGCACAGCTTGTACTCCTTGATAGGCAGAGAGAGCATTTCAAGGCCCCCCAGAAGAGTCTTACACTTCATCCCCTCTCTCAGCACAAGCACTTTTCAGGGGAAAGACTGGGTGCTTCTTTCCTGCCAGCCCTGGAATGCCCAGGCTCCATCAGGCAGTGGGACAGCTGGGTCACACACAGTGGCACACAGCTGGCACCACAACAATAAAGACAGAGTCACCTCCGTGGCACTTGGTGGCAGGGATGTGTGGGATGGCAGCACAGCTGTGGCAGAGCAGGGTGCCCGTGGCTCTCAGCAGATTTGCAGCACAGTGCAGTGGCCAGTGTGCCAGGCAGGAGCTGGCACACCCTCAGCAGGCATGGCCACGAGACACTTCTCATTCCCAGGCCATTCCAGCACACTCTTCAACAGCTCGTTCACAATTTCATGTGTTCCCAGAGCTGCAGAGTTTTGAATCATCTCTGAAAAACCTCTTCAGCTGCTTGTGAGTTACAGAATGATGAAAAGCACACTTTGTGGTGGGAAAAAACCCCCAACAAATCTCAAAAGCCTTGCAGCCAGAAAGTGTGGCTGGTGCTTGAGACCTGACACATGGAACCCCAATGAGGAGCCTCTGCTTCCCTAAATTGGAAAAGGTTGGGCTTTGATTTAACCAAGTTATGAGTGGATGAAAATTGCATACTTGGTATGCAATGTAGTAGAAGCCTTTGTGCAGTCTTAACTCTGCATTAGCATATTCTAAGTCATTTAATTAAGTGTTGCAAATTGTTTTTCTGTTAATTATTTTTGTATTGGACATTATTATTTTCCCTTTTGGAAGA
>NW_005054313.1:9580837-9598644 GCF_000277835.1 Geospiza fortis | reverse complement strand
TAACTGTTCATTGCTGCTGATAAGGTTCCACATGCTTTTGTCAGACTGTAGGCTTCTAGCTCATTTATAATTGGATACATCCTGTACCCAGTATCTCTAGAAGTGCTGATATGATATCCCAGATGGTAATATTCCCTCTTTTCTCTGTGTGTAATTTCACAAAAAGGCCTACTGACAGCTAGTGTTTAAAGGAAATTCATGTAAGCAGACATGGTAGGTGATCTGATCTGCTTTCTATTAGGGATGGGTAAATCCATTCCGATGAGGAAGAAGCAAAGAAGAGTGAATCAGAGCCAGGGAGAGGCACCTGGGAGTCCTGGGCTTTATTCCCAGCACTGCCACTGATCTGTTACAGAACCATTAAACTGCTCCACCTCAGACTTCCTCATCTAAAATGGGCTTATTATTGACTGTACCTACCTGGTAGGTGCCTAGTGGGGATTAACTAATATTTGGAAACACTTTGAGAACCTCTGAGGGAAGGTACAATATAAATGCAAAGCAGTTGCACTGCTGCTCTATTAACTGTTGACAGCCTGCCCTGCTCCTTTTTAACTGCCTGCCCACAGACCTGAATCAACAATGAGTGCCAAGAATTAAGATGAGGAACAGCCCCAATCAAAAAGTCATCCAGAGGGGAGTCCCCATGTCTTTTCCAAGGAGTGTGTCTCCCATCTGCCTTGCTATTAGTACACAAAAGCAAAGCTCTTCATGCAATAAGGGGCTGCTCAGCAAACCATAAAGAGCTGAAGGCATTGTCAGGACTAAATACACATTAAATTCTTCTCCCATAACTTATTCAAACATTACACATCTGCAAAACTGAGCTGGGAATCTCAGAAGAAGGATCTTGCTCTCTGTCCCATGGTACTCTCATCTACATCTTCTCACAAAAATTTATTTGTGACCTTTTAGCTGGTTTCATTCCTGCAACCTGAGACCATTCTAAACCTCTGCAGGAAAAAAAAGAACAAAAGAACAAAAACCCAGTGAGCACAATAGTTCTCAACCTTCAGACAGCAGCTGGTCCCTTCCTTCTGCAAAATCATCCACATTCCCCATACAAGAGCAACAAAGCACAGGACAGTAAGGCAGTAATTTTTCAGAAGGCCTATAGGCTGGCCCTGCCCTGAGAAAGAATAACAGACATTGGACTAGAAAAACTAATGTATTTTAACCTCAAAGCATCACATAAACATTAACCTCATCAGCTTGAGCTCTAAGATGCAATATTATTCTTTCCATTCTGTAGAACAGTCTAAAAGATTGAGGAGCACCTTGCTCTGAGCTGCACTCCAAGCAGCCAGGAAAGGCACTGCCCCTCTTCAGCCTCCTTCCCTCTCTCTTCACCCAAAGGTGTTTATCTTTCTCTTAAACTCACACACGTCCCAAAGTAAATTAGAAGGGCAGGGCAGCAGGCAGGGCCAAAGGCTAGCACATGAATTACTGCGCTGTCTCCAGTCTCCCAGCAGCCTTTCCTGAGTCCTAATAAAGATATCTGAAACAAGATGCTAATGCTGGATTATCCAGGTAATCTCCCAGAGTTACTTCCCTGGTTTGCCTGGTTATAAATAATGAATTAGGCCTTCACTTATTATTTCTCCTGCCCTTTGGGGTCGCTGTGAGGCTAGGGAAGGAATGCAAATTTAAGAATATTAGATCCATTTATTAATATCAATTTCTGCCAATCCTGCACGAGAGATGTCCCTCGCCCTGTGCGTGCTGCTGATACTCTGAAGGGGCTGGGATGTTAATGGCATGGATCTAATAGCTATGAACTGGCCCAGCCTTACTCACCATGCCCAGAAATTGAATTTTAAAAAGGCAGATGGGTGCTTCATAAGTGGAAACAGAATCATGTGCCAGTTTTCATTTCTTTTCCATTCCTGAGCACTGGGGAAATGAAGTCTCCCCACTAGCTTTGTCCACATAAGCCTGTTGGACCAATTTAGTGCCCATCTTTAGAGCCCCTGTTATTCCCACATTGGATTTCTAAAGCACCACCTTAACCCCTTCTCTGCTGAAGAGAATTCAGCAGCACCCATTCAGCTGAACACAGCCACAGCAACCACCCAGGCTTCCAGGGATCCTTAGTGTGAGAGAACAAGATCTGTCCCACAGCCCCTTCACTTTCTCCCTCTTGCCTTATTCCATCTGCTCTTTGATAGAAATGTAATTAATTCCAGCCATAACTATGAGCATGCCTGCAGCACTCACTGTGCTGGAAGTCCCAAGCTGAGCCTGTCTCAAGGGACTGGGATTAATTTCACTACAGCCTGAATGCTGCCGGGCTCCTTAGTGCACACAGCTTTTACCTCAGCCTGCCCACGGGTCCTTTGGCAGCACCAGCAATCACCAAGAGCTACAGCAGTGAGCTCACAGGTGTCAGCATTCCCCACAAACCCAGCAAAATGCTGCTCTTCCCTTCGTGCACCAGTGGGAACATGAGCACTCCTGATAGGCTCCAACCATTTAATTACCTTAATGAGTCTCTTAATAACTTCAAAGGCCTCTCACTAAAGGGATCAGTCACCAACCATCAGCTGAAGGGAGTAGAAGCCATGGAATGAAGAGTGTTAAGTTTCTATAATTTGAATGTAGATACATTTTTGAGAGCCCAGAACTGCTCAGAGCTGGGCTGGGCAGGACATGGTGGGATCACTGCTGAGCAGTCTGCATGAGCTCTCCTGCCAGACACAAACTGAGGCTTCAGCAGGGCCCTCCCCAGCGTGCATCTCTTTAGCCAGAGGCTCAAAGAGCAGGCCAGGAGCTTCAGGCACAGAGATCACTTCTGTGCTGAGATTTTGGGACAGAATTCGAGTCTTCATTCCAGTCTTCAGGGTTTGTTTCAGCCAACTCTTGAACTCCAGGCACATCCTCAGAGAGGCCAGGCCAGGAGCAGTCACTGTCCCTAGCTGTGCAGGGAGGGCACCCTTGTGAACACAATTTCCTCTGGAAGCCTCCCCTGCATCTCCCTCCTGCAACACCCGAGGCTTGCCCAGTGAATGCAGCAGCACACTCCACCACATTCTCTCTTCAGACTCCAGATTGTGCTCATGTTGCAAAAATAATTAGAAATCTCAGCCAAAATATATGAGGAAAGCAGATTTTGCAGTGCAGAGTTTCTCTAGGTTTCAAAATACTTCTGAAATCTTTGTAGAGTCAAGAAATGTGCTGTTTTCTTCCTTTCCCACTTTAATGTCGTTTCATCTATGCCTTTGAAACATGGATCTCCTTTCTTAAGTATACACACAGCTCCTCAAAGCCCTCTTATGCTTAAAATGCACTTTTCAATATCAGCCACACATTTGAAACCAAACAGAGAGTGCTGAATGGCTGCACTGGAGGTTGTTAGCATAGCTAAAGGGAACAGGCCTGAGTGATGATGCCCAAGCAATGGGCAATTGTTACTGGAGATGTTTCCCTGGAGCACATTTCACGGCCCTCAACATTTGCAGCTGTTTCCCATTTGCTCATGGACCCTCTGGAAGTCAATGGCAGAAATCAGAGACTTCCTCTCCTACAGAGTGCAAGGCTGGCTCATGAGGAAAGAGCAGGCTGCCACAGCCCTTGAATTAGGACTTGACATTGCCTTTGAAGCACAGACCATTTGTTCCCCTTCTCTCTCAGGTGGCACACCTGAGCCCCTTGGGGAGGGCTGCTAAAGGGAAGTGAGGCTGTGAGCAAACAGAAAGGCAGATGGCTACAACTGAGGGCCAAGCCAGATGCACTTCTGAATTCTGCTGCCAACTGAAAGCCCATCCCTTGGAGCCTGGGGGATTTCAGCCATGGCCTCAGTGTGAGGTCTTAACAGTGGATATCCTCTCTTTTCCAGGCCTAGGTGATGGCCACAGAGGAGCTGTCTAATCACCACACCTGAGGCATAACCCCCTAGGACTGTCTGGAGACATGCTCACCACCCATCCTGAAGGTTTCCTTGCAATGTTGATGTATTTGGGATTCCTTGAATTTGCTATGAAATTGTTACCTTGTAGCCTTCAGAATCCCACAGGAAGCTTGGGGAAGATCAGAGGGAAGTGTGGGAAACATGGAGGGCTGAACACTGTGGCGTTCATATCTTGTAGCCCAGAAGAAAGGAAAGTCTCCAGACCAGTTCTACATCTCACTGACAGCCAATACGAACGTTTTAAACCTGATGTTGATCAGCCAGAGCTGGAAAACAGTGAGAATACACATAAATTTCTGCTGCTTCTGGTGAATTTTGTATGAAATGGGGTGATCTCAGAGGCCTATGAATGATGTATTCAAAGGGCCAGTCCCAGACCCCAGAAATTCAGGAGCAAGCAGTGAGATGCCCGTGCACTTGGGAAAACAAGAGCAGGCTGAGCCTTGCCATGTTTCTGAGGCAACTAAAACAAAACAGGCAAAGGGAGAGAGATATTGAGAGAGAGGGGGCAGGAATTTCCTCACTGCACATTAGAAATACTACAGAAAGGTTCAATTTTAAACCCACACACCACAGTGTTTGCCATCATTCTTTGTGGATCACTTGATACCATCCCACCAGCCACGGCATCTGAGATCAGCCTCTGCAGAGCAGCCTGCAGCAACACCAGGCTTCCACCTTTTCACAGCCCCAGAGGTAAGGATGTGCAAGATCCCTGTCCAGTCCTGGTGGGATCCTGGTGGGAAAGGTGGCAGCTGATTATGCCCCTCGTATCACTCATCTGGAGACATTTCTCATGCAGAGGAAAACCCAAAATACAAAATACATTTAACTGCATGTTGTCTGCTCCAACTGCTCCTGGAGTAGCTACACTCAGCTCACAGCCACCCTTGTCACCTCAAACTGGCTGCAACCACTGTTGGCATGGTGTGAGAGCAGGGCAGGCCCACAGCAGGGCCAGCTCCCAGCTCCCCCTGCCAGCTGAAGCTAGTGGCATGAGGGGGAGGATTTTCTCCCTTCTGTGCCCTTCAGCCACATCATTCGTCCTCTGCCCAAAAGTGGCAATAGTGCAGATTTTCAGGCATGGCCAGTTTATCAGTGGCTGCATATGGCTGATGGAGTGATCCTTGCAGTGTAAGGTCTTTGTTCACTTCTGTAATATTGTGTCACACACTCCTCTCCTGAGCACAGGTCAGCTTTTAAACAAGGACAGAGGAAAAGCAAGTTTAGATGCAGAGGATAAGACTGAGGCAGTAGAGATTAGAGCAGGCAGAGGAAAGCTGAAAGTCATTCTGTGGCATCCCATTGCCTTCTATCTGACAGACTTGGCTTTTAAACACCCCTCCCATGTGTCACTTTGGGCAGTGACTGCTCCATGAAGTTATTTACCAAGGCAATCCAAGAAGAAAACAAAGGGAAAAAAGAAAACCAACAGGAAGTTACTCAGATTACAAGTCTGCACAATTAGAACCTTGATATTTCTGGCACTGTAAGACAGAGGCACATTAATAAATAATACTTTGCTCTTTTACAGCACTTTTCCTCTAATGATCTCCAAGCAATTTACAAGTTTTTGCTAGCTGAGCTTCACCAAACCCCTGCAAGGCAAAGCATAGATAAATTGAGTCCCTTTGCTCCCAGCCAAAGTTAAGATCTCTGGGAGGGAAACAATGTGATCCACCAAAGCAGCTCTGCCAAATGCATACAAGTACAAAAATAAGCCAAGTGCAGCATTTTTAACTGTTCAGCAATACCTAAAATACCAGCTCAAGCTGTGCTTCACCATGCTGGGCACTGCCTGACACAGTAATGATATTTCTTGAGCCAAGGACACAAGACATGCAAAGACTAAAAGAATGTGGGGTCAGGACAGATAGGAAACCACCCAAGCAATGTGTTGCATGCATTGCAGTGCTCTAATCAACACACAGCATGCCCTGGCCGCTGGGGCTGGCATTCTGTGCAGGAAGGATATTTTCTGAACACCTGAGCTACCAGGGCCTGGGCTTCCCTCAGGAAGGAGCTATGGCAGCATCTCTGGCATCCAGGGCCCAGACACAACAGAGGCCCAGGGCAGCAGATGGCAGCAGGGCTGGGTGGCAGCCAGCTGGCTGGGTTACATGGAGCTCTTTGGGCAGCTGACCAAAGCCTCCAGATGACAGGAATGTCACCCAGGTGAGGACTGCAGAGCTGAGCAGATTCACAACTACCCAGAGGAGCCTGGAGCTGAAGTGGCTGTAGGCTTCAGTCCCTGTATCACTCTGGAGTCCTTCCTTCCACTCTTTTATCCTTGTAAAGTGTGAGATTGTCTCATGCACTCTGACAAAGGAAAGCCCTTCCTCCTGGGAGCAGAAAAAGCTGCTGGGTTGGACAGGGGGACCCCAAAGGCTGGAATGCCTTCAGGCACAACCCCTGGCTGATCCCTGTGGCCCTCACACTAACACCATGATCTCCCTGAGCTCCTGGGAGCTGCAGGAACCTTCTCTGCCTGTTTTGCCCTTAAAGTTCAAGAGATTAACCTTTGCTTATTCTTTCCCAAGCTTGTTAGAGCCAGGTCCTGAGAGTTCTGACTAATGATGGCCGGGTTTAGTGCAGACTAGGCTGTGCTGCAGTCAGAACAAAGCCTGATGCTTGTCCTATGCGAGGAGGGGTGCAAAGGCAGAGAGATCCCCGTGGTTTTTTGCACAGGTTGGCTTCTCCAAGTCCAAAACTGCAGGGCAAGCACAGCAGAGGGGCACTGCACGACTGCTGGGTGGGCTTGCTGCTCACTCTCTGGCCTACTGCCAAAACCAGCTGATTTACCACCCTGTCAAGAAGAGAAATTAGATGCCCTGCTTAGAGGTTTATATTTATTGGAATAGAAAAAAAAATTCAACAAGAACCTACTTGGTGACTGCTAGAAATATGTGTAAGCCAGTTAAACACACTTTATAAAACCTTACAACAATAATACACTTTTACTGAAACAATCACAGGAGCAATTTCACCTGTACTTACTGTCCAGTCATCTGAGCACAAACAGCCCTGAGATTTATGTGCAAGTGGAAACATAATTTCTATTATCTCCCACATTAAACTTGGCAATGGAAAATCCCATGCCTGGAGTGCAAAATCAATTTCAATAACCAGAATAGCAAGAAGTCAAAGGCAGGACTTGGAAAGGACATGAGTTTTTCAAAAAGCCAGCCAGCTTTCTTTATAATGGGAATGCCACTGGGATAGGATAGGATGGGCAGTTGGACATTTTGGCTGGATTTTCTCTCTCAGCATGAAATATTGCTGTAGTTACATGAGGCAGGTTCTGGACCACAGTGGTGGCTCTCAAACTTTGTTTTTCCTGTCAAACCCCACACTTGGGGCCTACAAGACAGGAGAGCAATGACTGGGCTGCAGGATTTAAGGCTGCTTTTCACTGGACCCAGGCCTGAAATGCAGCTAGTCCACAATGCTGGCTCTGAGGCAGGGCCAGGTGTGCCAGAACAAGATGTGCTCATTCCTACAGGAGGTGATCTGCCCCCATCCCAATCCCCACTGCAGCAAAGGCTGGTGTGAGAGGTTTCCCGGCTGACAAGGGTGGGGCTGGTCCTGCCTGGGAGAGGGCAGATGAGTCAGGGAGCCTGCCAAGATCCAGGCCAAGCTGATTTGCTTCAGTCACAAGACATCGCCTTCACCCTGACACACAAACTTTATATCTCTTCCACTGTTGAGGGTGACAGAAGGGAGTTGCTGTAAGAGTTGCTGTAACAACTCTGCCCTCCCTCCTGCCAGTGAAGTACCAGCACACTCTGCAAGCTGGGGGCTTGTAATATTCTGCCTTAGAGGCAAAATGCTCAAAGCTCTCTGAGCCCTGAAGCTACAGACACCTGAATTCAGGGTTTGCACCAGCTCAGAAGCAATGGCAGCAGCTCCAGAGGTTTCTGAAGCCATCGTGCCATTCCTAGAAGTACCAGCTACAGATGGGGAAAGCTGCAAGTATGGGCTTAGAAGTGATGCCTTCACACACTCACGTTTATGCATTCTCTTTTAGGACCTCTTCACTGGGGACTGCTTTACAGAAAGCTGGAGTGACAGTACTGCTAAACCAAGCACTCAGACCCTCACTGCACCCTTGTGCAGACAGCACTTCAGCTGCCCCTTGCCTCACTGCCTGTGCTTTCCAGGCAGTCATGGCAGATTTTAATCCATTTCTCCACCCTCTGGGGACCAGGACAGGCTTGTACTAGGACACCTTTGCCTTGCAAAGGCAAATCTTTTTCCCTCACGTTGCAAACACTGTAGGTCCCCCTCTGCAGTAAATTCAAGATTCAAGCACAAAACCAGCATTTCAAGTTTATCAGAAGACATACAGACACAAATACCTTCTAAAAGAGGCAGTAAAAAATTAAATGCCATCTTCAGTACAAGAATATTCACAAGTCACAAAGAGCTGAGCCTCTGCCATGAGCTACAATCAAGAAATGAACCCAAGGTATGAACCTCCCTCCCAGCTCCCCTCACTCATGTCTGCGTGATAACCAACAGCCAGCGCTGCAGAAAAGGAGAGAGACTCCTGAGTGATCCTCCCTAATAGATTCGTCTTTTATCATGTTTTCATGACCTTTGTAAAAGGCAATTTAAATTCTAATTGTCCTGTGAGCGCCACAGGAATCAATTAGTGACAAGAGATGTTAATTGTGCAGACTGGGAGGAGGCATTGCTGGGCTGCTCAGCCCCAACACGGGGTTAAGAGCCCAGGGGAATGCTGGGATGGCTGGGGCTTTAATCAGCCCTCCTCCCTTTCTAATAGTTTCCATGTTGTGCTGCAGTTGTCAAGGTCCATTAGTCTTCTGGAGCACTGAAGGAAGCAGTGGCATCGCCTCCACTCCTGCACTCCCCAAGCACATGCACAAAGGATCAGAAGGAACTGCCACTGAGAAAGCAAATCCTAAAACCTCACTCTCCTTTTGTTCTTGCTTCCCCTCTCTACAGACCTGCACAGAAATCAGGTTTTGGGCACTGGCAATCACAAAGCAAATGCTTAGTGTTGGTGGGTTGTCAGGGAGGTGAGTCTGGTCCTGTCACCTCAAGATCCAGCTTGAGCTGTGTGTGAAAAGGAAACCCTCCTGGTTTTGTACTAGGGCACAGTGCTTCTCCATGGGGACCCTGGCACTGGTCACACTGACCCCTGAAATGCCAGACAAAGGGCAGGCTGCATGCCCAGTATTTAGACTACACAAGCGTGGACAGTGAACATTTGTCTGAGCCAGAATGAGAACACGCAGCTCAACAGATGCCCAGGCCATCCTGGCACAGGTACCTCTCAGAAAAGAGGACCTGGCACAAGGACTCAGGTGCACCCTGAGATACAGCATTTGTTACCTGCTCCTCCTCAGGGCACAGCAGCACCACCCTCACCTGTCCCCCCTGGCTGGCACAGTCACCCAGTGGCTCAGGAGTCCTCAGCATCTCCAAGACGTGTAGCATGACTTCATGCCAGGAAAGCTTGTGCTGCGCCAAGTCTGGGATGGTTAAATCCCCCAGAAATAACAACCCAACCCCTGTTTTCTATTAAACACCATCACAGGCCACTCTCACCACCTAAATCCTTCTACATTACCCACTTGGCCAGCCAGCAACCCTGGGAGCTGCCTTGGGTAGGTGCTGTGCCTTAATTGCTTCTGCTCTGCCTGAAACAGAGTAAATGCTCTTTCTTTCTCAGCAAATGTTGCTCTTGGGAATGCCCTCCCCAGGGACACAGATTGATTTGGGTTTTAATTCTATTTTATTTTTTAAATGTATCACTTTCTCTGGCCTCTGGAATAGGTGTTGGGAACCATTTTCTAAGGAGCACTAAACACAATGGGAATGTCCCATATGACACTCCATCACATATCCTGTGACATGATTGCCACTTTCTAAACTGAGCTTTAGGCACCCCACCCAGAAGAAACGAGAAGAGAGAAGACCTCAGAGTCTGTGAAAGTCTTGGTTCTGCTCCTTGGTGGTGGCATCAGAACCTTCCCTTAATATATGAG
Organism: Geospiza fortis; assembly: GCF_000277835.1. Lineage (NCBI taxonomy): Eukaryota > Metazoa > Chordata > Aves > Passeriformes > Thraupidae > Geospiza > Geospiza fortis. Next base: position 9,588,723 of record NW_005054313.1, on the reverse strand, counting down.
CATAAAGCTGAGCATAGCTTTAGCTCCCTGTAATTTGGAAGAAATAGTTAACCTGCTTACCAGGGATCTTACATTTTTATTGCAAATCCCACATGCAGGAAGTTTCCTGAGGGCGCAAGGCTTGAGAACACTGGGAAGATACTGGCCTAGGTCAGAAAGGTTGCTTAGGGACTAAGTAAGGCAGAGGGAGCATGTGGTGTGGCCAGGTTTGATGTGCAAGCCAGAGGGGCAGGAAGGAGCCTGGAATTAGTGTCACACTGAAATTTCTGAGACATATCCTCTGCAGGGGACCCAGAGCTTCACACCAGCACAATGGGCTCCTGTGGTGCAAACAGGAAGAAAACCTGGCAGGTGTGAAGTGCAATCCTCACATGAGGTTCCTCCCATCCCTTGCCAGAAAGTCCTTTCCAGCTGCCACATCCATTTGCCTGAGCAGTGGAACAAAGCTGGTTTCACTTCCAACAGTACAGAATTAGCAATTTCTGTACTCAGCCTCTGCCCAGCACATCTACAGAGCCTTTTCTGAATTTCCATTAAAAATAATAATGCATTTCGTTCTGCTTCACCAGGCCCATTGGTCACCTGCCTGTATCTCTTTCAGACTCCACTAGTTCCTCCTTTCTTTCACCAGCATAATCATTTTATGCTCTCATCTTTTCCTTCCATTATTTGGGTGATTGTAGACACGTTTTTATTGCTGAGATTTACAAAACAACTCAGTCAACCCTTGCACAGCAGAGCTGTCCCTGCTCTAGCAGAGGGAAGCAGTGATTGTGGGAGTTGATCCCCAGGCTCGTGAGGTGCAGCTGCTCAGTCTCACATCTGGGCTTACCTGAGCCCCCCTTGGCAGAGCCCAGGGCTGGCAGGCACAGTGCTGCACTCATGGGAGGGGGTTTGTTTGCTTCCTCTGCAAGCTTTGATGCCCTCACACAAAATTAGCAGACAGTGAACCCAATCTTTTAAAACCAAACAGGAAATAAGTGCCTTCTGAAGGGCCATGACAGAGCTAAGTAAAACAGGCTCATCCATCACAAGATTCCCTGAGGCACCACTTGCCCGTGCCTAGGGACCAGCTGAGCAGTGAAACTCCCTCTGGAGGCTGCTAATGCCTTCCTCTGCTCTCTGAAAGGGATGACAGAGGCAGGCTCACTCCTTCCTTTCCCACTTTATTCATTCCCCAGCATCTGCATTGCGTGCTAACACAGCCTGCATTATCCCTGAGCATTCAGGGAGGGCAGGAGAGCTCCAGCCAAACCCAGGGCCTCAGCGAGGGCTGCATTCACAGCCCAGCACTCAGCTCGACAGGGAAGCCTCGTGTGGAAGCTGCTCCTGGACAGGAGCTGATATAAAGAGCTGCCAGAGGAAACCTTTTTCTTGGCACAGCAACCTCTAACACTTCCATAAATCCAAGGAATTAGTCTGCATAACATCTAATCTGCTAATAACATGGATATTGTATATTATATGTGCACATGCCATAGATATTAAATACAGAGGTGTTAATATTAAAAATGATGAAGTGTATCTTACACACCTAATTACCAGTCCTTGCTCCAGACAGAGCCAGTTTTGCCTCTGCCTTTATCTTCAGCATGAATTGAGTGTGCCCTAGGGGTCCCAATTTTCCTAATCCTAATCCTAAATGTAATCTTTAACCTTCCTTTTAACCCTCCAAAATTGCTGCCCTGAATGCATCCTGTGATGCTGTTACTTATTCACAGTTAAAGGCACCATTATTTCAGCAGCCCATCTACCTCTTGCTCTCCTGATTCTCTCTATTCACAGGCAGCTTTGCTTCTTTCTTTTTTCTGTTCACCTGGAATAGCCTGTAATGGCTCCCCCATGGATGCTCACTACCCACCTGCCTCAGCCCAGGCAGGACAGCTGGAATCAGGGGCCTTGCTGAGAGCAGGCACTGGTGGTTTTCATGAGCTGAACTGTGCCCAAGGTAGGTGTTAAAGCTTCACCAACTTTTGCTTTTTTTTTTCCCTCTGGTCCTGCAAGACTGGTCCTATACAAAAGGAGAGAGGCCCAAGCACAGGCACCTTCAAAACCACACCAGATCCTACACCTCAGCAACCAAACATTTCTTCAACCACACACTAAAAGGAAAGAAAGGGAGTGAAAAACAAGTAGCATGAGAACTATGCTACAGTAGCTGGGCTACTATGAGAACTGGGCTACAGAGAGTGGCCATCAAGACTGAAATTTCATTTGCCAAGTAGGAATTTTAACTTATTGGCTTCTAGTACCATGGAGTGAATGTTGACACTAATTTGACTTAAAAGCCACTATTATTTTTCAAAGCCATTTTCCCCAGCTGCCGGAAAATACAGCCACATCCAAAAGCTACAAGAAAACATATCAAGTTTCACCAACTGAATTGCAGCCAAGGTCTCATGATGGCACCTGGCATTAAAGTCAAGCCACTGAGTCCAGCAGCAAAAATGCTTCTTGTTTACTTTACTTATTTTATCTTTGTAGCACCAGCCATGCCTGTACCAAGTCCATATAGCCCTGAGGCTACAGATATAACTCAGCCTCCTGCTGCCAAAAGAAGAAGAAAATTTGGGTCTCTCAGCACCAACTCAGACCATTTGTGTCTGGGCAGGGACTGCTGATGGAGCCTGGCACAAAGTCTTTGTCTGGCTCTAATACACTCATTCCTGTGTCTGGCCATCAGGATGCTTTGGTGGAGCTGTGTCTGCCTTGCTGGGAAACATTAACATCTCCTCCAGAGCTCTGCTAGAAACTCCTGCCCTTTTGTGTTCACTACAGTCTGATGCAGAAGAGAAAGCCAATGTGTTCCCTCATTCCTGGGTGTCTTATTTCTTCCCAATCATAGAATTGTGTAGGTTGGAAAAGACCCCTACAATCATCAAGTCCATCCATTTGCCCAGCACAGCCAAGGCCACCACTAAGCCATATCCCCAAGTGCCACATCCACACAGCTTTTAAATCCTTCCAGGGATGGTGACTCCATCTCTGCTCTGGGCAGCCTGGGCCAGGACTTAACAACCCTTTTGATGAAAAAAATTCCCTAATATCCAATATAAAGCTCCCTTAGTGCATCCTGAAGCTTTTTCCTCTTCCCTTGTTGCTTGTCACCTGGGACAAACACTGACCCCCATCTGGCTACAAGCTCTCCTCAGGTTCTATCTGATGCAGGGATATTGTAGTAACTGGTCACTTGCTTTTCCCTGTTTCCTGAAACAGAATTTTCACAAGGAAAACATAACATTGTGGGCAGCAAACAGTACCTCATGGGACCTGTCCCAGCTCTGTATTATACAAACTGATGGTCTCTGGACAGCATCTGAAACAGCTTCTCCACAGCTGAAACACCCAACCTTTTTCTGGAATCCAAACTGCAAGGAAATGAAAGCACTGGGAGTTGACACAACCACAAACAGCAGCTGGCTTTAAAGGTTCCTTTACTTACATTTGCACAAATACAAGAGCAGAGGGGCTTTCTGTGTTGCTGCTGGTGGTACACCCTGCTAAAGTTCCTAAAACTGGCATTCTCTATCAGTTTGAGAGTCCCACGTTTTGCCAGGCATTGCTGAGCTGGGGAAGAGTGCTGGGGCACACGAGCCCTGGCTGCAGCAGCTCCTTGGGGGGGCACGGGGGTGTCTGTCCCACCAGCTACAGCTCCATGGGGAGGCACGGGGGTGTCTCTCCCAGCAGCTCCATGGGGGGGGCACGGGGGTGTCTGTCCCATGGCAGGGAACAGAGCAGGCCCTTCTGTGAGTGAGCCTGCACTGCACTGCCAGGGGCAGGAATCTGTCATTGCAGCCCTGGCTGCTCTCAAAGTCTCCTGTGTCCGTGGGAAGGGGGGGACAATGTGCTGGCAGAGCAGGAACGTGGGAAAACTGGATGCGAGCTGAAGCTAATGGGAGGGAGCCACGGGGTGGTAGAGCCTGCCACCGAGAGAGGTGTCCAAGGAGGTGCTGCTGCCAGGGGCCACGGTGGCCCGCGGAGAGCAGGAATTACTAATTCAGGGGTGCCCTAAAAATCCTGGGTCAGCTCCAGCCCAGTGGTCCTGCCAGCCCTGCTCTCCCAGATCACAGCAAATCAAAGCAGAAGGAGCATGTCCTTGGGCAAAAGGAGGGCACAGGGTTACACTGAACCCCCCAATTAAACTGAGGCAAGATGGATAACACAAAAGTCAGCTCCAAGATCAATATTTCTATTCATTTACAAGCATAACAAGGTTAGAGAGGTGAGCAGAGTAAATAATTAACTCATTTACAGGATTTTGATTTTTTTTCAAACAGAGTCACTTTATTCTCCTGAGAGATTAGCTATGCAGTTGACATTAATCACAACTGCAGCAATTATTTGAAGTATTTGATTAATCAATCCAGGGAAAAAGAGAGCTAGGCCAAACTAGCCTTGCTGCACAGCCCTGCTGGTCAATCAGTCAATACACAGGTGCTGGCTCTCACAAAGGTGTCACATTTCCTGCAGGCTGTAAGGAGCCCTCTGGCTGGCTGGATCCAGCAGTAAGATGGATATCAGACTTCACATGGGGAAGATGCAGACCAAGATGCTTTCCAGCTGAATTAAAGAGTATTTATTAATGCTAGACTTGCTGCATTGGGAATCTCAACTTGGGGCCCCTCCAGCTACTCAAAGACAAATACAATGCAATGCTTGCCCAAACCTGATGATACATGTGAAAAATACCATCACAGAGCAGTGTGTGTCAGCCAACACTGGCAAGGGGCTGAAACTCCTAACTCTTTCCTTCTCACCTATAATCTGAGAAGTGATTTTAATTAAGGAATAACAAGAAGCCTAGAAGGTGGTATATATAGGTGGTATTTATAATAATGAGCATTATTATTAAAAGATCAGGTTGGAAAAGATCAGGTGTATACTTTCTTTTTCTTGCTATTTTTCCTTCTAATAAAACATTCCTGGAATTTCTGTTTACAACACCTACTCCTGGTGGCAGTGATCTTCAAACTGAATTGGAAGAAACTGCAGACTTGGAAAACCACTGAAATCAAGTTTCAGCACCTTTCTGACAATTCTCACACCTACTGACAGACAGCTGGTAATGTGCTATATTATAATACATTCTCATCTGCTTTTGCTCTGGATTAGGCTGCTGCTTTCAAAAATGCAAATGTTAACTCCCAGAACAAACTTTGCTTGATGATGTTAAGCTTATGTGTAAACTGAAATGCAGCAGACTTTCATTACAAGAGCTCAACCATTTAAAAAGATGAAAATTACAAGATGGGGCACATTTTTAAAACAAATATTAGAACATTCAACCTGTATTTTATTGATTATGTTTCCCCATCTAACACTGCTGCATATAAATGAAACTAATGTTTCTTTAACACAAATACTATAAAGGATCAAAAATCTTTTGGACTGCTACAGCTCCTGGAGGGAATTTGCCTCATGATCATGGCAATGTGAAGCTCTGCTGTGTGGCTGCTGGTTGCACTCTCTTCTGGGCACAACCCAGGTGGAAGAGAAGCTCTCCTGTGTGCAAACAGGACACCAGAGTGCCAAACTCCCAAAGCTTCTGCACACAGATCCTTCATGCACCAAGGCAGGAGGTTCCCACTCCAGGAGAGGACACACTGCAGGAGGAGAGGCAGGGTCAAGAATAAGGCACTACAGACATACATGCTTTTGGTAAGATCAACCACTCCAAGTTTTTTGTCTGCTCCTCAAGCAGCATATTCCTTACATCTGGCGTGCAAAATACTGTAATAGTGAAGAACATCCCATTTTGATTTAAATGAATGCATTTCTTTCCAAAAGGGAGACCATAAGTTAAACAAACACATTTCTCTCTTTGCACATGAAAGCATTGTTTTGTCACAGATGTACAGTATAATACATTTATTTTCTCAATTGTTTTGTATTTGTAAGGCACTGCCAGTTATTTGGATGGGTTTGTAAAGATGAAGCAAATTGCTCTGTGGGGCTCTATTCAGGGAACATAACATTCCCACAAAAGCACCATAATTCTGCATGCAGCAACACAAACTGCCACGACACTGCAGCAGCTGGCAGGGTGGATAGAGTTAGCATTATCAAAACCAGCATGACAACTCCACTCCAAAAGCCCCTTATATGCATAAATTAATGATGAATGTACATTGATTAGCCCCCACCCAGACTCCAAGGAGCCCTGCCTTCCTGCAATATAATTTGGAGCCTCACCACGGTTGCTTTGTCCACTCATGAGGCCTGGGGAGCACTGTAGCTTGTCCTTGGGTGGCACTGGCCTTGGCCAAAGCTCTGAAGCCCTGCTCACAGGTGAGCACTGGGGCACATCAGGGGCTGTGCTGCAGCCCTGAGCCACAGGGAACAGCCAAGAGCACAGAACAGCACCAGCACCGTGCCAGGAGGGGCATTTTGGGAGCTCTGCCACACACAAAGCTGAGAGCAAGAACATCCTGCCAGGGATCACGTCTGTGTTCCAGAAGCTGGGTATGAATTCAGCTGCACCTCCCCTTCTGAGAGAGCACCTCCCTTCTCCAGACATGCAGGATGGCAAACAAGCTGTCACACAAACACTTTCTGAGACTACATTTTTCATCACAACTACAGCAAGCTGGAAATGTGCACAGGCCCAGTGGACATTGCTGCCCCCAAACTCTCAAGCTTCTCCAGCTATTTGCCAGCTTCCTCCACAGGCCTAACCAGTTCCCACTTGGCACACTCTGGCTTCCTGAAATTTGACCACAGAGGCCTTCCTATCCATCTCTAAGTCCTTCTGGTTACACAAAAATGGCTTTTAAAAACCAAGAAAATATGTGTTCTAAATACAGGCTGACTATCCCACATTACTTAACTCAGGATAAAGCAGGACTAAGGCAAGGCAGGTTGACCTGGAGGCTCAAGTAAAACAATGTAGGAATTCACATTTCAAGTCAAATTGTCTTGTTTGATATTGAACCTGAATGCAAAGCTTTTAGCATGCACAGGTACATAGGTTTGTACTGAGTATATAAGGCAATAATAATGATATATAGTCAGAGTAAATACCTAGATCCAATAGGGAAGCCTCCTGTTCTGCTACTACCTCTCTAAAATATCCCTGCATTTGCTTATGCCAGGTGACTAGACCTTTAGTTAAAGGCACTTCCCTCACTTCCTGGCTAGTTTCTGTGGGGCTGCTGAAGCCAGGCTGCTCCTTGCATACTGATGGCTCCTCTCAGCCCAGGAATGTGCTTTTGGGTGCTGCTGCTGTTCCCATACACAAGCTCAGCTTGAGAGAACCCAGTGCAGCCTAGTTTATATGAGCAGGTGCACTGAAATTGAGCAAGAGAGGAAAGTCTGTGTCAGCAGGAAAACTGAGAGAGGAGCAGTGCAGGGGGGCCTTAAAGAAACAACCACCCCTGGCTTTATACTCATTGTCTCCTACAAACAGCAGAGCTGGAAGTTTCATGAAGAGGTCCAATGGTGATTGAGACATTAACTTCAAGGTCCAGTCTCTACTGGAATCCTTTATCCAGAAGTTGTCTGAGATCCCATGGTTCTTCTAAGCCAATCTTTCCATCAGCTCTTTGCATACAGCATCATTAGCAGCTTGTAACAGCTCATGACCTCAGAAAATTTACTACTTAGAGCACTGACAGATAATAATAACAATGCAGAAGGGAATTTGGGCAGAAAAGAAATCTCAGCTTTCTAGTTTTTTTGCAGGATAGTGTTAGTTTTGATCAGTCAGCTCTAATGTGGAAGCCAGGAAAGAGCTGACTCAGTGAACACACTAAGTGGTGATTTCACACAGCATCCTAATGATGACAATGATGATGTTGTGGTAACTTGTGCACAGCTACTGAGCAGCACTGGGACAGAAAGAAGAGCCCTGCAATATATTGCTGTGATTCCTAATAGACCAGTAGAAT
>NW_005054313.1:9568903-9580827 GCF_000277835.1 Geospiza fortis | reverse complement strand
GGAGGTCTTGAACCACTGCTGGAGCTGGGAGGTGACAATAAAAAACAGTGTCAGCAAAAACCAGTGTCAGCTGAGTTCTCTAAGCTCTCTGCAAAGGTGAGTCAGACCATTATCCCTGTTTTGCACACCTCTGTTATTAGCTCTAAGTGACTTACCCCAAATGAGCACCCCCCGAGATGTCCAGCCCATCTTTTCCAATTCCCAGCCTGTCATTCATCAAGCTACAACAGATCCTTGGAAGACCACAGTCCCTGACTTTTGAAGTGGCAGTGGCTAAATCTCATAAAGAGCATGAGAGCTGAGATGATTTTCCTGCTACTGGTTGGTACCTAGGAACATTCTGGAGAACACTGTTCTCACAAACAGGACGGGAAGGCAGTGCTGTTGCAGAGCCAGGACGTATGCATTGCATGGGTGGGTTGGTCCCTCTGCCAGCCACAGCAAGGGGAATAATTACACAGAAATAACTCTGATAGGAGCAAGCAAATTATCTGTGCATTTGCTAGTAGGTTGGATAAGGGTGTTGCAGCATCACAGAAGGGTTTGGGTTGGAAGGAACCTCAAACACCAACTCATTCCAAGCCCCTGCCATGGGCAAGGACACCTTCCACTAGAGCAGGACAGTCCATGGCCTCAAACACTACCAGGGGTGGGGCATCCACAGCTTCACAGGGTCTGCCAGGCCCCAGTGCCAGAGCCTCAGCACCCCCTCAGGGAAGAATCAGGTTCATTAATGGCCTTCACCAAATTGAACTACACTGGGCCGGTGGGGAGCAAGGGAGAAGAGGAAGCCACTGTGGCTGGATGGAAGCACAAGGACAGGTCAAATACATTTACAAAGAGTTTGAAGTAGGAACTTGTCAGCATAAGGCAGCAGTTGCAACAAAATACACCAATATCACACAGCAATCAATACAGCAATTGAAAATTGTCTCAGCTTTACAAAGCACCTCCCTATTTCCAAGAGGATCATTAAGAAACAAAAAAAAAATGCAATTATTCAATGCCGTTAACGCAGCTGAATCTGTGTTTTATGTCTAGAGCTGAAGTCATGGCATGACTTCATGTCTGAAATGAGCGAATGGAAAAGCACACGTGGAAAGATGGCTGGGCTCGGGGCTGGGCGCGCTGCTTGCCCGCTGCCCGCCAGGGGTCCCCCGCGCTCAGTCCCACCCTTTGCGGGGAATTCTGTCCTGCAGGATGTTTGTCAGCCCAGCCATCCCTTCCCCCGTGCTGCCCAACCAGCCCACAGCACCCTGACAGCAGGCCACCGACACCTCCCAGCTCCTCACCAGGCTGAAAGCAGCGGATAATGACACCTCTGGGGTTTGTGCACGTAATCCCACAGCAGCCATTCCCGGGCAGGAGCCACAGCAATGAATCCACAATTTGTCTGCATGGGTACAACACCTGTACACGCCTGAGATGTGTTCACATGGGCCAAACACGCCTCACCTAGAAGCATACACATCCTTGCTTCTCAGAGGCTGCAGGCACTGCTGTGATATCAGATTTCCCGGGATGGATTTGAGCCTTACAAATCCACATGTGAGAATGCCAGTGGTTACAAAGCATGGACTGTAAGTAACTGCTGGGTAATTATGAAGGGATGTGTCCGTGTGGCTCAGGTCCAACATCAACAGAGGGAAGAGCTCTGCCTATTTAGTCACCAACAGCATTTCCTTCCAGCCCCTGGGTTTCCCGACAGGTCCCCTCTGAGCTACTGCCAGACCCAGAGTGGCTAGGCTCATAAAAGCTGCTGAGCTCACAGGGAACAGGGCTCCAGGCCCCCACAGCCAGGAGAGCTCTCCCGGCCACCACTGTGCTTCAAGGACATGGTGCCTCACCAGCCTCTTTATTACAGCAACTGAACTGAATAGCAACAACATCCCAGTCCCAGCCAGCATAGAAGCTCCATAGATGCCTGCAAACAAGGGCTACAGGAACCACACCAGAGTTTTAGTGCCCCATCCCTTTGGTTATCCATGAGTCCCAAACTGTCCACAGCCCAAGGGCCCCCACACAGAAATGAAGTCAGCATTTCCTCTGTATTGTCATCTTATTGCAAAAGTTCCACACCTTCTCAGTGATTTCTCATGGGTAGCTCCTCACAGCGCTGACTCCTTCACAGCACAGCCAACAAACTCCAACTCCCTCCTCACCCAGCTACCCCACTCTTCTGTAGCACTTGTCTTCTTACAGGACACAGCTGTGGCCTATTAAGGGCAGGCCTGTTCCTAATCTTTGGTGATTAGTAGAGCTGCAACTCCTCAGGTGTGAGACTACCTTCTGCACTATCTTTATTTTCTTACATTCTATCCCTCCACACCTCTGCAGGAAAATAATTTGGCTAATGAGAGATTGTTAAATTAGAGGAAGATGTTTCTTAATCAGAGACCAGATCCCATCAAAGACAGCAGAAGTGTGCCAGACCCTCACATGATCACAAGGGCAATGAATACACAGGCATTTTTATTTTACCTTTGCGGTGTGCAAGGTTACCTGAATTCTTCTACACTTAGTTATTTTCTGCTCTTTGGTGTAGACTTTTCATTCACTTTCTAGTTTGTCCTACTGCTTACTTCTGGTTTTCTTCTTTTTCTATTCCTTTCTCAGTTTGACATTTTAGGTTCTGTTTCTTCTATTGTCCCCATCCCTTCCAACAGAGCTGAGCAGTGAACATATGCTGATGTGTCTGCTCCATGTCATTCCCCACTATAACTTTCACTTAACAGATTTGTTAGCCCCATAAAATAGCCACTGAAAAGTTTCCAACAATAAGAAGGACGTAGGACTCTAAAAACCTCATCTCAGTGGATCAGGTGCCAGACCACATGAACAAGCTAAAGCAACTGGTTTGATGGAGACCAGAGGGTGTCTGCCAGGCTTCTGCAGTAAAGCATCTGCTCTGCTGCCTGTGGGCTTTCCTGTGCTACTGCAGCAGCACCTTCACATCTCTACCAGAGCAGAGTGACTCCCCAGGTCTGCAGGACATCTGAAGACATTTCTGAAGACCAGATAAGAGAAAGCTGAACAATTCGGCTTCAGAACTGCATGTATCTCTGGAACAATAAATGTTTTGAGTGATCAGCATTTCTAGGCAGTGAAACAAACGAGCGTTTCCATTCCCGGGGGAAGTGGGAAGCAAGCAAACTCCATTCCCCTGTTCTGTAGCGTGCAGGAAATCACAGTGATTGATGGCAGCAGTAGGGAAATGCACATTCAGCTCATATTTCCAATGTAAATGACTTGCCACCTCACCCTCTGCTTCCTGTTCCTTCGTGTAGCCCCCACACTCCGGCTGGTGGTTGAAGCATGTGTGAATCAGGGAGGAAAAAGGAAACAGGACTTGTTAGACTGCTTCCCCCCAGCCCAACTGAAATGAGAAAGATGACATGGTAAATCAAGGGGCAAACAGCTGTTCAAGCCTGAGCTCTTCTTGCCCACAGGCCCAGGGTGGTGACATAGGGCTGGACTAAGGAATCCTGCAGCATTGTTGGCACACCCCATCTGTGCCAGGTGCAGAAGGCCCCTGCTTAGAGAACATCTCCTTGCACTACAAAGGTGAAAGCAGAAGGCAAAGAGGCTTTTTAGGATGCTGCACACCATCTGTGGGATCTGCCTGGCTGGCAGGGATGCTGAGACACAGGAAGGCCAGGGCAGGAGAAGGAGCCACAGGAACATCGCTGCGGGAGGCGTGGCCCTGCTCTTTCCCAGGCAGCTCACTGAGAGGTGCTTATTTGTACAAAGCAGCCTCTGACATCCTAAAGAACCAATGCTGTCCTGGTGCCCTAAACCAATGAGTATGTGACCTACTCATTCCCACTCTGTCCCTTGACCTTTTCCCATAGCATTCTCCAAAAGCATCACATGAAAAATAGCCCTTCTCAGCTCTCCAGAGGCTTTGGAGACAGCATCAAAGCTCTGTGCTTATAAACAATTCCAGCTAGGCCAAAATGCCATTCCAGCATCAGGGGTCCCAGGATTTCTAAGCCTGTCACAAGGAACTGGAGGCAGAGGGGGCAGGGCAGAGGCAGCATGTGTTCCAAGGGAAGGGGGAAGCGAGGGCCAAGCAGCTGCAGTGTGAGCTGAGCTCCAGGAAAGCCCCTGGGCAGGGACAGGATCTGCACACACACCTGAGGCCACACAGGATCCTTCTGCCTCCTTGCTTATTACAAACAGCTCTCTTAGCATAGGCAGAAGGATCATTTACCTCACTGATCCTTCAACCTGATCTTCTTTTCCCCCTTCTCTCACCTTGCTCATCCACTAACACTGCAGCGTCCATTCTGGAGAGGAATTCACAGCCCAGGTGAAGACACAGAACTCAACAGACTGCAGAGGGGCAGTCCTTGAGCATCAAGACCAGTTATTTGTTAACTCCTCAGGCTTTGAATAGCAGCTGTCCAACAGATACTTACAGGAATCCCTGTCAGCTCCCTCTGCTGTCTCACACCATCCTTGGCACACTCCTACCTTTAGCTGAAGAAACTTCAACTCCCAGTTTTTGTGTTTCCTGATTGTCACTCTAGTTTTTTGAAATTTTCTAAGCTTTCTGATGTTGACATTCTTGTAGTGAACTTTCTCACACACTTTCTGTAAATAAGTCATTGTTTTGCATTCCTTTCGGGAGGAGGAGAAAGTTGATAGACCGATGAGTTGACCAGTGTCATTGGAGAGGTGGCACTGTCACCCTCCAATCCGCTGTCACTTTTGTAAAACTATAAATATCAGAGTCAGAAATAAAACTTCCCTTTTTTCCTTCACCTTAAGAGCAGTGTAGTGTGTGTGTTCTTTCGTGTCCTATAGCGACACCTGATAGCTCCAGATCTAACTTCCCCTGGCAAGAGCTGCACACATTCCTTGAACACCCTCTAAAAAGCAAATGCCATAGAAGATGCTCCATAATTGAGTGAGACTTTTTCCTCAACCATCATCCTCTTCCTGTACTTTCCATTTTTTCCTGTATTTGTTCCTCCACAGAATAATAAGAGCTACAAGGGAGCCACAAGGATCCTCAGGTCAAACTGTTCAGTGAACAGCCCAGCCAGGGTGCAAACCCACAACCTTGGTGTTATTAGCATGCTCTAACCAGCTGAGCTGATGATCTCAGGGGTTTTGTCCTCCTGTTCCTGCCACAGATTACAGGCAAGGCCTTCAGTTGGGCAATCCACAGCAAAGGTTGTTTGAGGACTAATTACAGCTCCCTGTCCCTTGTTTCAGTGCACTACTTTTTGTCAGGAAAAGGGAGACAAAAAAGGGGTAAGTTTTTGTAACCATCTACCAGAACATCACTACCTCAGCCAACTGGAGCTTCACCAGTTGAGTCTGGGTCCCACACTCCCAGTGCAACCCAGCAGCTAAGGAAAACCTTTTTATGTCTGGATACGTGGAGTGCTGCTGGTGGCAGCCAAGCAGGTTTGTGTTTGGGTAGCTCTTACGTGGCAATAGGGACACTGCCCTCTTACAGGGCAATAATTTCAGTCCCAACAAGGAAACTGGGTAATTACAGAGAAAAGCAGCAGGCACTTCAATCACTCCTACTGTGCCAGGTCTTTTAAAATGTCATTGAAAAGAAATGGTGGGATAATGAATGCCTTAACTCACTTTGAAAGCACCTGGCAGGACAGACAGGAGGAAGCAACAAGGTTAGGAGGGCTCCATCATCCTTCCTGGTTCCTGGGGACTGACCCTAGAGGGTGGGAGATCTGGGACAGGATGGTGTGACCATAGGATGGCATAAAAACAGCAATACAGTCACGTGAGTTCTATTGCTGTAGATGTCTCCAGTGTAAGAGCAAACTGCCTGACTTTATTCTGGTTGATCTTGTTCATTCTGTATTTTAGTTGTGGCCCTTCTTCACCATTTCCCCTTTTATATAGCATCAGAAAAGCATTAACTCATGACTTTGTTTCATTCCACTGACATAACTGCTTAAATATCCTTCCTGATGTTTTGACATACATCACTTGGACAGACATTTAGAAATTTAAACCATGGAAGCTCCAGGACATTTTAAAAAATTAGAAAATATGTGGACAATTCTTCTGTTATTTTAACAATATGAAGACTCAACACTTGGGTAAGTCTGCCAGCAAATGCAGGGAAATATGTGCTTACCTGGCACAAATATTAAACTGAGCACATAGATTTTTAGAGCTATGCATTTACTACACACATACTCTAACCCCCACATTCACAAAAACAAATTTACAGCACATAAGGCAGGCACAGATGATTTTCAGTGCAAAGCACCTTTTTCTACAGGCAACAGGAGCATGTGTACCAAGGGAGCACACATACACTGAGCATGCAGACAAAACATCCATTCATTCCATGTAGCAAAGATTTACGTCTACCAAATGAAGAATTGCACCTGTATATCCATTTAGAATAAATTTAACATTAGCAAATGTACAATTGCTGTGAAAGGAAATAATACATCTGATGCACTCAAAAAACCACCCTTAATTGTTCAGCCTAGAAAACAGGAAAACAGAAGAATCAAATGAAATGCCACACACACAGGCACTGTGTGTACACCGGGGAAAGCACTCCCCACCATAAACAAACACAGGATTCCCAGAGGACTCCTCCATACACTTCTGTTGTGCTCAAGTGCACACAGGCAGATCCTTAACCATACACTCACCTGCACAAATATGGATCAGAAGAACAAAAGCCCATTACACATAATAAGGAGTCAAAAATGCACACTTTAGAAATGAGGAACACGCTACACAAATACCCAGTTCATGCATATAAGTGTTATATATGTGCTGCACAGAAAATAATTCCTAAGTCTCAAAAGCAGGCTGCAGTTAATAATCCTCACACACTGGGGGCTGCATGTCACCCTGCAGCTCAGAGCACAGCACTCAGAGCAGTGGGGTGAGGTCACAGCTGGCCCCACACAGCTTCAGTGCCTGCAGTTCATGTGCAGAATTTCATCTTCTCCCAGAGTAAGCACCTGCACTGCTGCTGTAATTCCCCAGAGCCATCTTACAACTACATAAGCTACTGTGTCTGGACTGCCAAAATCCATTTGGAGATTCATTGGCAATTCTCCCATTTCTCCCCCTGTCTAGGGGGCCCAAGAATTCGATTTTATGGAGGGTAAACTAATGCAGCCCTCACATGGGCATCTCAATCAGCCCTGTGTCCTCTCACCTTACTACCTCTACAGCTGCAGTGGAGGGCAGCCACTGGTTCCACTACAGCACCAATCATGACCTGAGCAACAAAGCAACTGCTGGAGGTGGAGGATAAAGGCATTTTACTCCCTTTTATTGCCCAGATAAGACCTCTGATAATTTTACAGTCAGACTGTGGAGTACCTAAACAGGAACAAATGCACCTAATCAAACACACCAGCAGGCACTGCCAGAGCAGCCAGCCAGGCAGGACTGGGGCAGGAATCAAAAGCAGGAAGCAGAACAGTCTGAACAGTCTGCTGCCTGCTGAGGCCTGCAGCCAGCCTTCCACTGCAGAGAGCCTTGCACACAGACAAACACTCCTGTTCCACAGCTTCTGTCCACCACAGGCTGCATGGGAAACCCCAGGGACCCACTGGGAGACACATTCTGCCTTGCAGCTTCAACACCAGACTCTGCTCCAGCTGCTCCACATTCCAAACCTACCCCAGCTATGGACACACAAAGAAATCCTGTGGCAGGTGATTCATTTAATCTATGGCACATCATTTAAAAGTGCCCAACCTAACCCCATCATAAAGGCTTAGAAACAGCAAGGCACATGCACAGCATGTTTGTTTCTGCTTCCAGAAATGCACATTTCTCTCTGCTGTGATGAAATCTAGACTTAGATACAGCTGTCCACGTTAAGTGAAACAAAATGCCTTCCACATCTCTCCTTTGGTCCTTTCTCAGGGAAATGGGAAACAGCACTGCTCCCTTAGCTCTGCTGAAAGCTGCAGTCTCTAAATGCTATAAACTTGCACAGTACCCCACATGCAGAAGGATCTCACCCTGCTATCACAACCTGATGGCACAGCCACAGACACAACCCGGGGTCTGCCTTGTCCCTCCCATCAACTCTGGCCAAGTAAAGGTTGGGGAAACCCAGAAAAATGGGGAGTATCTTTTCCTCCAGGTGCTCTATGTGGTAAGCAGAACAAAACAAAAGAAAAACAAAACAAATCAGGAGAGACTAATGAATAAAAATAACAGACTCTCCGCTTTTCTCCTTGTAATTTCCCCACCCCAGACAGCTGTAATGTGAAAAGTATTGAAATTTAAATCACACCTCAGCCTAACCTCAGCTGACAGGCTGCCAATGCAATAATCTCAGCCTGGCTATCTTCTCTCAGGGAGAACGACAAACCAACTACAGCAAAGTGATAAATTTTCAATTTTATTTTAAAATATACCAGATGGGAGATTTTATTGGAGTCATAAATATGTCAAAAGCAATGTTGGCATATGATTGGAGATTGCCCCCTCCAAGGGAGCAGCTCTCCTTGTTTAGAAGTGCCATCAGATTGTTAATAAGAGGCTCCAGTTCCACCGCAGCAAAACAGTCCCTATATTAAGCCAATTGAATGTCTATTTGCCAGACGTCTTTCTTCTCTTCTCAGCCAGCTCCAGCTTCTTAAACAGGAGAAATGAGGGTGCTGAGGTCAGACCCAAGCATCACCAGTTTGAGTTCTCATTTTGTTGTTGGAAAATGGCTGAAAAGTATTTGATTTCTCACCAGTATTTGAAAGCAGAATTTCATGTCAGTCAGTGAAGCTCCCTTTGATTTCCTAGAATCCCAACCAGCAGGTGTCAACCAAGTTCAGCCTCAGATTTAAAGCAAATCGAATTCAAACCCTTAATCCTAACCATGGGTCAACCTCAAATTACAGAAATAGCACTTGGCCTCAGTCCCAAAATTTCATGTGAGCTAAAACCAGTTCTAAATCCCACCAGCCACTTCCAGAAATATGAGCTGCCTTTTGTAGCCTCTGCACCTCTCCTCCTTCTACCACTGGTGCTGTGACAGATCACAGTAGTCTAACAGGAAGAAGTCTGATATTTATGCCTTTTCATCATTTCAAAGGTTTTACAGACTGGCTGTACCAGCTATGTCTCTGAGCATGATTCCCACCTTCCAGCTTACTCAGGAAATCCTCATATTCTCAATCAACTCTACCACCACTGATTCCCATCACCACAGAATCTGCCTCACTGAAACTCTGACACTGAAAACTTAATGCAAAGCAAGTGAAAAACAACAATAATCTGTTATTTTATGGTTTTTTCATGTAAATGCTTTGCAGATTTAATCTTTTAGCCACAAAGCTGTAAAAAGGGGATAGAGAATTAGTAAGAGAGCCAATACACAAAATATTACAAAATAATATCCTGCAGTTATAGCTAATCTGGCAGTAACAGCACCAAAGAGGGTAAAGAAAGAAGGAAACATAAGCCAAAAGTGCCATAACTTTGCACAGGTTAGAGGTCTGGGGTCTTTTAGACATCACTGATTCCTCACAGTCAAAGGAGTGCTAGATGCTCTTTCAGTATTCTCTCTAACAGATTGATCATTTGCTGTAGAAGGCTTTTAAAAAACTTTGTGAACATAAAACACCATCAGGTACATTTATCACAAAATATCATCCTCCTACCCACAGCCTCCAGTCCTGGACATGCCATTCATTGGTCTTGAAGCAGCAGATGCAGCAAGACAAGCTGAAGCTTTTAGCAGCTTTTTAATCTGAAGGAGCAGATTGAAATAGAAGAATCATACCCATCAGTCTCAGGCTTAAAATATTTTGACTTAATGTACTACACAGTGAGGCTGGCATTCCTCTGACTTCTGCAGTGTTTTCGATGGGGACTTGTACAATTCATCACTGATTGGCACAAGGTCAGGGAAACCTGGTGAAGTACAAACCAGCCAGGAAAGAATTCAGCTCACATTGTAATGCTTTTGACAAAACAGAAACCATGCTGGGGACATGAAAAAGGGTGGCCTGGCTCTACTCTTCTACCCTCAAGAGGACTCACTGAGAAAGCAGAATTGGCCTGTTCCAACCACATTTGAAACTATCATTTCCCAAGATTCTGTCTAACAAGCAGTGATAATGATGGAAGAGCACGGACAAAGCTGAATTCAGGAGCACTGCTGCCTTCACAGGTTAAAAGGTCTGCAAGGCCATTTCCATTACAGAACCTGTGGCACTATTTGGGGCACTAATGCCTCTCAGGGTGCTCTAATGGGCTGATGCACAATAGTACAGCCAAGCTGTGAGTCCTCCAGGACAGAGACTGCAGCTCTATGTCTGTGCAATATTTAGCACAATTGAGCTTCAGCTCTAATAGCAGCCTCCAAGTGTAACCATGCTACAACAATGGGCAGTGTTAACTTAGATAATAAAAATAACATAATGCATCAGGAGTATCTATGGCATAATTACAAGGTTTATTCAAAGCACCTAATCAAATTGTTCAGCAACTTAGCATAAACAGGGACATGGAGGCAGGTACTCCTAGATTAAGGAGCAAATTATGATTAGTGCAGGTATAATTGCCTTGGAACTCCCCACACTTTCAGTCAGGCCAAGGACTGAGTAACAGCACGTTCAGGCAAGCACACATTTTTCCTTGTGGAAGATAAACCCCAAACACCTGTTTAAGAGCAGTCTGAAAATGCAGGGATCCTTGAGTTCTGCACCTCTGAGCCCAGGAAGAACCGACCTCAGGCAGCTTGGTTAGCTTCAGACTTACTTAAGATGTCTTCAGGGCATTCTCTAGTTAAGATGGTGCACTAGTAAAGCCTATTTAATGATTTGAATAAACTTTACTATTTAATAAATCACTTAACAAAGGAGTGAACTCATTTAGGTATTGACTGGTTAACCTACCTGGCAAACAAGTAATATCCAGGCAAGTAGGAATGTTACTTCACCAGGTTCCTCAGTTTCCAGTCCTTCCAGTAATGGGCAAAGCTGCTGTCTCACTGGAAAGCTGTCCCATTAAATCACTGCAGCACACAGAACTACAAAGGTCTCAGGAGATTTTACTGTACTCTCACATTTGGCAGCCACGTGACACCAGTCCATACAGAAGGCCCTAATAGAATCTCAAGAATATAAAATGCTGACATCCAGCATCACAGGATCCCATCTAGCACAGGATACCCTCCTGTCCAACACACCACTGAACATCCCTCCGGTGCTGTCAGATGTCACACAAACTCACTTGTGCTCCTGCTGCTACGTGTCCTTCCTTTTACCTTCAGGAAAAATCCAAGCATCAATTCACATGTAGAGCTGGAGGCCACCTTTAAATGAGGCAGCAGCACCAGGAACAACCCACAGGGATGGGAAATCAGAAAAAAAAAAAAAAAACATCTGCAACCAGGTCAGCTCCCATAGTCCTGCCAGGACCCCTCCTTTTTGTTTCTCTGATTCTCTTCCCATCCCAGCATCACATCAGGACCTGGACACATGAGCAGATACAGGCTTCCCTCTGGTGCAGCAGCTACCTTATAAATTATATAACAAATTAAAATGACTTTACAGTGATAACACCATCATCTGTGGTGTTCAGGGGTTAATAAATTGTGCCCATGAACGACTATGTGCTGACTCACTAACTAAGCTGCAAACAAGAGCTGTTCATCTCCTCTGCAGTACCCTGAAAACCAGCATCCCCCCTCTGCCAGGGAATTCATTTTCCTTGCTTTGGAGAGGGGAGAAGGAGGGAATTGCTTCCTCTTGCTACCTTCCCGCATTAGGAGAGCCCTGGAGGTTATTTAAATGGGAACTTCAAAGGAGGTGTATGATGGGCTGTTTACTGCTGGAGGAGGCTCATTTTACACAGATTTAAAAGCCTCTCTGACTCAGAGGCAAAGAGCATCACTTGCAGGCTTCGAGCCCCTCAGATACAGGCAGCTCAGGTGCAGGGGGCCAGCAGGA
>NW_005054313.1:9568612-9568893 GCF_000277835.1 Geospiza fortis | reverse complement strand
GAATGGGACAGACAAAAAAAGGATTTTTAAAAAAATGTTCAGGAAGGACTTTCAGGCTCGTAGGGAGTGATAGGGAATGGTTCTCCGTGAATAGAGAGCCTAAATGCTCCAAATGGGGAGTAAGAGGTTGTTTGGTCTTTAGGACAGTATGGGAAGGGAATTATGGAAAGTGGTTCTGAAGCACACAGGCAGTTATAGAGGGGAAAAAAATCAGAGATTCTCATGTACTGAGCCTCCTGCACACTTACCCACCATGTCTTTTCATCAGGTCTTGAGGCTAC
>NW_005054313.1:9559969-9568501 GCF_000277835.1 Geospiza fortis | reverse complement strand
AAAAAAAAAAAAAAAAAACCAACCCTGCTCCTGGCACTTGGAGTGGAAGTGCATTTGTGATGTGTCTTTGTTCTCCTGAGCACTGATTTCTCAGTCTGACATTAGGGTGGATTTGGAAGGGAGATGAGGTTTGGAGATAAGGTAATTCCCCCAGCACCAGATTAGATCCAACCAGCACAATGAGCAGTCCATGTCACATCAAGGCAGCTTAACTCCACCCTTCCACAGTTCCACTTAGCTTCGGCCACTGAGAACCTACCCCACACGTGGAATTTAACTGGATAATTTTAATCATGTTTGTAGGTGTGGAGTTTGGGGTTTTATTCCTGGAAGCAGAGAAAATCTCCTCACCTCCATCTGTTTAGGCAACCAAGCACATAGAAGAAGCAGGCAAGAACAAAGAAACCATCTCCCTGGAGAGCCTGTAAGTAGAATTTGTAAATTCAGGAGCTTCTGCAGCTGGGCATAAGGACTTGTCCCTAAAACTCATGCTGGCCAAACCACAGAACTATGAATTTTCAACTAAACCTATACTTTTTTCCTCCCCACGGGCATAACTAAAATGGAATCTTCTGAGAAAAAGCCATTTAGACAAATTTTCCGACACATTCTCCCTAATACTGCCTACAGCAGGAAGCAGTAAGATTAGCATGGTAGAAATACCACCTTGTGGGAGAAATAAGCTCCAGGTAATGCCAGCACTTACATATGGTTGGCTATAACTGCTCCAAGCATATTTCAACTTCTGTCTCCATCAGGCTGGGAAATTATTGCATATATATTCATTTGATACAAAGAAAGTGGGCCCTTGGAAGGATTTTTTTTTTTTGCCCTGTGAAAAATAAAAAAGGGTTGCTTTAATTAGAATCTACTAGCTAAAAGCCTGGTTTTGGAGCAATTGCATCAATTTTGTTCCATTAGCCACCATATGGAGCCGGATCAGGAAAGAACTTGATATGTAGTTGGAAAAAGAAAGTAAATGAGAACAGAACAACAAAAGCCACAGCCTAGAAGCAATCAAGCACCCAAGAGTATTGGAGGGGATGAGGAATGCATCCCCTTATTGATGTATTTCATGCCTTTTCCCATGACTGCAGTGCAGAGGAAAGCAGAGGAATGACAGCCAGAGATGGTGGGCTCAGATGAAGCACAGGTGCAGCTCTGGTGAAAGGCTCCATCCCAGTGATCCCTGCAGCTCCCAAGCAGCCACTCCAGATCCCCACAGGTGTGTGACAGATGTGTTTGCTCTCTCCCAGCTTTACCAAAACTGTCTGTACTGAGAGCACTGCCTGGACTGCTTCAGTCTCTTGAGGCAAAACTGTTATCGTTCCACCTGCACCTCCATCAATTGCAACGTATTCAAGGGTGCACAGATCAAACTTTTCCTCAAGTTTTAGATTATTCAGGCTTGCATGTGACAATGGCTGTGTCTTCAAAGTGTTCTGAAAGAAACTAGCTGGAGGGCATGGACATGTTAAACAAGGGATTGTTTTTGCAAAAACTTTCTGTCAGTTTATTCAGACAGATGGGAAGGCTGTCCTCTGTGAAAGGCCCTGTTCTAGGAGCTCAGAGATGAAAAACAAAATGTAAATTCAACAAGTGAATATGCATAAGATGAAAACTTCACAAGACTATTTTATATTTAGAAGCCTTTGCTTGAGAACATACCTCCCAACACCAGACATTTAAACTAATGAACTATCCAGACTGACACTACCTCTGAACCTCCTCATCACACCAGCTCAGCAAATTATGTCTCTTGGGAGATCTGGAGTTGACAGGAACCCTTCCCTCTAGGGCAACAACCTAGCCAGCTCTAGATCTACCAGTGAAGCCCAAATCTGATCTGTTCTCTTCTTCAAACGTCAGACTGGGCTAATAAAACAAGATTTCTTTAGCTGAGCAGCACTCAGTGTTCTTCCCTCTCCAGTCAAACCCCTTGGGTCAGCCTGTCATTTGTTCTGAATCTTAAAAAAAAAACAGTAGAAACACATTTCACACTGACTCAAGTGAGGAACAAGACTGAAATTCAGGAGAAATTAAGTAGCACACGAAGAGAAAATATAGATTGTGGAGACTGGTAAATTTAGGACCCTGAGAAACAAATTTTTTGCAATGGTTATTATTTACTATGCACAGTCTTGTCTGTAGACATCAAACCCAGACAGGGCTCATTAGTATGCTAAATAAATAGGTTTTAAACTGATACAGTTAAATTATGTAGTCTATATAGCTACTGATTTTTATATTGGATCATTTTATTAATGTATCCACAGCAAAATTAAGAATTTTGACATAAATGTATGTCCACACAGACTACACTCTTATGGTTAAAGATGGTGTAAAATCCCACTTCCATTATACTGATAATTTCTGGTGAGGTGAACAAGCCCAGGCAGGAGGTTATTTCTGGCTGCTGCACTCAGTCATGTCATTCATTTTCTCTTATCCACTATTCTTTCCTGATACATTTTCTGACTACTCTGTCATGCAGACAAAACAGGACTGTTTTCAGAAGGCTACACAAGACCTTTGCCACCTCCTTGTATAGATACCAGTTCCACTTGTGTTCTTAAAGGTCAGAGCTTGAGAAAGAATAATGAAAATAAGATTCAACTGCAAGAGTTGCACTATTTCAGGCAGTACAGCTCAAGCAGAAAAAAGACATCACAAGGCTACTTTAAATAATAATTAAAAAGCCTATAAGAAATTACTATTTCCAACCCCAAATCCTCTTAATCATATCCAAAACTATCACTGGAGGTAGATGAATTAACAGAACAAAGCCTATAGACTCCTATTCAGTGGTAGTTCCCGGATACATAGGCTAAGACACAGCCCCCTTTTCAGGCAGCTCTGTCTGGAAGGATGATGTTTACTCTTTTCATTTGCACAATGAAGAACTGAAGCAGACCAAAACCAGCCCACTGTCCAAAAACTCTAGTCTCCATCAGTTTTTCTAACATGATCATCACTGAACTGAGTATCTTTCAGCAATTTGTTGACTGGACCATGAAGCAGAAATAGAATCTGTCACATAGAGAGAGCCTGGAAAACAAACCCAGAACCTCTGGATCCAGGCTGAGTACTCCCACCTCACTCTGAGAACACCTTAATTGCATTTGCCCATGGTAGTGAAATACTGGATTCAGTGAAACTGCTAATGGAGAATTGCTTGGGAATCCAACTGAAATTTCCCATCATAAAAGCAAAAGTAGCAGCAGTGACAGAAAGTAACAGAAGTGTTTCTTTAAGTGACAGGACTGACATTTTGGTGATGTGAAGCCCTCCCACTGCTAGGATTTTGAAGTGCTGATATTTTATCATCAAATTGGAGCCCAGCTAGTAAGTATCAATAACATGAGAAACTCAGCAGAGAAACAGTGACCCCATTATATGTGAAAGAGCAGTGCTATTTTAGCTGAAGAAACATATGCTTTGTCAGCCTGGTAATACATTGCAGGAGTTCCTCCTGGATTTTCCTTAGGAAGAACCCCCACACAGACTCCTCTGTGAAGCTGCAGGATTACAGACACTGGATGAGTCTAGGAAAAGCTGGAGACACAGTTTCAGCTTCCATATGGACTGATAATCCATAACCACACATATAACTGCTGAAGACTGCAGATGAAATCCTGGCTCCAGCAATGTCAATAATTAAATTTTCATTAATTTCATAGGGGCCAAAAACTTTCCACTGAAGCTTTGGCTTTAGAAAACAGTTGATCTGATTGTGAAGTGTTTCCTACTAGACAAGTATGACAACAAACTGAACTGAGACCTGATATTTCATATTAGTTCAGGCAAAGTTGTGCTTTAGAAGTCTGCTGAAGTTACTGCAGTCTGTTCTCCAAAACACCAGGCACAAGTGACATTGTGTCTCTTTTCACACTAAACACATTCTGCCCAGTAATTTAACATCCAAATGCTTTTTAATGTTCATGAAACTGTTGTCTGTGCTTTTACCATAGGAGTTGTAAGACCACCTGTGTAAGAGGACTGAACAATTGAGCTTTGTGTCCTGAGGCATCAATGCTGATCTACACCATCCTCCCTCACCAAACAGCTGCATCTGACAGAAGTCTTTATAAAAGTCTGTCATCCTGCACAGTTTGTCCACTTTAAGATGATATTTTATCTTTGTCTTTGATTTTTCCTCTTTGTTCTGTTAGTGCTTCAGCATTAGAGGAACCCATTTCTTTAACATTATAAATGTCTTAGACTGTAATTCACTTTAGGTTCTGCTGCAGTACCACTGAACTCAACTACCAAACAGCCTCGTTTGTAAAATCTGACTTCAGAATCCATTCCTCTTATGCTTGCCTGTACTGCCAAGAACATTTGACACAGACTTGGGAACAGACCAGATGCACTGCCTATGGATCTATTTCCTCAAAGAAGGGAGATAACCCTCAAACTCAAAGCAGGACTACCAGGAAAATGCATGCAAGAGATGTGATGAAGAAAACAGAAACCCCAGAATAAGGTAAGCGTGTCCAGGCATCATTGCCAAGCTCAGCAGGTATGGTACAGAGCATACCTTCACTTCATCTGGCTTCAAATTGCTCCTTTTGCAGGCAATAAAATTACTGCAGAAATCCCAGGGAATAAACTGAGTTAACACTCCATTAAATAGAACAGACTTCCAATCCAAGGTAAGGACGTGCCCAGATTAAGCTAGCCCTGTACAAACTGGCCCATGGGTAACATACATCACTTCTACTGACTTATGGTCTGAAAGAAAGAAAGAAAAGAAAAAGCTGAGATGAATTTCTACAAGGTAAGAAAAGATTTGTTCTTTGAAGCATGCTTAAACAGCACAATGTATTCTTCCATAAACATTCTTTCTACAGCTGAATGCACACCCCAAGGGAGAAAGCCTGGAATTTGTTATTTTACATATTTTCTTTTATCAGTAATGTGATCTTGCCCCTCATCCCCCTCCCCCAGATTAGGCAGTCTTGATTTTATCCCTTCAGTTTCTTTTGTCAGTATCTGGCTTGGAAACTGGTACCAGAGAGACAAGCACTGTTGCTGGGTTGATTTGTTGCCCCCGTTTCCCAAAAGACAATTTAAAATACTTATTTCTATAATTTTGCCTTTTCTAAATACTTCAATTGCAGTACTTGTGAGCCCCTCCTAAGTCCACTGGAAAGTGGCATTCCAGTGACATTCATAAAAAAGACTTTATAAAAAAATCTTTCTTGGCAGAGCCACCTAAGTCAATTTTTAGATGGTTTTAAGCTGAACAGCTCAGCACAAAGGAAGAGGGGAAGAGAGAGAAAGAAAGGCAAGACATACAGAAAAACATACAGATAAGGGCAACAGCATGAAGCCAGGAGTTATATTTTGATTGTCATGTATTTACTGACAGCCCTAGGTGCTGAAAAGGAGGTAATTCTCTACAGTCTGTGCTCCCACATCAATTCAGAGTGCAGTCTCATGAAACTAGGAGCCAAAATGCAAGCAGGATACCTCCAGCAAGGAGCTCCTGCTTCCTTTCCTCTCCTCTCTGATCCTCTTGCTCACTTCACAAAAACCCTAGTGCTTGCCAGACTTCTACAGCAGCTCAGCCAGTGCACAAACCACAGACAACGTTTTACAACAACCAAAAGCTGTGTAGTTTTTTAGTATTTTGAGGCACTAGTGAAGCTCAGGGTTGGACAGGGGCGCTCCTGGCTGGAGTAAGGCCATAGAGAAGCAGCTGCCACCTTGCTGTACACCTGAGAGCTGGTGGGGCTGATGAAGTGTGAAGCTGCTGCAGGCTTCCAGAACAAAAACCAGCTCTGCAAAGACACAGTACTGTGTAAATACCAACAGCTGCAAAGCTTCCATTCCACGGATTTATGTATTCATAGCTCCTGCTAGCTCCAAGTCAGGCAGGCTGATTTTGCCAAGACACAGAGACAGCTTTAGCCAACCAGAAATCTTTATCACAGCCATCCTTGCAGTCAGAATGATGACCTCAAAGACAAGCTAACTCAGGTCACATTTTCTATGCTGCTGTCCTTGTAACACAGGAATACTTGCTAAACCACTTTCACCCTGACAAGCTCTCAAAGAGTAGTAGGAAAAGAATAATGTATCTGCATGAAACAAAGACATGAATCCATTAAAAAAAAAAAAACAGATGCCAAAACCCTGAGAAACTGCCATATGCCTAGAACAAAACCAGGGAACTTACTTAAATTTTCACATTCAGAAGCTCTGGCCTTCACTGCCAGGCTTTCTCACTCTCATTCAGAGATACCAAGATGGATCATCAGAGGGCACTGCTCCCCCCAGGAGGAAATTGGTTAAGTGGATAGAGATTTCAGAGATTTGGAAATGCACATTTACCATATAACTGTGAAGTCCTGAAACGACAGTGCAGCTGGAATTTCATTTTACATTTGCTACTCTTCTCCTCAGAACCACTTCAAGAATGTATGGAATTTGCAGGTCTGAATTCAAATTTACTGAGGCTGAAAACTCAACCATTTCTGTACTGGCAGTAAGTGAACATTAACCTCAAGAATAAAGGCAAATTCTGTTCTTGTATCCTCTTCTTCTGTCCTTATCCTACCACGCCCCTTCACAGATTTTTAACAGGGTGAAGATAGAAGGCAATTCTTGCCACCTTCATCACAAAAGAGAAAAAAAAAAGACGGTAAACAGAATTTGTCTCTGTGCATTTACATATGTCTGAGCCACTCATCATTAATAAAGAAAATTTAACCCCTTCCTCCTGCACATCAAGTTCATACATATGCCTAAAAGCCACTACACAGAATTACTCCTACAGGAGCAGATGCTTTGCTTGGGGAAAAGCAATTTCAGAGAACTGAAATAATTGGATGACCATGTCAACACTCTCCATAACCAGCTGTTAAACACAAGGAATGCAGCCTTTGTTTTGCTGCATGTACAACATTCATCCTAAAAGCACTGCAGTCCTTTCTGGGAAAGGTGTTAGATTAATTTTCCAGAGCTTTTCACTCTCCTAGACTCAGCCAGCCTGCTGGTCCGCACTTTTGATACATTTCCTGCTAATCTGCCCCCAGTCCAAACAGTTTACTTCTCTTCCTTCAATATTCAAGGCACAAAACCAGGAATCTGAAGTGTTATTGAGAAAAAGGAACTTCCTCTGAGAAGAATCCAAATACTGATACAGTTGTTAACACCCACTTTGAAGGGGGAGGTGTTGAAACAGTGTTTGTAGGCCGTGAATTTCAGCTGGGGATTTCTTTGCAAGTGTCTTGGGCTTAAGCAGTATTTCAAATAAATTAGATGAGGGAATTCTCTCTTGATTAACACTAGAACAGATTTAATAAAACTAGAACTGCTGATATGAGATAGAAAGAGAAATCCCACAGGGCTATTGCTTCAAAACAAAAACTAGAACTCTCTCTCTGATTTCCAGCAAGTCAGGTATTCAGTGGGAGTAACACTGTTCCACTCAATTCAAGGAAACCAGATGGTATCTAGCAGCCCAGGAGTTGGACAGATAGAACTCTTTTTCATTAAGGTTTTAGAGTCCAAATTTATAAACAAAAAGATCACACGGACTTCAGTGCACAGACATATTTCTAGGGGAAAATGAGAATGCCTTTTGCCTTCCAGAGCATGCATGACCATTCAAGTAAACAGAACATTTAACAGCTTTAGGGGAAGAGCCATTTCATCAACAGGAAGAGACAGCAGAGACCCTTACAATTACATCTTAGAATAACTTGCATTTTTACATCTTCAGACACACAAACCATTAGTGTTTGCACAGTAAATAGCAAAAACACCCAAACCTCCACAGCACAAGAATTATAGGTTAATTAATAAAATCCATAAATCAGTTAAGTATAAATGCTATGCCTTGTATTACATAATGGATGTGGATACTTCACCACACACAGAATGGTACAGTTAATACAAAAGCCAGAGATTTTACAATTAAGATAGCAAATCATTAATATATTAACGTTTTAAAAACCTCAGTACTATCAGCAATGAAGGAGAAAGAAGCAGCAAAACTCTTGATGGTTCCCAAGCAGAAAGATTCTATGGTAAAGGAGAGGCATCAATGTACTCCTGACTCAGAAGAATTCAAGTGAAATGAAACAGAAGGTTAAAAAGACCCAATTTCAGATTCCAAATGAATCCACATTCCACATTATCAACAGGAACCTGCCTGAGCAGACAGGAAGTGATCTCTTCCTCTAAGGAGCCCGAAGGCCTCAGATCCCCCCACTTCCCTTAGATGATAATTAATCATCAGTCCAATTGCCCAGCTGCAGAGTAAACAGGGGGAACAAACAGGAACAAACAGAGGAAGTATTACACCACATTGCTCAAATTGAGCATGATTTACCACCATCTGCTCCTGGTGCCACAAACAGGAGCACAGGTTACAGAGGAATGAGGTTTTTCTCTCGTCATGAACTCACTGCTGTTCTGCTCTTACTCTTTCCTCTGGGTGTGCACCTGTCTTGCTGTTCCTGTCTCCAGCTCCAAACCAGCCAGTGTCACATGGCAGCTGATTCTCCTGTGCAGGGTTTT
>NW_005054313.1:9550954-9559959 GCF_000277835.1 Geospiza fortis | reverse complement strand
TTTTCCATCTTTACCATTACACAATTAGTGGTTTAAAAAATCTCAAAAGCATTCTAAATCTCAAGATAGTCTGTCCCAGGAAGAGGACAGTACCAAGCCTGTTGGTATAGACAGACCAGGCATTAATCTGTCAACCAAAATAATGAGATGTGACCACAAAAGTAGCATAAAGACATGGCTGCTCACAGCACTGTGACCTCAGAAAGAGCATCAGCAGAGGTAGAAGTCATCCAAACTCCTCCACAGAGTACCTACACCAAGTACAAATGTCACGAAGCTACAGTTCACTTCATTCTCAGCCAGCAGGTGGGTAAAGAGAGGATAAAAATCTAGTAGGGTAAAAGAAAATCAAGTGGGGAGTTATGAATAGTTATCAATAGTTATGATACAGAAGGTTCTTAAAATCACTATGATGGTGGGAAATTAGGGAGGATAAAGGAAGACAAGGATGTAAAAAAAGGGCTGAGTGAGAGATATGACATTTTTAAAGTTAGTCAAGTTGGGGAAAGACCCTGGCAACCATTAGCTATAACCAAAAACTCTGATGCTTTCACCACTGTAAGTAATTACCTAAATTCCTTCAGCTTTTCCACAGGAAGGCACTTAGGATGGAGAGGTGGAAGAGGCACATTTCTGTTCAAAGGTTAACGTGGAATTGCCACAATCTCTGATGAGAGATCAATGTAGTAACTGTTTTTTCATGAAAATGCAGTTAAAATTGAATCAGATTGGATTCAGCGTTGAACAATTTTAATGAAGCAGTGTCAAACAAGCACATCAACTTCTTAGAAACCAAGGGGCTCCAAAGTTTAATTACAAAAACATTGTACAGAAAACTTGGCATTTAAACAGTTCCAAACACGTTAATCCAGCAAATGGATTCTGCTTTCATATATTTCTCTTAACATTTCTGCAAGTGACAAAAGCATTTTATTCCTCTCTTCTCCTTGACACCCACTTCATTTTTTTTTAATCCGTCAACACTGAAAACTGTAAACTGAAGTGACACTCTGAAAACACTGGAAAGACAAAATCCATTTTTATGGGGTTAATAAACATAAATAAGAAGCTTCTTAATGAGACAAAACATCATCTGTCACATCATCAGTGAGCAAGAACTCAGTCTTCTCCCAGCTGCTTCAAGATGGATAATCCACCCCACCTCCTTCCTTGTGGGAAAAGGCAAGAGATTTGTCAGCCCCCAGCTAATAATATCACCTTAAATTTCCTATCCCACAACACTTGCATGCTTCTCAGCTGAGATGGATGAGCAGTATCCATGAGCAGATTTCTGTAAGCAGGCAGCCTGAAGCCATCTGACCCTACTGATGGATTGGATGTGTTACAGCCTGGAACTGCATCCTACATTACATGGAATTTCTGGAGTCTTTATAGGATACAACTCCAGGTATTAGCTAGGATGCCACAGACAGAACTTCAGGATTTTGTAAATCAGTTTTTGGCTATGCAGCGCATTTTGGCCACTTCAACAGAGAGTCAAACATCACCAGTTCTAAAAAACCAAGACACATACATGAGATGAAGGTGTAGGTGCTTCTACTGGAGGCATTAACAACCTCTAGGATTTACAACATTCTTTACAGAACACACTAAAAAAGTTCATGGCAGCATCAGCTATTCTCATCCATGCTAAGGAGAGTGGAAGTCAATGCAGCAAACTGAGGTTCCTTTTTGTGAAGTCTTGAAAGCAAAACAGATAACAAGAGAAAGGAGTTTCCTCCCTGAAGGAAGACTTGATTTACATGGAAATCCTTGCTTCTTGGCTACAGCAATAACCCCAGGAGTAAGCTGAGACCTGGCATAAAGGTGCTGACCTGAAGATGGCTCCAGGCCAGCATGACGTCCATGTGTACAGTGCAGGAAAAGAAGAAACTGGTTTTTAATCTTCAAAATATTCGTGTCCAGGTACACGAATGTGATGCTGACAGCAACACAAACAACCTCCACATCACAACAGGGAATCTTAACACATGTCATGAGCAGGAGCAAAGAGATTGTCATGTGGGAGCAAGAGCATTTCAACCACCCCCATAAAGCCTAGAGATGCCCAACAAGTGCTGAGCCAAAGTCAGAACCAACAATTGGACAGGAACCAAAGGGCAGGGAAAGTTTTGCATAAGCCAGTGCAGGCAGTGGGTGCCCCAGCTCTGCCAGGAGGTGTGGTGTAGCTCTGCAAGATCAGACTCAAACATGCAGAGCTCTACTCAATGCAAGTGAAAGGCCATTTAGGTCAGCTGGAACATAAAATTCTGAATGCCATGGGCAGTACTGGACTGTACAAAAGGTGAGAGCAGAAACAAGCTGCAATGCTGAGTTCTGTGGGCTATGTGGACCTAGTTGCTAATAACCTTCTCTGCTCTAATAATTCATGCAAAAATATATGTGCTGCTTCCAGACACATTGATTCCCAGCACAGCAATTTCAGGAGGGCAGGGAGGGAAAAAAATGCAATCCCTGTGCCCATTTCTCTTTTTATAGAAAACTGCTTTCCCCATGAGATCATTCTCTCAAAAACAAAGCAATAACATTAAATTAGACTGAACAATGTATCAGATGAAGGGCAAGCTTTGTGGGTTTAGTCTAAACTGAAGAATCCCATCTTCCCTGCTGGGAAGAACTAATGTTTCACTTTCTATCTTGATTTCCACTGATCTTTGTGATAGTAAAATGCTCCAGCAAACGTTTTCAAGAGATGACAGGAGACCTTCACAGAAGAGCAGGATGCAATGTGCAAGAGAGGTGCTTGAAGAGAGGGGAGAGAAGTCTGTCTCATAGTCTGTCTCATAGTAGACTCAAGTCACAAAGCATCAACCACAGCCAGTCTCTAGCAGGGGCAAACTCACATTGTAGGAATTGCAGGCTAACACAAAAGAACCCCAGGATTTTGCTTAAGAAAAGTTCCTATAAATACAGCAGGAGGACAAGACAGTGCACCAAGAAAAACTCCCAGTTAGAGCAGAGAACACAAGCACTGCTATCCAGTACTGCAAGAATTAGGGAACAAGATCAAAAGAAGAGAACTGAAGTGAAGGAAGGTAACCCCTCCTAACAGGATAAACATGAAAACAAAATAAAAGACACTAGAAGACATTAGGCAATATAACACATCAAAGTTATTACTACAACATATACGCTGACTCCATTTCACAAGCTGAGATTTCATCTCCACAGCCAGCCAGTCCACAGAATGCAGGCACCCTCACACCCAGCAAAATCCATTAAAAAAAATGTAGATTGCACAGAAGTTGCATGCTCTTAAATGGTCACACAGAGGACAGTTCCAAATGCTTAGTGGGCGATGTCCGTGGCTTCTTAACATCTCTTAATGCATTGATCTGTTTGTCTCCCTGACAAATCAACACAGGCAGGGCCCAGCACAACCCTGCCATCCTGCCTCCCACCCCAGGCTTTCCCCCATGGCTTCTTATTCCACACTGGCCAAAAAATTTTGTAAAGCTTCCCCGGGTCACGAGACCTGCAGACGAAACAGAAAAATAAGGGTTAGAAGGCTACGATCTGCCAGGACCAAACAGGCACCGTGACAGGGTTTTTGGGTGTTTGATCTGAAAACACAACACTCAGGATAGTAAAGCAGCCTCTAGAGACACAACCAAACTGAGTTGCTGTTTCCATCCAGTGCTAAATAACAAAACCCCTCCTCTTCTCCCCATATACTGTTTGCACAAAAAAGTTTTTACCATGCAGTACAGAAAAACCAAAATATTGACCAGTATAATCAAATATCCCTAAATACAATGTACAAAGCCACTGAAACCCACCTCAGATCTGTGAAAGAGTTGTTTTCAGGAGCATTATGGCACAGTTTTCTGTGGTATTGATTTGTGATGTGTCCCAACCTCAAACAGACCACTTGGCTGACAGAGATTACATTCAGCATTAATATACACATATGCACATTAACAAAGGAACACTGGTGATGACAGTTTGTTGATACAGTTTATCATGTGCCAGGTGAACCTTTTATCCAAAGCTTCATTGTTTTCCAGGGAATCTCTACCATTTTCTAGGTTTGCATCCAACAAAACCCAACCTTCTTCCTTCCAAAATTTAGACACAAAATATAATCAATGCTAAGTGAAAGTCAGTGTAATTAACAGTCCCATTAATTATTTGATCATTATATTCCATTACATGCATGTCATTATCCAGTGAAACTATGTGATTATTAATCCCATTTTTGACTGCCTCACACTGTTTTGCTGCTGAAAAAGGGAAGGCATTGGTAGGAAAAGAAAGGAAAGAAGTACTATTTTTCAAGTAGAGGTTAGAAGGAAGAATTTTAAAGCAAGAATTACTTTTTCTAATTCAATTACAGCTAAATCTAGCCTGTCCAGGAAAATTGTATCCACATATTCAGGAACACAGGAATTGTCCATCCTTTAGGAAAGATAAAGCCACCTGGCAAGAGAATGAAAGTCTAGATTTTAGTAGCTTTGTGATATGATTTTTCTAGCAAGGTGCTTAAAGGACAAATATCCATTTCTGGGCCTGGCATACCCTTCTAATAACTGATGGATGAGAAACTGCTCTCCCTGTTAGCCATTCTGTAAAACCTCCCCTCCCCATTCTCTCTCTGAGCCTGAGAACTAACTGAAAACAGTATACAAAAAGGAGGAGGTTGATGAGCTGCTGAAAAATCCCAGACCTGGATCCACAAGCTGTTCCCTTCACAAATAGCAGCAGTAAAGGCACTTCTTTATTCTGCTGGGAGCTCAGTCATCTCTTAGAACTACAGTCCGTTCCATCTGGCTACCCTCCTGAAGGACAATGATCTCCCAGCTAAAGCCACTCTATAATGGGAAATGTGTAATTAACTGTTCTACACAGCACCACAAAAGGTCAGAACCAGAAAGGATGAAAAGCCCTGTCTTCATATTTGCAGATGGCACAAGGCAGCTTTATTTGCATTTCTAAACACTATTCAAGACATGTACAGTAGATCTCTACATAATAAATGCCTGAAGAATGAAGGTATGCGCTTTGTTAAAATAGAAATAGGCAAACTCCTCATGGCTGCCTAGTGCTGTGCATCATGGGGAAGTGGGGGAGTGAGAGGTGTGGGAAATGCAAAGCAGCACAGTAATGCAGAAAGACTGGTATTTACTTCTTTGTTAATTTGTTTTTCTACTCTGTTCTCTATCACAATTTTCCAAGCTGTTAAACAGCAGCAAAAATACAGAATCATGAGCTCAATAATAATCTACGCACATGCCACATAAACATTAGTCTCAGCAAATGCTATGTACAGCTTAAACCATACCTCAGTGTTCCATTTGCATCTAAGCCCTCCTCATTCCAACAGCTTGACTACAGGTGCCACTGAGTGGAGGTAAAGCATTTTCAATTTATAACAGAATTGAGTTCACCTGTAACCTCTTGAGACAAACAGAATTTCCTCATGGCCATCAGTTTCTACAATTACTACTAAAATCTTCAGATTTACTTCACTCAAGAAAGGAACCTTCTTCTAAATTAGTCACCCTGTTACCATTCTGTCAGAACTCTTACTCACCTTATACAAATACATAAAGATCTTGGAGTTAAAGGGAATTTCAGAGCCCTTTAATGCCATGGAATCCTATCAACCCAATTTGACTTTCATTAAGACAACCTGCTCCTGCAGCTTTGAGGAAGAAACCTTTTTGATTGTACAATATGGTGATCAGCAGAGGCATCAGCAGCAGAACAGGTGCCAAAGGCAGGGAGCAGGCACCAGGAGCAGCCTGGGAGAGAGCACTCACCCTGTGACTAACGCTCCAGCCTGTTGACCACGTCCCGCACGGTGGCGATGAGGTTCTCGTTCTCCTGTGGGTTGGCCAGGATGATGCTGTGCAGTCTGTTCATGTAGGAATCGATCGTTTCCATCGTGGGGGTTTCCCCGCTGCCTACGGTCAACACAGTGCAATGAGCCACAAGGTGCATTGGTGACCACAGCAATTCAAAAAAGTTAACACTATGCTAAGGGTAATTTGTGCCAACACACAAACTGCTATAGGAGGTGATTTTGCTATGCACCACCTCTTGTGACAGATTCTGCTAAACAATGTCCTCCTAACTCCACAAAGTGAGTAGTTCCAAGGATATCAGGACTAATGAAGCATGGCTCTCTTTTATTTGGGTCTCATAGTTGATTATAACAAACTCTTTCAGCTGGGCATTCAGAGAATCTAAGTGGGTTCCCTGGCAGCTGACAATACAGACACAGCCTTTATTTTAATCAAGGAACTTGCACGTCCTGTCTATTCTATTCAGTAACATTTTCATAAAACAAGTGAAGGAGAGCCAGGACTGGATATGTGTCTCACTTTATTAGGAAGAGTAGGAGCAATAAGAAAATAAATGTCATGTTGAAATAAAGCACTGACTCTATACTTCCCCCCGCATGCGTTTTAGTATTTCATTATCCCATGCAACAAAAGCTTAGAAATGGCCAAGAGTACAGAAGTACAAAAGCAGCCTGTGGTGGTGTTCACAGGGGTCTCAGGACAAGGGAAGAGACGAGAATCTTGACTCCATGTTTCAGAAGGCTGATTTTTTATTTTATTATATATATTATATTAAAAGAAAATTATATATTGAAACTCTACTAAAAGAATAGAAGAAAGGATTCATCAGAAGGCTAGCAAGAAATAGAAAGGAATGCAATGATAATAAAATCTTGTGACTGACCAGAGAGTCCGAGACAGCCGGACTGTGATTGGCCATTAATTAAAAACAACCACATGAGACTAATCAAAGATACACCTGTTGCATTCCACAGCAGCAGATAATTAGTGTTTACATTTTGTTCTGGCTGGTTCCCTCATGGTGTGATGAGGATGAGGGTGGGGATTAGGGTGGCTTCAAATGCGATGCAGAAGAGCAATAATTCTGAGGCCGAGAAGGCTAGAAGGATGAACAGTTGAGCTAGGATTACTGTTGTGGCAAAGATTCGTTTGCGGGCGATGGGTTCTTGTTCTAGGTGGTTTTGGCTAGCTATGATTATGAGGGGGAGGAGTCAGCATGAAAGGACTAGCAGGGGGGAGGAGATTTGGTCAATAGATGTTCAGGGGGTTAAGCCTTTGTTTGTGTAATATGTTCTCAGCTTCTCACGAGAAAAAATCCTGACAAAAGGATTTTTCATAAAATATGTCTGTGACAGCAGCCCACATGTTCTCAGCCCAGAACACGACATAAAAACGAGCAGTTCCATGTCCCAGACCTACCTGGCAGCGGGACTGCAGCGAAGCTGCTGGTGAGGGCCTGCCTCAGGCTCTCCAGGTGCTGCTGCAGCACCGTGTTGCGGCTCCGCTCCTGGATCACGTCCACCTCCAGCTTCTCCACGGCCGTGCGCATGCTCTCCACGTGCTTCTGCAGCGCCGCGTTCCTCTCCTCAAACTCCATGTTGGATTTGCGCAGCTGCCGCAGCTCCGCCTCACGGGCTGCCAACATCAACCCATCCCAGAGAGTCAAAAAACTGCTACAAACATCTCTAGGACCAGCAGGCAATGAGACAGAATGTTCTGGAGTGCTCAGCTGATAACTACAAATGGTGCCGCTGTGGTTTATAGATAAAGAGCATCACATCATGGAGTGACAACAGCACCTACAGTGGCACTTTACAGGAATCATTCCTAGAGAGAGACAACTAAGAAAACATTCAAAGCATCAGAATGGAAATGAATGGGGGAATTGATCAGGGAGGAAGACTGCAAGACTGATTTCAAATGCAATCAGCATGACAAAGTTTAGCAGCTGTGCTAAGAATCCTGCAATCAAGATACCAGTTACAAAAATAATCTTCTGTTGCCCATAGAAAGTATCTGAATCTAAATTCTGTTCAGTCAAGAAAATCTTCAAGAAATCTGGCAAAAAATACTCAACTCTTGAGACACACAGATATGAAAACTAAACAGAGTAACAGAAAATATATCAGTGTAATCTTCCACATATGGGGGGAAATAAAATACTGCTAACCAGCCTGAATCACTATCAGGACACATTTTAGATATTTCTTAGTTCTATAGAACAGTAGACAAACCTTGAACTGGCTGGAATAAACATCAGAAACATTCTCAAAAAAGGTTAATTTGGGAAGACAATGCCAGGAAAAGCTGCTTTTCAGCCATTGTGTATATACAGAGGTAAGGTAATAGCAGAAACTATACCGAAGTCATTATGTGAGCTGAGATGGGAGGGGTGCAAGGATTCTTCAGCTGGACAGCATTTGCCAAGAATTTTGGAAAAGCAAGGAGGAAAGTATCCTGGAAAAGTTAAAATTACCTTTACTATGATTCAGGAACTCTTCTGTGAAGATTGGGATATCAAAGACAGATCTCTCCTTGGTATCTGCTTCTTTCTACAACAGAACAAGTAATAATGTAGCTAAACAGTTTGTTTTCAGGAATTCATTTAACTGTTTTGAGCATGAGAACAAAAGGCCAAGGAGACCAAAACCTGAGGCAGCTAAAAGCTGTATGGATTAAAGACACTTCCAGCTCCTAGAAGGCCAAAGGAAGTGTCTTAGATTTTTAAGATATAGGTTTAATCAAACCATTATTATTAGAATTATTAATATATTATTAGAATTATTAATACTTTTTAAAAAAGACTATCTGAATGCATTCATATTTTCCACCATCAACCAAATGACACATTCTGAAATAGTCTTTACAGGAATATCAACAAACAGGAGACAGAGTGAGCAAAATGCACAATAGGTTTCAAGGCTCTTGGCCTTTCAACACCAAAGCGAAAAAACAATAAACACTTTTAAATCAGGAAATGCTCTATAACTTAGTCAAAAAACTGTAAATAATGTCATTTAACTCAAGGCAAAAACCCCTGCTATAACATACTTCAGTCACCACTTCTAAATCAACAGGAATTAATGCTTATTGTAGCACCTGAATCATTATGAACAAAGGTAACATAAATCTGGTTTGATAAATTGCAGCAACTATGATCAACCTGTAACTTAACAC
>NW_005054313.1:9547011-9550944 GCF_000277835.1 Geospiza fortis | reverse complement strand
AGAGTGTCTGTGGAGAACAAAAGCTTTTCACAACTCTCAAACACCATGGCTGATAATGTATCACAAACTCATCATCCAGAATTGCAGTGTTACACGTGACTGGTGTCCTCCAGCAGACAACCCCAATGTCTGACAGCTGATAAGGGAATTCTGGTCCCTGAGTTCAGATCACCACGGTGCTGTCTGCCACAGAGGGGTACCTGAATGGCAGCTGACAGCCAACCAAGACAGACAGGACTAGATGGAACTACAGTTACTCTGTTTTCTCCCTGAGGAGACAGACTGTCCATTGATTGCCTTTAAAGATAAGCTAGCTTTTATTGTGTGGCACAATTACAGCTGAGGAGCTCTGTATTTACTGAGTGAGAATTCAAACCTCACTTGGCCTGAATCAGCTGGAGACACGTGAGAAACAGGGAAGACTGGAGGGAAGGGTAACCCTTCCCAGCTCTGTGAGGCACAGTAGGATTTATTTAGGGTTTATGATCACACGTGCTTTTCACTGAAGTTTTTGTACATGCTGCTACAGGGCAAATGTCTCAAGAGTATATTTAGAAAGAGAAGACATACACAGAGGTGTGAATAATGCATTTGTTTTGTCTGAACACTGCCTAGATGGCTAAGAATTAATTTCACCCCAGAATCCAGGATCTCAACACTAATGTGCACTAAGAAATGTTGGCAGTCATGAAGCTTGGTTAGAACACTTATAAAACATCAATTTTAAACATTCTAATTCGTGCTCACTGTTACTACCTGTGTGCAAAGAGCCACTGGCTTGGATCATCACTGGCTCCTACAGAATAGATGGTGGAGGAGACAGTACTGCCAGGAGAAGATATTCTCTTTGCAGCCCTAGGTTGCAAAGGTTCTTCAGATAAAAACCAAAAATATTAAGGCTTTAGATATAACTGCCCAGCTTCCAAAGGGCAAGAAATTCTACTAAGCAGAAGAGTGATCATTAAAACCATCAGCACTCTCTCATTACAAAATACATTACCCAGCACATAAAAGATCCTCTTGAGAACCCTGAAGTACTTAAGCCACTCTGAGGTTCACTGAAGATTAAAATCCTAAGGCTTTGATTACCTCCTACTGGAAAGGACCTGGTCTGTTCAGTTCACGTATCATTTAGTCATCCCTCAAACCAAAAGAGAATCAGAATTCTATCTATCATTTACCTTAAATAAGACTGAGATGCTTCAAGAGTCAACAATTTCATCTGGTTATTAAAACTGAGGCTGAGCTCTGAAGATTCTGCAATGAATCAGGCTTGAATTCTTAGAGACTTGGTGAAGTATGGTAATGAGACAGCTGAGATTTTGGGGGGTTTAAGCTCACCTTTGCTGCCATGGTCAGGCTGCAGACAGTGGAAGGAACAGACATAATAAATATACTACTCCATTAAGTGTTTTCAGAGTAGGTACCACGAGGCAACCCCTGCTCTCCTCAGTCTGTGTGCACAAACCTTTGAAAGCTTTCCAGTAACAAGTGTAACTGAGTAACATGACGCCAGACCCACCTGGAATCAAGCAGCTTGAGGAAATAAACAATAACAGAACAATGGAGAAAAATTATCCAGGGGTTTAGTCACTACTGATGACAATAGTTCCACTGTATATTGCTATATGTGATATTTATGAAACTAGAATTTGAAGGAAGAAAAATGTTCTATTTCATGCATATAGATGAGCTCAGGGACAATGTGTGCATGTTTTTCAAGGCAGTAGCTATTATAAGTTCTCTCTCATCCTTTAGTTATATTTTATTATAATCAGTATTTGAATTGCCCATCATGAAATTCTTTAGAGGTCAACTCTACGTACAATGTTGAAAATATCTTCAACACCAACTCACAGAAACTACATCAATAAACACTTAAGTGGAGGAAGGGAAACGAAAAAAGCTTTCTTTGACCTTATTTTCTTATATTCTCTCAAGAAATAATTTCAGCAGCTTGTACCTGCTAATCACAAACACAGCAACAAAGTCAGTGTGGACAGGAGAAAGCAGCAAGATGACAAAGAGCTTTAGCCTCACTTCCAGTAACAACGTGAGCAGACACTTCTAAAAGCAATCTAAGCTTTTCTGCTTATTCCCCACCTACACAGGATTATAATACTTGACTTCCCAGCACAAAAGATGCAAAAGCACATCAGGTGATAAGCATGTGGGATTTTATAAATATAAAGGTGAAAAACACCAAGTAGGCAAAGGCACAGTTCAGAGTAGGATGTCTGACTGACAGACAGGTTGATGTTTGGCTGTATCTGATGAAGCTTAAATGTCCTACAGGGTGAGGAGAACTCATTTTTTACTGCATTTATGATGTGAAACATCAGCAATGATAGCTTGAATCAGAAGGGTAAGAGGGAAGACTCCAAATTTGTAGTTTGCCACCTGTATAACTTAAATGTTATATAACAGTCACAGTCAACCTAGAATTTGAAGCCTTCAGTTTTTGTACAATGAGAGACAAACTTGGATTCAGTGACTGCAGAATCAGAAAACTTGGGGACCATGCACTTCTAAAGGATAATCTCACTGCAAGCACTTCCTTTAGGAGTTAATAAAAGGCATATAAAAAACATGCTACCAAAACATTGTCCTGAAAGTGAAAGGTACTTTCCTTCAAGACCAGTAGCTGCCTCTCAGCAGTGCTCAGCCTTGTCACTATTGTAATGAACACATTAGAAGCAAACTGGATTGCTTTCCCAAGGCAAAAAGCCTCACAAAGAAAAACAGATCTTTCAGAAAGCCCTATTGCTTACAAGTGAAGAGGCTGTGTATAATCAAGATTTTTTCCCTGCTCTTTGTTTGCAATTTATTGGTAACCATTACAGAAGCACTGTGGCCCTAGGTAATACAACTGGAGAAAGCTGCAGTGTTTCAAGGAGAGAAAAACCACAGTCAGCCAGGACACACGAGATTTGTGGTAAGATGCCTGTGCTGTAGTTGATGAGCTCCAGGCATTATCACTCTGACATTATATGCAGAGGGCAAGGGAGTGCAGGAGAGGGTTTAAGCCAGAGATTTTCCAATTATTTGGTTGCTTTACCCATTTTCTTCTCAAGGAAGCCACAAGCATTTGTGTTACTGCAAAAAATTAGTATCTGAAAACAGCCACCTAAAGGTGCTGACTTGGCAGGCCTATGGAGGTCTCACACTATATTTAAGTTCTTAACATTGCATTACAAAACAGACCAACATTTTAAGTGTATACTATGCCCCATTCCATCATTTGTACTGCCCAAGACTCATCACATTTAGTTTTGTCATACCGATGAGTGCACGAATACTCAGTCATTTCTAACTTTTCAAAACCTGCATTAGGAAGAGTTCCTTCCTTACTACCCTGCATTAGTAAGGAAGAATTCACACTCAAGTTCTGATAAACTGGGTTTTGACTTCACTGGAAGTTTTTTTTTCACCTGAAAGTCTACCCACTGATGTAAATGTAGAATTAAGAGGTTTACCTCATGATCATGAGCTGGCTGTCTTGCTCCATCTGAAAAAGAAAACAAGCAAGAAGTCTCTCAAAATAAACAAAATTTAAGAAAACAAGAAGCAAAGAATTAAGGCAGTTACACAACCCTAATTACACAATAATTCTAGACAGACTTGTGCAGCTCTCCTACAAAGCCACAGAGAATCTGTGCCTAACTCTGATGCTCTTAAAGCATATCCTCCAATACAATCTAGCCACAGTTAAATTCACCTAAGTCTAATTCCCTTTACACACAGCTGAGGTAAATGCCACAGAAAGAACACTTTCACTTTTTAACCAGTCTCTAAATCCAAGGCTTTCAAGGAGTGTCAGGCTGCATGGCTGGCAGGGAATCTTCTATTGTTCTAGCTAGGCACATACTTTTGTCCCATTCAATACCTTGTCTGTGTGATTTGCCTTTTTGTCTGTCCTGTGCTTTCCTGCTG
>NW_005054313.1:9520383-9546989 GCF_000277835.1 Geospiza fortis | reverse complement strand
TCTGATGCTGCTCCAGCTCCCGCATGTAGCGCTCCTTGTCTCTGTCTGCTTCATCCAGGTAGCGCTGAAACAAAAAAGTCCCAGGGTTTCAGGGAGTTCCCTCCCCTTCAGGAGGAAGGGAAGAAAAACAACTTGTCAAATGAAGTGCTGATCCATTTCACCTATGCAAACAGGAGAGGAGTGAAGAAACAATGAGGTACAAAGACATAAGATCTCTGGATAAATTACTGTATTCTGGTGTCCCATTTTCTCTCTCTTTTTTATAATAACTATTCTCTTTTTTTTTTTTTTTTTTTTTTTTTTTTTTCCTAGGCCTAGGAGTAACTTGCTACTCTACTCAACTGAACATTACCAATATGTTACAGACCAGACACTTCAGAATTCCTGTTCTGTGGCCAGGAGGAAGTGCTGCCAAACAATAACATCTTATCAGATGATAGATCAGATG
The DNA here is from genome assembly GCF_000277835.1 of Geospiza fortis. NCBI lineage: Eukaryota > Metazoa > Chordata > Aves > Passeriformes > Thraupidae > Geospiza > Geospiza fortis. Next base: position 9,546,541 of record NW_005054313.1, on the reverse strand, counting down.
ACGCTTTATGGTTCAGACCCAGAACAGCAGAGTTCCAAATATACACTTGTTTTCAGGCCCCACAGACAAAAAGCACCACCAAAAACTTGGCACACCTGAGAGGTGAACAAAACACCATGGCTATTGCAAAAAGCAGTGTAAAGATAAAAGAGTCTGGTTTTAATTGATATAATCTATCTGCATTTTGGTTAATAGAAAACTTTTTAAAATTTATATAATCCATCTGCATTTTGGTTAACAGAAACCTTTTTTTATTAGCCTGAAGGTATTTCACACATCTGCAAGACAGAATGAGCTTAGCTGGAAAATTCTTTAAGGGAACTGATGAACTGAAAAACATTTAATGAATGGTCACAAGGCTTACTAATGGGATCCTTTCAAGAAAAAAAGTCGCCTTCCCAATTTGTTCTCCAAATGAGTTTAAAATTCAATGAATGTAAGAATTAAATCAGTGAATCTCAGTCACCTGGAATTCTGTAAGCCATCATGGCAATACCTGTAAGTTTTAATGTTTTAAGTTTTTTTTTTAATGTATGATTTCCATACATTCGGAACACAGTTTTGACCTGGCTGGTGACAATAGTAACATTCTGGATTGAGGTGCAAATTTGGTGATGCTTTTGGGTTGGCACTGCTTTTGGACATGTTATTTCTCTGTAAGATATTAATTCTTTTTTTCCACCTCCAGCAATGTGTTGCTGAAAGGGCTCAGCAGTCTTCCCTTGACCTGCTCTGAGTTAGAAACTTACAGCTTTACTCAAGGACAGATTCCCTGGGGATTTAAAATGCAGCATACAGAATAGAGATTTGAACTCAATTTCCTTTTTCAGGTTAAAAATCTTCCTGAGACATGATAAGAATATGTTAAAGTGCAGGGGACAGAGGGGCAGATGTCTTGTACCCTTCTCTCGCAGCAGACATTTTCATCACCACAAGACATCCTCTCCATGGATGTAAATTTCCAACCTTACACAAGAGCAATCCTGACTTTTCTCTAAGCAACATCATTCTCACTATCCCTGCTACCAAATCAACTGCTTTGCCTTGCCACATATTTTCCATTATGGTTCAATCACAGTGCCTATGCACCGTTTTATATCATCTCTGTAAGTGGTACTCTACAAGCTTAGTAAAAAGCAACAAAAGGAAATTTTGGTTTTTTGTGTCATCTCATTTTTCATTACACCCTTGAAGTATTTTTCAAAGTTCAAATATGAAGATTAAATTCATATGAGAGCATCCAGTAGCACTATGATTTAAAAACTGCTTTTCAGTAATCTAGAACTGGCAATCAGGAGTGGACAGTAAGACAGTAATACATTAATTAGTAATTAACCCATTAACAAGGTTCACTCCAGAAGGCCCTAAAAACCAGCCCAAACATGGCCTTGAGCTTCATTCACTTGTCAGATAGTGCAGAAGGCCACAGAACTCCCAGTTAGGAGACATCACATTCCAAGACTTTGGCCTTACAAGTCTCAATGTATCTGAGTTGGTACAGCAGAGTTACATCCAGATGGATCACACAAACTGTGGGATGTCTCATTAGAGCAATGCCCCCATTCTGGATGTATTCTTGCATTACCTACAGGACACAGCTCTCAAGTCACCCCTGGAAGAGATGCCACAGCCCTGCCAGGACCCATCATGTGAACCTGTGGCCCTCATTTTGAAATATCCTCCTAAACACGATTTCAACCTACAGCCTGTGTCACCTTCCTCACTAAACAACATTCCCATGTAGCAGCAAGGACAAGGAAGTGCAGTGGTACCCGCTTCTCCTCAGGGGGCAGCTTGCTCCACTCATTGCCCAGCATCCTGGTGATCTCAGGGAAAGGCACCTCCGGCCGCTTCGCCCGCAGCTGCTCCCTGCGCTCGTTCATGAAGCGCACGTACCCGGTCAGGGGCGACTTGGGGGCATTGCTGTCCCGCAGGGGTTTCTTCCTCTTCCTCCCCTTGGCCCAGCCTCCTCGTTTGGTTCTTTGCTGCTGCAAGATGAAAACGAAGGTAATTCAGGCTGAGTGAAAATAACCCCCTCTGGAAGGAATGAAAAACTTCATCAGGAGTACATGGCTGCAGTCCTCTCCACGGATGCGGCTTTCAAACCCTACTTTAGAGATATCCTGACTGTCATCTAAACAAAGCCAAACAAGTCTCACTGTGAAAAGTAGCTTACAGCTTCTCCCAGTCCACAGGGACAACAAAATAACATTGGCATCAACTTCTGACTGTAAAATCACAGGGACTGATAATCCACAACATGATCATCTCAACTAATGCAACTGCAAATATTCTTTTATTACTTGTTTGCTTGGTTTTAGTTATTCTCACCCTCACATACCCTCCCCTGCAAGTCATTTATTTCAATAGGTTTTTTGGAGAGATTTTGTGTACTAGTTAATAATAGATAAGTAGTCATTTTGCACTTTCCAGATCTTTGTCCTTCAGGCACAATGTGCCCAAAATGTGGCTGTAAAGACAGTAAACAAGCTTTTCTACTCTCATCTGCTAAGTAGATTGCCTTTCCCAGTAACCACCTCCAATGGAGCATCAAACAAACTCCAAAGGAGGGAAGGAATATTCTAAGATGCGTCTGGGGCACACTTGTGAGTTCACAGGAATAACAACATTATCACTCATCCTCTTGGCTTCAAATTATTTCTACAGCAAGCTCTGGACAACACTATTTTCTAATGCTATGTACATACAACTATTTTCAGTACTTCTAATCTTCCCCCAGATCAACATGATCCTGCCATCGTGTTACTTTTTGTTTCCCTCCTGGAATTTTATTACTCAATTAAAAAAGGACCTCACAGCTGAAAACAAACTACAAGGGAGAATATCAGATGCATCTATCAAAAAAAAACCAAACCAGAAAACCCCAAAACTACTTCCTAGTGCAACTTCAGGTCCTTCATGATTTAGTCACCAAGAATCAGTGTTGGATGGTACACAAGGTATAGTCTAAAGCAGTAAAAACATAATGGTTTTAAAGACCTCAATTACTACCAGAACATTACAATGGTCTCACTTTGCTGGCTCACAAGAGAGAAGATAATTTGTGGCCGTTGAAGATTCAGTCCTGAATGCAGCATCAGCTTGTGGGCCCCTCTGGCTAAGCTGAGACCCATGGGCTGCTCTCTGCACTGCCAGCTATCTGTGTGCAGCTGTGCAACACAGGAGGAAATTAGGGAATCAGAAGACGAACATGGCAAATGGATAAAAATTTGTGATCCTATTAAAGATAAAATCTGAGCAGGTAAGACAATATAATGACAAAATTCTATGCCTTTGCTTCATTGAAAAGTTATTATTATTTCATCTCACCTCCTCCTCAGGCTTCTGCTCAGTGGTTTCAGCAGCATTAGAAGACTCATTTTGCTGCTGCTGAGCCTGTGACAAGTCCTCCACCGAATCTGGGTTATTCACAGGCTGTGAAGTTCCACCACTGAATGAACTCTCCGAATTAGCTAATCTGAAAAAGCACAGAAGTGGAGAACAAAAAATTTAATCATCATTCCTAAATCATTTCCTCCCTAATCTTCTAAAACATGTAAAAATGTTGCAAATATATTCATTCTCACACTAGCAAGAAAAATGGGATTTAGAAGTGATTTTTGAAGAACTGGCTGTTCCATCCAAGCAACCACTAAAGCTACCACAGCTCCCATGGACTTTCAGACCCAGTTTGATTTTTAAAGTAGTATTTTGTTTCATTTTTAGTGAAGCATTAGATCACACAAACAACTTGCAGGCAAGTGAATGTTTGCATCAGAAACAAGTCAGCGTGAATCTATCCTTCTTCAAAAGTACCATAAGGAATTTGAAATTAAAAGTTTAATCATCAACCAAGATACACCTTTCTGGATGTATTTAATATATTTCTGCACAAATACATGTAGAGATCTGTGATGGGGTATGATCTTGGCTTGAACTTCATTCCACACACTCTCCTGTTCATACACATGGGTATTTAAACACAATTATGACTAGGTCCCAACAGGCTCCAGAATGGCCATAATTTAATTTTGCTGCAAGAGCTGTATCAATCTACCTTACTCCAAAAAAGGGCAAGATGGCTGCAGGCAAAAAAGAAGAGCAAACGTACAGAAATACTTCTGAAGGTAGACTGACAGTGCTGAACACATATTTTGGGGCAACAACCCCATGGACATTCTCAGCCCCATGCTCAGTAGGCAAATTAATGTAAAATTTTTGGACTCATCTCAGATTCTAAACCCTTCTTGAGACTAAAGAATACTTGGCCTTACCCAGTTACATTCATGAAAATTCCTTTAACAGCAGGATATGCTTCAAGTCTCCTTTGCTCATTTATTCCACTCTAAAGCTACTATGGCAAATTTTAAATGTTCAAAATAACTGTTCCTATTAATGTAGACTACAGCTATAAAAAATTGATATATATTAACAGAATTGTTATTTGAATGCTCATGGGAATATCTGTCTTCAGAGAGAACAGCATATTTTCATTACTCACTACAATCAGCAATTGTGACATAATTACTGGTAAAGACAAAAGGGCTGCAGAGATCCATGGCTGACTTTGAGACAGCAGATTGAGCTCACATTACTGACAATTAGAGAGGGACCAAGGGAACAGAGCAGACATCCTCCCCTAAGTTAATTATATTTGGTATGTGTCAGAAAGAATAGGAACAACACAGCTCTGGATTCACTGTTAGGGTTTGAAGAGTATTTCAGTTTTCCTCTCCATTCCCCCTTAGCAGAGAAGTTCTTTAAACCACACTTACAGGAGAAACTTCATGTGATGCAGCCATTTGCAGCAAACACTGATGAAAGTTCAGCCAAAATATTAACACCTCTTAAACACAAGCCTCATTTGAACATGGACCTCGTTTGGCACCAACAAGTTTGAAGTCCCAGATAAGTAAATCCAAATTCAGACCTATTTAGAGTGAAAGTGTTTACATTCATTTTTACAGGGCTTTACCTGACTGAAAAGTCTGAATTTTACGGTTTAGTGCTTGGCAAAATAGAAAAAAAGCTTTAATTATAAAAACATAGCAAAAATTCCATGTATTCTTAAAAGAAAACATCTCTTGGCAATGTGATTTTAAGAGGTCATTGCTGCAGTTTCTAAAAGCAGAGTCAGACTGACAAAAATGAGATATCAGTGTCAGTGATCAGTTTCAGACATCAGTTTCAGAGATCACTGATGAACATTGATGATATCTTTAATTGAAATCATTTACTTAGCAGAGACCATTACAGCCAACAGATACTTCCTCCCTCTCTGTCCCCTTAATGTCACTTTCTTAAGACTGAAATTCTAGGGATTTACTTTTTAAAGCTAAGAGATACTAAAGAACAGTTTGTGACCACTTCCATCAGTTCAGAAGAGTTCTGGTTTCTCCTAAACACAATCCTGTGACTTCTATCAAGGCCAAGGGAACGTTGCAAAATGGAATTCTGTCGGGTTTATTTCTCTTATTTTTACAAATTACTCAGAATGCCTCTTCCACTGAAACTATTTCCCTGACAAGTGCAGAGATAGTATCTACCAGCTGAAGGTGAAAAAGGAGTTACTTACCCAGTTACATTAATTTCAGCACCTTCCTTAGATCCATCCTCATCTGTAAAAAGTGGAGGAAGATTGGACCCAGCTACCAAGTTCTCCATACCTCTGGGGAAAAAAAAAACCCAAAGATAAAAAAGGTTAAGTTAATTTTGTCATTCTTTCCCTTCAGCAGTCCTTCAAATTAAACATCATAACACAGCAGGGATTTTTTACCCCATGAACCAATTGGCCAGTCCCAGCTGATGGCTTCAGGACAGATCCTGTGCTTAGGGACAGAGAACAAAGACCATAAATGACACTTCAATTCTGAGTTTCCATTTTAACTGAGCTCTGTGCCAGTGCCACAGTGCTGCTGGAAATCCCTGCAGTTCTGTTTCATCCCTCAAGACAAACCCTATTCACCATACTCAGCACACAGGTAGGTAGATCCTGCTCTTCCAGTCCACCTGCCTGCTCATTCCTCACAGTGCACCCTTCACCAGAGGTTTGTGCTGACCCCAGAAGAAAACTGAAACCAAATCCCCCCTGAAGTTTCAAATTAAGATTGTACTAATAATTTCTTGTCCAGATTTTCACAATTAATCTATGTGTGCATGGAACACAGCTATTTAGAGTATTTTGCCTTCAATCCCACAGAACTGTTGCTGAAGCAAATGGTTTAAGGACTGTGTATTTCTCATTAAATACAAATTACCCCCAAATTAGAAGGAGTTCCATTTGTAACCCTGCGGCCTGTCATGGGAATTTAATGTGAGAGATGAAATCTAAAACTTAATTAATTTATCCCCTTCCTTACTAAAATACAAAAATGTTGTATTTTAGTGAAAATAAAAACAAACAAAACCAAAAAGGCTTAATAAACTCACTCTACAATTATGAGTTGCCAGTTCAGGCCATTTTGAAGGGCCATACTACTTAAATTCCTGTTCCTTCAGTTTCAGAATCACCTTTGATGAGCAGCAGATACTCCACTCAATTACTGCTGTCCATTTTGTCCAGAACACTTGGGCTTTGGGCCTGGAGGGACTGAGGAGAGCCATGTCCCTGTACTGCTGTCTCCTGGGTTGGTGCTTTCCACCCAGCACTGAAATCCAAGTGATCTGAGAATAAAATCCTGCTCCATGTTTTTAATATTTGATGTGTTTTCCCCCATCCCACCCCAGTTCTAAAGGTAGATGTTTTCTACAGACAGAGGTAGAAATGCTTCTTGCATCTTACAGATTTTGCAGATCTTTATCGCAAGTACAACATGGCTGACATTCATCCTTTTCTCTTCTGCTTTTGCAGCTGCTGAGATCCTTAGAACCACCCTTAAGGATCCATTGTCCTGACTCTTCATCTGGAAAATAACTAAAGCTAAGCAGACTCCTCCTGAGTGGTACAGGCACTGATCTCTAGCAGAGGAACACCTTTACTTGTGTACAGGAAAGGTTCATGCAGGAGTGAACAAACTGAATTCCTGCTCTGCCACTACAAACCAGGGACTGGTCCAGTTTTGGGGCTCAGCCTTAGAGCTGTGGCACAGCTGGAGACTGAGCAGCAAGAGGCTCCCGAGATGCTCAGGGCTCTGAAGCAGCTGGCCTAAGGGATGGTGGGGAAATGGGCTTGCTCAGCCTGCACAGGAGCCCAATCTGATGGAGCCTAAAGGTACTGGGGGGAAGTGGCACAGGGGACAGAACCAAATTCTCCCCAGCTCTATTGGCTTTGCAGGTTGAGGCTGGACACCAGGATGTGTTCCCAGAGAGGTGGAGTCTGTCCTGGCAGATTTTAAATGCTAAAAGCTGTAGCTGACTTAAAGCAATGTTGGCAATAGTCTTGCTCTGAGTGGGAGGCTGGACTAAGATGACCTCCCTCCAGATGTCCCTTCCAAGCAACATCTGCAGTTCTATGAATCACAACTCCACATTACGGGTTTTTTTCAAATACCAGCATCTCTGACAGGAAAAGAAAGACAACTCAAATAATATAATGCTGTGAGGAAAAGTAGTGAGATACTCTGCTGAAACAAACAGGATTTAAATCCTTAAAGAAGGCAAACAATACTTCCTCACACATGGATAAGAATCTACACACAGAGAAAAGAAACTACACAAAGGCTGGGACTTTATGTATAACAAGAAATCTGAAAATTCAACTGATTAGAAAATTATGCTCTTCACTGCCCAGGAAGCTCTTTAAGCACAGCTTCTAAACATACAACATAAATTGCTTCATGCAGTTATCATCTAAGAGGGAAATTAAGTTCTGCTTCATAGTGCACAATATTCATCAGTCAAAAATCCTAAATTATGATTTTCAAAAAAGGAAGCCTAAGCAATCATACCCACTGTGACCTTCTCACCAGGTCCTGATCTGTCTGCTCACATCTGGCCCAAGCTCACTTTCAAACTGCAGGGAGGCAGCTGGACACCAACCTTAACAACATATAACCAGAACACAAACACAGGAAGCCAGGAGAAGATACACTTTTTTTATTTAACCCATATGCTTCAGACAGTAACTCTTTCAGAGGACGCAGACCCACATCCTAAAGAAAAAGTAACATCAGTGCATTTACAGTGGCTTCTAATCAGTTCCAGAGAGCAAGAAAACAAAACAGCTCCCCTAAAACTCACTGAGAGCAGATGAGAACCTACACAAGCCTTTCAGTCCCATTTCTCAGGGATAACCTCCCATACCTCTGCTCCAAAATCATTACCCACTTAATTTCAGCCCCACTGCAGAGCTCCAAGTTTATTGAAACACATTTAACTAAATTCAAGGCAACAGAAACAATGTACATTTAGTTTCCTAGTGGCTCACACATATACCCTATTTTCATTTTTAACTACATCTACCCTAATGCAAAAACTAAACTGAAACTGCAGTTAAACCCTAAACCCTACCAGCACTACAGGTCAATGCAGGGAAGTCCCGCCTCCAATTAAAACTAATTCAAACTGGAGCAGCTCTGGGTTTACTACTGCTACACTACTGGCTGTGTTGGCTCAAGAAAGCAACCAGCTACACGTTAATAGAGAGACAGATTTATTCATTTACAGCAGTATTTGACAGGATTTCAAAGGTTCAACTAACACATACACGGCATTAGTTAAACCTCTATATGAGCCTAGAAAAAATCCTACATGATCAAAAAAGTGGCTTAATTTAGTTTTTCCTTTCCCTCTCTTCCCTGAGCAATCATGACTTCCTGACACAGAAAGTGGACAACAGTATTTCATAACTTTCACTTTAAATTTTTCAGCTGGACACTTTGGTTGCATGCCACAGAGATCATACTTATACAAAATGGTACAGAGTGTACCAACATGGTCTGACAGAATTACTCAGGAAATGACAGCAAAACTTTTACAGCATAAAGATTTAAGTTGCTACTACACACATCAAGGATCAAACAGTGGGTAATTAAACACCATTCAAAACCAGAATATGGTTTAAATAATCTTTCTTAATTTCTTCTCACATTACCTTTTGTAGGCCATGATATGTAATTATTATTCTAGTAGTAAAGTAGCCGAGTTACATTTTGCATAGACTGAAAGCTACCGTGTGATCAAATTTCTAATCACATTTGTACAGCAGAGAGGAAAACTCAGAAGCAGGTAGCTTTAAAATCAGGGTGAGAACAAATCCATGGCTGGAGCTACACAGAATTACTCACTTTGCCACAACATTACTGTGGCTGCACTGTTCACAGCACTCCTATAGGGCAGCACATGTAAGGACATGACAAAATTCAAGGGCCTTTTATACATGCTATAAATGAAGGGGAAAATTTGCCCACAGTCAAAGCATCAGGAACAGCAAAAATGCCATTTAAAACGCGCCAACAATTTTATCCAGCAGAGTCTGGCTGCACTGCTGGGTGTCAGGAGGCAGCTGCAGGGCCACAGGCAGCCCCTCCTGCCCCTGGCTCACCCCCCTGAAGCCTCCTGCAGTGCCTGAGCACAGCAGTCACTGCACCCCCAAAACGTTCACTGCTTCCACAAACAACACCTGCTGTGCCTGGGCAGTCACACCAACAGGGACAGGGCTGGGCTCTGCAGGGTTTGCACAGCTCTGGTCACCAATAAGTCACTGGCACTGCAGGGTGTGTGCACAGCCCTGGTCACTGGCACTGCAGGGTCTGTGCACAGCCCTGGTCACCAGTAAGTCACTGGCACTGCAGGGTGTGCACAGCCCTGGTCACCAGTAAGTCACTGGCACATGCACACTGATTTCCTTCTCATCCCAAGGCCAGGCCAAGCCTAAGAGATGCCCCTGAACACTGGGAAAAGGGAGAACAGTCTTAACAATGTTGCCTTTTCAATGGCTACATTACAACAGATAATCTTATGAATAATAAAAAAAAATAAATTACTAAACTCTTTAGTCATCCAATTACATGGTAAGATTATTTATTATGGTTAAGCATATTTAAATATGAAGTCAGCATCAGAAATCCAACTTACAGGCTGATTATAAAACACTGCAGGAGTTCCAATTACCTCATCACCAGCTCTAGTTTTAGAAACGTTACTGCTGAGTGGAGAATTTTTCTCCTCAAGTCTCTCATCCTCCTTTGCCAGAGTAAATATGTCCAAATTTTACCATTCAGAGGCTAACGGATTACAAAAAAACAATCAATCATCTGCTACATCACAGAGGAGTCACAGTATTCCTTATCTCAGCATCAGAACCCAAGCACTTCAGAATGCAAAGAATCTAAATTCAGATTCACTGAGAGAAAAACCAAAAACCCACAGGACCATCACTTCCTCAGCCTTTCCACAAGTAACCAGAACATGAGAAAGAAAACTGAAGTAAGTCCATCTCCTATTAAAACCACAACGCTTTTGGAGCTGTCAGAGGAAGTTCAGATCCCTCTGACAGAGCCTTTTCTTCAACCAAGCTGTAGCAGAAGCTCGATATCTAAAATACTATTAAATAAAGGTTTTTGTGACTAGGAAAACTGCAAGCTCAACCTAATGGGATGAAGGTTTTTCTGTCAAAAAAAGTTTTTCTCAGAAAATACACACCAGAGAATAGCCAACTGCTTTTATTTTTACTTCTTGCCAGTAAAAACAAAGAAACACCACAGACTAAAATAGAGACTTGTAGGAAAAAATGCAGAGTCCCACTGCATTTCCAAGCAGCTTAAGGAAAGAAGGGAAAGATGTAAAGCTGAAGTTTATGTTTAGTTTAATTGGGTCTTTGCAGCAAACACTAACAAAGCTATTCATACTCTGACCTTAGAAACAGCTGTCAAACATCTGCAAACAAGTATTTTAAAAACACAAGTGTTCAATTCTGCAGTTGACTCTAATTTATATAAAGTTTTAGGATGAGGCACATACAAGACATCTCTCAGATACATATAAATATGTAGATATATGTGTGTGTGTAAAACCTTGCTGTTCTCTGGAATGAAAGCCACAGGAAAGGAATATACTCAACTCTCCAGACAAAGGCAAGAACAGTCCCACATTGATTCTCTCCCTTCAAATACATGAGTGAAATTTTGCATTAGCAATAAACCAGCTTTTAGATCACTTCAGGGAAAACAAAAACCCACAAACAGATGAAAACTAATTGTGCCATAGATCCCTGGATAGCTAAAACCAGTAACTGTGGTTACCTCTGGTATCCAGTGGGAATGCTTTGCTATCTAGCCCTTCACTGCAGGTATTACATACCTATGGATTAGGATAGTTCATTTTATTCTGAATTAACTTTTTTCATGATAGCATCAATTGCCATTTAAACTAATACCATTAACAAATACAATTCTGCAAAATTAATTTAATTCTCATGTTACAGCTCTCACATGAGAAAACAGAAACCATTCAGATAACAAAAAATAAGTCTCAAAATAAATCTTGAGAATTTTTTATTTTTCAGTAATCACTCTACCTAAAGCAAGTCCAATAGATGACTACCAGGGATGGGAGCAGGTTTTGTAATCTGCACATAAAAATGCATTCTGAATTTCCAATTACTATAGGCAATTCAGTCTTCTTCACCTGCTCTGTCACTTGAGAACTCCTCTGGGAGCTGAGGACCTCGTATTTCATGGGCCAAAGTTGTCCAACAGCTCCTTTCCCATTAAGGAGGTACAAGGGGCACCCCATAAACCCCACAAGCAGCAGCTCCAGAGTGTCACAAACAGTGCCTGGAACACAAACACTTCCCACAGCCCAGCAGCCAGAAACCACCCAGCCCTCCCCAGCAGTGAGCAGAGGTCACGTCCCTTCCAAACTGGAGCTCCATTCCTCTGATCATTTATGTCTGCAAGACTCAATCACTCACTGTTTGTGCAATGCAAACATAAAAGTGCCATAAGCAAAGCAGTTATTAAAAAATGTAAATGAACAGACTGAAGTTTTTCATGGTGTTTACCCAGTTCAAACATTTACCAGCATCACACCAGTGAAATAAGAAACAGTATTAATTAATGCTTGAGGAATACTTTGATTTAAAATGCCAAACAAGTATTCTGAACTAGAGATAACTGAATGTCAAGGAATCCTGATTGGAATTGGCCAAAGAAATGCAAAGTCACATACTTGAAAATAAAATAATTGAAGACTGCATATACCTGATGAGATTGGAAAGTCGTTTTAAAGCTATTTTAGCACTTCTGCTCTTCCTCAAAGCTTTATTCATCACAGAAGTTGTACAGGAGTAGAGCACATACTCCAAGCTCACTTATATTCTGCAAGAGGAAGCTCTGGCTGCTGCCACAGAGGAATACAGATTGGAATTTTTCATGCACATACCCAGCAAAACAAGTCATTACGGCCATTTACAGAATATGGGGTCGAATACTTTGGATGTGAGAACGCACTGAGAAAGAGATTGAGTATATGCTTAAAAGAATGACTCACCACAGGCATCATGACCCAACACAAAAGCATCTATTCTGACCTCAAAAGCCACAGACAGCATGGAACTGGATATTTTAAATGCACTGATATGGGTACAGGGACAAAGGTTAGAGGAAATGAAGTGTGGGAAGAGTCAGTGATTCTCACACAAAACAAGCGACTCATTCTGCCTGTTTTCAGAGAAGATCCATCTTTAGAAAAAAATATGACATGTCAGCTTCCATACATTTTTGTTCTTATTTTCTTGCTGTTGCCATACAACATAAAACAAGTATGGCATTTTATTCCAACATAAAATGAGTTTGAACCCTCAAACCCATCATTGTAGAAGAAATCACAATTTTTAGCCTTAGTTGTGCAAAAGAACAGGCATATAAATCTGAACAACAGAACTGCTATTAGCAAATACTTTCTAATAGCAAGAATAGTGAAGAACTGAGTTGGGCTGTTTGTTTCTAATCTGGCCCTAAAACTCTCTGCTAATAGTTTAATATCTATCAGAAATTAAAGTTTGGAGGTACATCACATGAAGTGAACCAAAATCCCTTCTCAGCCAAGGCTCTTCTTGCAGTCCCACAGGGTACCATTGGTATCACAGGGTAGAATTTGTAAAGGCCTTGGAAACACTCTGATGGAAAAACTAATAAGGAAAGTGAGCACAAAGGAACAGACAAGAGGTTCATGTAAGCATCAATACATCCATGGACACTGCTTACAAAACCTTGTCTGGATTCCTGAAAAGAAAAGAAACAGAAAAGACAGCCCAGTCCTGCCAAAGCATCCTCTCCAGGAACAGCAGTCAGATTCTTTTACCACTGTTAACAAGATTTGAAAGCTGTCTGAGTTCACAGACAAAATGTGTTAAAATGGATACAAGAGGAAAAGACTACACCAATAACAAAAATTCAGGAAAATATAAAAAGACAAACTTTGTGCTCTAAACTAGGCACATTTCAGGACACCCTCTCAGCACCAAAGGGAGAGCTCACAGAAATTTTAAAATCATACAAAACCCCAGTACTTCCATGGCTCCATAAAAGAATCAACTTAAATCAACAGCAGAATGTAGACAAGTTAGAATAAAGCTTTCCCTATACTCATCTTCATCCAAAAGCAAGAGATAAAGACAATAGTTAGAATCATGAACAGAAAATAAGGGAAAAAACCAACAAAATCATAAAGCCACTGGAGTGGTCTGACTATTCTCCAGTGCTAAGCAATGCATAACAGATCCAGAGATGCATGTGAGGGATGGGAATATGCAGGCAGAGGGCACATTTTTAACACCTGTAGCATAAGTAATGAAAATAGTTCATTTTGGAGCTGAAGTAGCATTGAGAAAAAAGCATCCATGCCCGCAGTGTGCCTAAATATCCTAGGCTGAGTGCTTGGAACAACAGCAGCACATTTGCAATATTGCACCTGATCCTCAGACCATCTCCAGCAGCCCAAAGAAACTGCTCAGGGCAGTGAACTTCTCCTGCAGCCTCTTCTTTGTGCATCTCCTGTCACAGCACAGGCAAGAAGGCAAACGAGGTGAGGGAAAAACCCAAAAGAGCAGAGTATCACAGCCTAGGGCTTGGAGCCAAAGAGCAAAGAAGAACCTGGCAAAAGCAAGTCCAAGACTTAATCTGCTCTTCCAACTCCCCTCTTCCACAGCTGCTCCTCATATGCTGGAAAAAAGGAACTGCAGGTGGGAAACATGCTCAAGCTTTGAAAACTAGAGTTGATCAAAGCACTCAATAAATTTAGCACTAAAAGAGAATGTAAATCTTCTCAAACAGGTTGATGACTGAACAGACATGAGGATGGGGGTCTCACACAACACTATGTCTTCAAGCACTTGCACTTGGAAAGATTCCTAATTTATGTTTAGTTACAAGTGTTCTGAAAGATATCTGGCATTCAGGTTTGAGTATTTACCATATTTAGCAAACAGCAGATTTATACTGCTTTTACATTTCTTTTGCATGATTTCATTTCTATATATATTTGTTAAGTAAAAATGGTTCCTCTGAGCTAAAGCAGAAATATTATCCCAATACCCCTATATAGGGGTAGAGATGCACAGCTGGTTTAAAGGTCATAAAGAAAATCTCCCAAAGGTAAGAATACAACCAAACTTCAGAAAAACTCTGAAGCACTACCAATCTTAACCTTTATTTTGGACAGCTCAACTAATTGTTAGTCTTTGCTTGGATTCTGAGATCTCAAGTCATGCTGAGACTCTGACCTGAATACACATCATGCAATTCTTACTGCAAAGAGAAATAAGAACTGAAGTCCTTGAGATCCTTGCAAAAGGTCAGCAACACTCTGTTTTACACAGCATTAAACAATGGGAAAGTGGAAAAACATTTCTATTTTCAAAAGTGCTACAACATGGATTTCACCTCAGTATAATATCATAACCTGAAGTTCATTGCCTTGAGCAGAAACAAAGCCAACTGGTGGAAAACAAGAGTTCAGGCACTACTGTCTTTTTTGATTTGTGGAGCCTGAACATTTTACCACAGAAGTGCAAGCACAGAAAAGTTACATTCTTTGATTACCTTTTGCACTCTGTTAGAAGTAAGCACACAGATTAGCTGAGGATCAAATACCACATTTAATCCCCAAAGTTAGCTCAAGAGCTTTCTGAGTTAGACAACTGCCTTCTCAGTCACCAGCGCTCCCTTTTCATTTAAAAAGACTCCTCTGAAAAAAACACTCATTTATATTTTGCTTCTCCCTACTTCTCCCAAAACAAAGGCAAAAAGGGGTGATATTGCTTTTTAAACATTATATTTTTAAAAGTAAAAGGTCTTCAGATTTTATGAAAACTTCAATCATATTTGAGCTTATAGATGTCCCAAGATAAAACATTTATTACAGTAATGGAAGCTTGTTTTTCCTGGTCTTTAACAGTCTCCAAAACCAGCATATTCCCACCCTGGAACTGTTTCCTGACCTACAGAAAGGGTCATCTATGTATAACACAGAAAAAACATGGCCAGAGCATTCCAAAGCTCCGTGGTAAGAGCACCAAAAAGAACGCAGCAGGTTCAGTTCACATCTGAACTCAGCTTTGTTTTTCATGACAGAACACTCAGAAGGAAGGATTAGGTTTGAGTGAAGCCTTACCTGGCTGCTGTAAGCAATGATCCTTCAGCAATGAGGACATCCCCAAACACACATCACCAGTCCCACTGCTGCCTGATCAGGAGCAGCAATGAGGAAACCTCAGAGCAGGTTGCACTGTGTAAATAAAGAATCCTGGCAGAAGACACTGCACCAATCTCTACTTAACACCTCTCATCCACAGCACAGCAAGCCCAGGTCTTGGAGTTTAGCATGTAGGAAACAAACAGTTTATTATTTGAAACTGTGCCAAGTAACCAGGCTGAATAGGAAATCCTGTCTGAAATTTCAGTTTGTAAAAATTGTGGCTTTTAACAATTGAAGTGTATTTCATTTACAGCTAACAGTTCAATTAACAAGAAGTAAAAACATTCATTCACTTCACAATTAAATTTTCTTCTACTCAAGTATCCATGTCTTAATCAGCATGAAGTCATTTGTATTCCTATTTAAAATGCCTTTGTCAATAACACTTGCTGACATCACCCAATAGTTACACATTTTATACACAAGTATCCCCTAAGCATACAAAAAAAAAAAAAATCTGAAGATTCCAAGTAGTTTTGCTGATTAAGATCCACCCAGCCAAGCACATGCCCAGCCACCACAGTTTCTTTGTCAGCTGCCCCTGCCCAGCTGAAAGGGAAAAAATGGAAACAATGTGAGAAAGGTCCACATTTTCTGCTATACCAAATTAAACCTACACCCAGAAATCAAGGAATACATCTCTTGCATCATTCAGATTTAGTGATTCCAAGTTTAGACTAGAAGTGGCTTCTAGAGGTCGTTTGATCCCAACACCTAGTCAATACCAAGGTGAAGTCATCTTTATGGCAGACACCATGTTACACTGTCTGACTCAAATCCTGATCAACAGTGATTTAAATCATCAAATGCCCTCAACCGCTTTGGATTTTTGCTAGGAAGGTTACCAAGAGCTGAAGAATTAAGCACTGCTTATTTTCAGGACACAGACAATGATGGATGGAAGACAGGACAAAAGCAGTTGGAAAAGCCGGTAGAGTGGCCATAGGAACACAGGTGTATCAGACAACACCTCCCCCAGTCCTGACAAAGCTGGAGGGACAAGAGAATAAAACAGCACAGGAACAGAGAGAAGGTTTTTACTGTATTCATCTATTAACCAGAAAATCCATCAAGAACAACCTTAGCAAGGAATCCAGGATCTTCTCTCCAATTTGTGAAGCTAGAGCTGGACTTCCAATACTGACCCTAATCAAAGACTCCCTCAGCCTTTGAATGAAGCTCAGATTTACTCTCAATTCTGAGTATAATAAGCAGTATTTACCCCAACTCAAACCATTTCAACAAACTAAAAAACAATTATGAGCTGCCATTTCCAAGAAAGTCCCACATTAGGCTCACTTCACAGAACCCAACTTCCAGTGATTTCAAGCAGGTTTAACTCAGTAGCAGCTTTAAACAGGTTCTTTTTTTCTTCAAATGGAGAGCTTAGCTCAGGGCTGCTGTGTTTGCCACTCCACTTGTTCAATCTGTCCTTCAAATGGAAGGCACAGCAAAATGAGCTGCACACATTTTCACAAGATGATAGGGACAGATGACTGAGGGACCAAGAAGATACTGTAACATCAAGCCCTTCATCGCCCATGAGCAAAAAAAGTTCTCATTTCTAGCCTGACGGAGGATATATTGTTATCTGCATGACAAAAGGGCTTTAAATCTTAAAAGAAACAGTCAGCACTATATGAAAAATTGAAGAGGCATTCTGTGCCAAAGCTGGATTATGAATCACCAACTAACACTCCTGCCACCAGCAGCATGAACCCATCTCTGCAGTGAAACTCAAGCCCTACCTGAATAACTGCTGCAGTAGTTACACACTTGTAACCCCCTCTACATTCACCACCCAAACAGCAACTGATTTGTCAACTGTTTCACTGATTTGACACTTCTCTATTCTTTCAATAAATTGCCATTCTAAGTCTTGTCTGGTTTTGTCGATGCTGTTGTGCTTCTTTGCACTTCAATCACCTTTTAAATGCTAAATTATTTAGCAGTCTCAGGTCACAGCAAATGCCAGGAAACTCCTTTATCTGATCTGCAAAACCTCCAATTGCTCAAATTTCTGTATTTTTAGTTACAATGGTATACAAACACATCCACATACCTGAGATGCTACAAAGCGGTTCAGAAGCAGAGACACTCAAGTCTCAAAACTACAAATATGACAGACATTTCCTATTACAGACTGACAACTGATTTGAGTAAAATTTATCTACAGGACAGACCTTTTCTAGGTTAGAATGCATTGCTGCACTACCACAATCCTGACTCATCACTTGCCCAGAGTCTTCTACTGATCAGTCACTGAAAACACCAAACCATGCACCAGAGCTAGAGAGCAGCAGGTCCCTGCATTTATAGAGCATCACTCAAATGTCTCCAGGAAAAGTATAAACACTGAGCTGACAAACATTAATGATCTCAGACTTGTGAATAAGGAATTGTCTCAATAAAGAAATTGTATCAATAGAGAAAACACACTTTTCTAAAGTAATTCACAGAAGTCTATAGTATAAAGACACTAAGATAAAAGCTGAAGGCTATCTTTTTTAAAATGTATCCAGGCTTTAGTATGCATTTGAAATCTGTCTTCCCACTCTTCCTCACTATAAAAATGCAAACTCTTTGTATGTGCTTATTTGAATATAGTACTTTTCCATGTAACAGCAATGTGAGAACAAAAACCTGAAGAACATGCTGAAAAGTTCCTTGTGATCAGTTATTTTCTGCATGCCTTGCAAATCCTTCCTGATGAATGTCTGCTCTGCAATTCCCTTCAGAAATACTTTGTTGAAATTACTTTGGGACAGAATGCATGTTTTTACAAGTGGCAATAAAATGATATAAATAACTTGCCTAAAAAATCCAAACATGTAAAGTGTATTTCTAATAGAGAAAACTGAAGTAAGCCATCTGTAACAGAGTTCACAGCTTTTCATACTTGCAATGAACTTTAAGTTTTTTAAGGTTAAAATAATATTAACAGAAAAGATTTCTCAAGTAAGAAAAGTATCTTTGATATTTGGAAAATTTTCACATCACTACACATTCAAAACACTTCACATGAAGTCTCACAGTCTAAGTTTAATATGCAGTTAATAATGCTACAGGCTTTTATATCCAAATGTAAACAGAAGAACAATCTTATGTCAAAACAAAGACCACTTGGGTTAGTTTAATACAAATACCTGCAAAGTTTTTATACTTTCCAAAAATTTCCTGGGCTGGAATTAGAAAAGCTTATTTCCTTATAAAAAAAGCTGCAGTACAGCCACAGGAACAGGCCAGAGGGGATGAGTGTGATCACTGCAACCCATTTAACACCAGGCACTACCCTCTGCTAAAAAACAGAAACACAGAGGAGTTCAAAGCTTCATCATGGTTTTAAAGTAAGAAGCATCACTACAGCAGCTGTCCCACGTGGCACTTATGCACACAGTAAATTTGTACAACTTCTTACTGCAGCTGTCATGGAGATTTTGTTATGATTTTACAGGTTAGACCCTATAAGCTAAGAGCCTGTATCAATAAACTCTGATTAAATTGTTATTTGATAAATGTATCATTTCAAGAAGTTAAACAAAGCTGCACCTGCCTGTATTTTTAGGAGTTAAAATATGCCTTAAACTCATGTTCAAACGGATCTTTCTCCAGCGTGCTAGCAACCCTTTCTGAATTCCAAAGCAGCTGTAGCAGTGCCAGTGCCAGCTGCAGCAGACACGTGTTCTACCTTGCCTGTTCAGATTCTTCTGTACTCTTATTTATACCTAAGCCTTAGCTGCTCAAGCTTCACTAAATGCTAATGTTCCCAAGCTGGATTATCCTGTCACCTCCAACACCTCCTCATGTCAATGCTGCCAAGGAGGCTTTCCCAGCCCACACCTGTCCAGAGCTGTGCTTGTTTTAATGGCACCAAATATCAAGTCTGGTTTGCTTGAGTACATTCTTTAAAAACAGAAAGCTGAACCAGGTTAGTCAACCACAACTACTGAAAAAGCACTTGTCACATTACCTCTCCACAAATAACCCAGAGGTTTTAAATTGATGGCATTTTGTTCAAAACCATCAGCAAGCAGTATGAATCATGCACTATCTGTTACTTGAAATTGACATTTAGAAAGCAGGGATCAAACTAATATGATTCAGAAGCTTTCCTCTCACCTTCTTTTTCCTATATTCGGAGCTTTAAGAAGAAAATATTTGTCCTTCTGCATCACAAGTACATGTTTGGCGTTAGTGAACAATTTCCAGAATCCTGATGATGTCACACAATTTATACACAGCTATCAACTGACACAGAATGGGAAACCAGCAAAATACTGGTGGCCTAAGATGGAAGAGGCCTGAAAATTGTATTTCTCTAATGCTAAAGCTTTGCATATTTTGATACAACCTAGATTTTGATAGTTTACAAAGCAGTAACTTGCTGCTGCAAAGAGGAAGGTCTTGCCCTCTCCTCCTTTCTCAGCTGGTTACAGCTTATTGGACATTTTACAGAGCTACTTCACTCCCTAACTCTTCCCTTCGGGAGAATCCCAGGAAAGTGAGGAGGCTCAGCATCTCCAACTAGGCACAGTTGAAAGGAAGGGCTCAAAGAAATACCAGAGCTAACTGAAAAAGAATGTGTATGGGAACTCCCACTGCCATGTGTGGTAAAGTCGTATCAAGCTTGAAGAGCCACCTCCAATCACCCAAGATAACTTTTTGGATTCCTTCTGCCAGTAGTGGGCTGTAGTTCTCACAAGACATCAAGAGAAGCATCCAGAAAGATCCTCTGGCTACATGAAGACAAGCCAGGTGCTGGAAGGTGCAGACACCAGCTGTCCACTGCCTAAGGCTATGGTTTCACTGCAGCCTAAGCCTGTTGAGCTACCAACTACTGCTAGAGCATCATCTTTCAGCCTGGCACCTGTTCCCTGGACAAATCACATGGTGGTTCAGCATGCTGAAGAAACAGAAGAGCATTTAGTTCATTTACCAAATTAGTTTATGCCAAATGAAAGGGTGAAATGGCTCAAAGGATCCAACAAGCAGCTGGCAGAAGAAAAAGGGATGTGAGTAACACAGCCAGGAGTTAGTGATGTACATTGCTGTAACTCCACAGGCTGCGATTCAGCTCTCCCTAAAATTCTACTGCTGCCAGAAACGAAGAACATTTGAAGCTATTCCAGTAACAGAGGGCCCCAAAATAGTCTTAAGTGGGACAAAATATGATTACCAAAAAAAATTAGGGTTATATCATAAACTGACATGACTTTTTTCCCCCCTTTCCAATCTAAAGCAAATTCTCCTGATGAAAGATGAGATTCTTCCCCATAAGTCTGGAAAAAGAACTTCAATTCTACAATTCTGATTAATTTCTTCTTATTATTTATTATACTGGCTTGCAATATCTTACATGAATTTCAGCAATTTCTTATCTTAAGCTCAGCAAAGAGTAGTTGGAGTCTATTCTGTCATGTTTCCCACATATTGAAACAGTGAGGATTTAGTCAAATGTTGGTTATCTCAATTTCATTTCAGCAGCAGCATGAGTCATGTGCAATAGCAGCTACAACATACTGCAGTAAATGCACCCAGAGCCAGCACTCTGCTCCAAAAGATTTTAGGAGGTTACCTATGATAGTTACTGACTAGATGTCAGGGCTGGAAAAAAATGCATTCCAATATGCCAATATTTCAGGAGTTTTGGAGACTCTGAACATTTGCTCCTCTGCTCTAGAAATTCCACAGAATTTGTGATTATTGAGATATTCTAACAAGATGTTTGTATATTTGAAGAGATGGTAGCATTAAACTGAATAGCCTACTTCAGTAAGTCTTACTTTTTTATCCTTTAGGTATCAGAAGGTGTCTTTGTCAATGTCCTGGATAAGTGAAAATTCAACCAAGGCAGACTGCTCTTAAAGCAAGACGGGGAAAAGTGGGGCAGAAGAGCAGCACCATATCCAGGGTAGAATACAAGTAAGGAAACAACACCCCTAAAATGACAATCTACAAAGCTTGTACTCAAGCTTTCTTCTCTCACCTCCATGTGCCACTATCCTGCACTGGGAACTCCTTCCTGGCTCCCCAGTTTTCCTGGCAGAAATGCTATGTTAGCAAACTCCAGATTTGGAAGTGTGACAGAAGATTCACAGTTTACTGCTTCCAGCACTTTGCTCCGTGTTGATCTGTTTTCTGTCCTGTACAGTCTCATACTATTACCAGAACTTGTTTTGCCACAGCTCTCTCTCCACTGCTTTCCCAGCTATGGAGACTGACACTTCCAATACATTGTTAGGCACAGCACATCCTCCATACTGGTGTGGGACACTAATTCTGTTACATCAGAAACTCAGCCTTTGCTGAACACATCATTATGGCCTGGACACCAGCCTGAGATTACTTAGCCTATTCTTACACAAAGCCCATTCTCCCCAAATCTCTTTCATTTCCATTACTAAATGTTTTGCCAATTACTGGATTTCAGCAAACAATACTCCAAAGTTAAGAAGAAATACAGCACCTTATATCCAAGGCTTCAAAACAGCAGCCAAGGGAATTCCAAGAGGAACAAATCGTTTATTTCTTAAGTAACAAACACAAAAATTCACAAAAACCCCACTAATTCGTGCCATACTACTTACCTGAAATAAAAGGAACTACAGAACAGACACAGCCAAGTCAGACCTGCTTTAACCACCATCCGGTTAAGACTGAGAGCCCCTCCCAACAAAGCCTGGCAAGTTCTACAGATGACATTTTGAAGGGCAGTTGAAAACTGCTGAATTTCTTTTGGCTGCAAACAATCCCTCAGACACCACCATATAATTAAAGCTATGAATTTATCATCTTTTCATATTTGAACACAATAATAAAACAAAAGTAGACTTTTCCCCTGTTAAGTCACTAAATTGCTGAGAAATCCTCTGTGTTTTGCACTTGTTAGGGGAAGAAAAAAATGGAAAAAAGGATCCAGAAATAAATCCTGTCAGTCTTAAGCCTCTTGAAGTCAACTAATAACCAACACTTTGACTACCCCATTCTCTTGTGCACTTCACACATTTTTGTTGTCAGCAACAAAGCCTTCTGCCACTCAATCTTGTGACCAAACCATCCTTTGCCATTTTCATGCTATCCCAGTATCCTGAACTGGAGGCTAAAGGTGCCCACTGCTCACCTCATTACTTATCCCAGCCATGATGCACAAAAAGCACATTCCAATGTCTTAGATTTCCATTCCCTTTCACATGAAGAAACGGTATAAACAATCCAAGTCACAGGAATTTCAGAAATAGTGAAATACAAGGTTTATTTTGCAATTCACTTTATGCCAGGAGAGATGTATAGTCCAAAAGACTGAAATCAGCCAAAGTCAGCTCTTGCCACAGTCTCCTGCAAAACAGTGCAGGATTATTTGTTTCTAGGATAAAATCATTAATGAAGGCAACATAGCACAGGCTCTTTTTAACATATTTGCTGTTAAAACACTCCAGCCAATAATGCTCCTAATGTTTCTGAAAGACAGGGTTTTTTCCAAGTACATCAGAACTTGCAAAAGTAAGGTCTAGGAACAAAAAAGATTTCCTAACAAATGTAGAGCTTGGAAGAAACTTGGAAGGTGTTCCACAGTTAAATGGTTTTGTTTCCCTGTAACACAGAATGAAGATTTCTCACAAATAAACACACTCAAAAGCAGGTGCAGCTGGAATTCATCAAAAGCTGTACTTGTCAAAGCGGTACCAAGTAGAGCTTCAGAAATCAAATGTCAGTCTCAGTTTTGCCCCTAACAGCTATGAACAATGCAAGTTATTCCTTTAACAAGAATTAGTCATCTGTGGGATTAATGTGCATACAAATAGCTTTACCATATACATCCCAACAATCCCATTATGCAAGAGATTAAAACAGACTAGTGTGGTAATGAAATGCTTATGACCAGACCTGTCCCACTGGCAGTGCATGCACAAACCCACATCTGGCTGCTTTGCCCTCACAATTCCAGGTCCAGTATCAGACTACAGGTTTGCACCACAGAACATCTGATTTGGAAAGGACCACAAGGACCACAGGTCCAAGTGCAGCAAAAACCAACAGCTGCCATCAGAGCCAGCAGTGCTGCTGATGGCACTGGACAGCAAGAGCGACGCCACCACAATACGGCCAACACTGCCCATCCTGCCATGGAGCCTGACCCACAGCAATAAAGCTTTAACTTGACTGTGTATTGCAAAGAGCCATCAACTAGCCTTACCTGCTTCCAGAAACCAATCCTCTGGAAAAACCAGTGGCTTCTGAAAACCAACTACACTTAGTAATTCATACCTTGTGAACACTTAAGAGTTGAAGTGTGTTTATTGATTGCTCTTCTTGTCTTAAAAATAGCAGAAGCTTAACAGCTTCCTTGAACATAAGAAACATTTTCCCTCTCTTTCTAAGGGAAAACATTGAAGTAAAAAAACCAAAAAAGCTAGAAGGAATGCAGAAAGCAACTTCATTTTGGGACTCCCAAGCCATTCACATTATAGACAGAAACAGCATTTTATTAAAAGGTACATGAACAACTGGAAAAAAAAAGACAACTTTTCTGTATTCACCTACTGCCCTCAAAATTGTAAAGGCATGTTCCCTTGAGTCACCCATCTCTCCCACAGATCACTATCCAGAGTGTCTCCATTACTTAATTCTCTAACAACTCCTCACAGCACATGCCACAACACCCAAAAAAACCCAGCACACCTCTGTGTGCACTGCAGCCATGCTGAGCAGGAATACCTACAATTTTTCAGCCACAGCCTGGAGAGGGCAAGAAGTACAGCAAGAATTCAGAAACTTGGATGAGCCAGTAAGCTTGAGAAAAATCCCATTGAACAACTGGTCCTAAAACAATTTCAATTTAGTCAAGGAGCAGCAATTAGCACTGAAGGCTGAGCTGCTGTGGCAGGTGAGGAGACACACCTGGATACTGAGTGACCCTTCATTGAACTTCACTGGAAACAGACACCAACAAAGGTTACAAAGTCAGCCCCAACACATCCGTGCACAGTTTTCTCCATTCCTGTGCCCTGACAGTAACACTGTGATGCCACACAAGCAAAAGCACAGCTCACAGTCAGGGAGCTCAGCTCCCAGCTCTGGGGCAGGCCTGGCCAGCCATACCCCGCAAGCCTGAGCTGGGCCAGGGAAGCCAGAGCACACGGTGTAAACAGTGAGAATCTCTCTCCTGGTGGTTCCTCTACTGCAGAGCACCAGAAATTGTTACAGGCACCTTCTAACAGTCAGGTACACACAGGAGCTGGACCCAAGCCTCAGGTACTAAAGGAACATGATTCTCTCCTCCCTTTTCTGAGCCATGAAAGGTCATCACCACACACCCTCCGTGTGCCCCACCAGGGGCAACCACAGGAACAAAAATCCATTTATAACCAGGACAGTGTGGTCAGAGCACACAATCTTTCATTTTTCTAACATTTTGCTGGGATCCAATATAAGAGTTAACTTAGGATTTCAAAGACTAACCCAAATACTTTAGGCACCATTTCTAAGCCAAACTTCTCAACTTCTATGTCAAGGCATGCCAGATTTCTAAGGGAAAAAAATTACCAGTTTCCCTCAATTTCCTGAACTCTGAAGTTACAGTATCTGCCACTAAGTGACATAGTTCCAGAAATAATGAATATCTCATCCCTTCTAACAGGCATATGATACTGGTGTGAAAAATCCAAGAGAAGGTAAAACAGCATTTCACTGTCTTCAAATAGGTTGTGTCCCTACACACGTGGCCAGGATTAAAAAAGAAAAGTTATGAAAAATAAATTATTTGTTTTCATCCACAGTTTATGTTTACACTCCTCAGAAGTTACGAATGGTCACTTCAGAACAACACACATGTGCTCTAAGAGTGGTCAAGAGGGTCACATGCAAGGTATATAAAAAAGCTACATCTTTTGCAGCCTTATGAAATGTCCTAAATTACTGTCTATTTTACTTTTGTCTTATTCTTTCTCAATTTCTGTGTCTGAGTATGTTTCATAGCGTAGATATCCACACAGTACTACGTGCAGATAACTGATAAACAAATAAAATTACCTACATGAGAGATGCATGATAAAAAGTGTTTTTTATTGACAGCCAAAAAAGCTGGAGGCCACTACTTTAGAGAGCAGGAGTTCTTTTATTTCTATTTCCCCTGCCCTTGCTCCTTCTCGCCCTAGCGCTGGTTTTCCAGAGGATTGGAATGAATGGCGCCTCGCAAGGCACGAGGCCCCGGTGTCTCCAACCCCAGGGCCGGGGCTTCTTTCTACCACCTCGGAATAAGGGACTTGGTTCCCCAGGAACGGGAAACTGAATGTGGAAACCAGGAGAGAAGTATCAGAAACCCCCGCCATAATAAATCACCTGCTTGACAAGGCAACGTTAATGGACCTACAAAAAAGATAAATAAATAGAACTAAGGAAACCATGAAATATCGCTTTGGGGGAACCGTGGAAAGATATATAATGGAGAACACCGAAAGCCAAGCACTTAGACCCTCATCCGGTTCTTCCCCCTCACCCCCCGTGAGCTCCGGCGGCTCCCCCA
>NW_005054313.1:9496192-9519391 GCF_000277835.1 Geospiza fortis | reverse complement strand
CATCCCGCGCCCCGCTGGGGAGCGCCTGCCGCCGCGCTGACACCTTCGAGGAATTTCCCGGGATAGAGCTGCTCTGGGTGCTGGGTGGATGCTGTTCCTGCCGGGGCTCTGTCCCTGCTCTGTTATTATTACGAATTACTGACTTGAAAGGCTTTACGTGTTAGCGCGTACGTGTGTAGCTGCATTCCATCCTCTCGGCCCTTTCTCTCGAAGGTTGTTTTGGATTTGTAGGTGGGTCGGTCTGTTTGCCAGTTTTTATTGAGGGTGAAGTTGAGGCTGGGCTGGGAAAGCTGGGATTCGCGTGGGACAGCAAGTGAAACGATGTGAATACTTTGCAGTTGTCTGCTACTTGTGGAGCAGCTGATACCTGATGCAGAATGGCCAGGCTGCTCCGAGGTGAGCACAGGGGCAAGGAGGAATGTCTTCTGGGGGATCTCTGACCTTGGATTTAATAGGGGCTCCTTCTCAGATAGTGTAATTTCTGTTTACTTTAGGTCTTTGCCGTTTACTTTTGTAGAGCTCATTCTTCTTTAACCGCTTCGTAAGTGCCTCCAAAGTTTTTCCCCTTACTCGCTGTGGCTTAAAGGCTATCTGATGTCTGCTAAAACATTTTATTCCCAGATATTTACAGAAAAAATAACATATGGAGATATATGGGCACGAAGGAAAGAACACGCAGTTGTTTCAGGAACCAAGACTTTATGGAATTCCAATAATTAGGTTCTATAGTTAGAAAGTTTACTTTAACTTGCTTAAAGTTGCCAGCTGAACAACTGCCTTTGTGACAGACTGGATCTACTTCCTTCTGTGTGACTTTAGCTTGACTTACAACCTCCTCTAGACAGTCTGAATCAAGGGGTGTAGCAAGAGTGGCAAATACTTGTGGAGATTTTATTTGGTTGTTTGGACTGTTAGAGCTCTTAATCTAGCTTCATACTGGCTTAAAAGGTTGTGTCTGTAAAGTAGCGAAGTTGTTTTATCCAGATGAAGCATCTTCCTGGCAGAGTTACTGCTTAGTGTGTTTTCAGGAAAACCTTGTTTTATTCTCTAAAATACAGAACTATGTAAGAAGGAATTACCAGTTTTTCCATGAGTAACTTTCCATGATTAATCTTATGTATTCATTTCCTGATGGCTTTACCGTATTGCTAGGATATCCCATGTAGATAATTGAGTCACAGATTTCCTAAATTACCTTTTTGGACAGACCTCTTTGGCTCAACTACACTTCCCTCACCTGAGCAGTGGCAGGTGGGGCTCAGGTGATTCCTGAGCCTGGGCAGGAGGTACCAGCTGCAGAACAAGGAGCCAGCAGGCTTTGCTGCCTGCCTGGCTGCAGGTAGACACTTTCACTCAGCTGCAGTTCATAATGGATGCAATGTTTGCATTTCCTTCTGCTTTAGAGCATACAGTTAGTTTGAAGGAACAGCATTTCCTACGTATCTGCAAGTCTTATGGCTCTTTCAGTGAAAGAGAGCAAAGAGGCAAAATACCATTTCCACTTCTTGGGTAATTTGTTTCTGACTTTTCGGCTCTTCAGAAAATCCATTTCCAGGCATGTTAACTAATATATGTATTATTTCCTGTTTACTTTCCAAGTAAAGGAATTGGTTGGAATCAG
This sequence comes from Geospiza fortis, assembly GCF_000277835.1. NCBI lineage: Eukaryota > Metazoa > Chordata > Aves > Passeriformes > Thraupidae > Geospiza > Geospiza fortis. The sequence goes on along the minus strand of NW_005054313.1, from coordinate 9,517,770 downwards.
AAGGGGAGGATGCTATTTGGCTAAATGACTCCTAAATGCTGACTAACTTATTTTTCCTAAACAAGATAGTAAAATATTATAACTATTGTAATCTATTGATAAGGGTCATAATATTGACAGTTATTATATCGTGCTAGCGATACTGTTCTGTATCGTGCTAGGAAAAATATGTATGTGAAAAACTTACTCTAAGTTAACTTGTAACATGTTTTTTCTACCTTGTTCCCGAACTTACACTCCTGTGTGTCTCCTTTCCTTTTCCTGTTTAGTCTTTGCTCTTAGGCTCCCTTTTCCCTCCAGCTGCCTCTCAGCCCGGTTTAGGATCGCTCTATCCCATCCCTGCTAATGGCCCATGTTTTCTTTGCCCTTTTCTCTGAAGGGATCTGTAGCTTTCCTCCTTGTCACTGCTTCTCTTGTTCTGATTGCTCTCTGATGAGGTTGTGTTTCAGGCAGTGTTAATAGTCCTTTCTCTTTTATTTTTTGGATTGTGAGGCTGTTGGAGCAGAGCCCCCAAGGATTGCCAGGTGGGCTCCGAGGTGAGCCGCGCTGTCCCCTGGCAGCCCCGCGCTGTTCCCATTGCTGTGCCGAGGAATCCTGCCGGGAATCCTGCCGAGCTGCTCCCTCCCGTGCAGTCGGTGTGTCAGAGCTGACATTCGGGTACGGGCAGGGCATTGAAATGCAAATGCCTCGGCTCTGACGAGGAGATGGTGCTGAGCTGGTGGAAAGCGCTGAGAAGGTTGTGGAGTACCTGTGGTGTGAAACAACTGACAGGGGAACTAAAAATGTAACTTTCTTATCTTTCTGCTATTAACGCCTCCAGATGTTTTTAACCTACTTTGAGTACAAAAATAATAACTTGTAGAGCATGGTTTGGTTTAATAATTGAAGCAAAGTTCAAAGAGAGAATGCCAAGCTATTTGCAGCCATATATAGAATTTACTGGCTGTTAGTGGCAGCCAAAAATCACCAGTGAGGGAAATTCCACTCTCTGTGTATGTAAAGTCCCTTGGATTTTGGAGGAGGAGTTGTACAGCCCCAGACCCACGGGAAAAGGCTTTGAATTCTCCATGCTGATACCTGGAGGGGTGGAAGGAGCACGTTTTGTGAGTGCATTACTTGGGACAGGCTGCTGCAGGGACCTTGTCTGCAGAGCCTTACTTGGCATTACCAGTCTTCCCACCTTGCTGTGTGCTCCCACACAGCTCCTGTGTGAGGACCAGGAGTTGCACTGGGATTTACATTGGCCCAAGGCTGAAATACTTCCATTGTTTCATATGGATCAGCACAATAATGCAGAATCTCCATTACCATACACTTTTAAATCTAGAGTGGAAAAATACAGGCTGCAAACTGGAGGAAGAGTTGCTAGTTGACTTTCACTGTTTTAAAGCAGGGTGAAGTGGAGCAAGTCAGCAGTGCACACTGGGGAGAATGTGACAGCTTTAGAACCTCTACGACATCAGTGACAAGGATAAATGGCCTGGTTTTACTTGGTAATAATTCTAACTGGTTGTCCAATATTTGAGCTGCAATTTCCATAAATTGTGGTTTAGCACTGTGGGCTCTGTGTTTTCTAAATCAAAAGCAGAAATTATCAACTGTGTAAGAAATTTTCAGTTTTCCTTTTGCCTGAGATAGATAAGTAGCTGAGTGACTCAAGCAATTTCTTTTCCCATATCTCTTTAAGTGGACTGGGTTGATTTGAGATTGCCTGATAGTGCAAAATGTGGATAGAGGAAAACTACACAGTGGGTGTAACTCTGAGGTCACCTTCTTTGAACTGAATTTCTTTTGGGATGCATTCAGCTATTATAAAAGTTATCATGGTAGCTCACCAAGTTACAAAATGGATTTACCACAAATGTTTTTGAGTTTGTCTGTTCAGATGACAACAAGAACAACAGGATTTCAGAACCCCTGGGATCCTCAGTCATCATTTATCTCATCCTAGTAATCACATATTGCTGTGCAGGATGAAGACAAACTAAGTTTTGAGCCATACCTCTTAGAGAAGTGTTTTGTAATCAATCTGTAATGGATTTCCTTTTTTAAGTCTTTGGTTATGGGGAAGTGGGGGGCGGGGGGGGGGAAGTATTTTATCTACATTAAGTGTAAAAAAATATAAATATTGTCTGGGAAAGGCATTTTAAAATCTTTCCATTTGTAGACTTTATCCCATATTTTCCTTAAGAGTAATATTTCTGTTATAAAGCCTTACATGTGCTTAAATATAAATGCTGAAAAATGCTCAACTGTCTTAATGCAGTCACTGTTGACTGCAGGAGACATTTTTAGCAAAGTTTTTGAAATCACAGTAAACAAATGGATAAAAATCATGCCAGGCTAAACATTGTAGGCTTCTAGCAATACTTGTTTTAGTAACATCTTGTCTGAGATGCCAGTTCAGTGTGGTGCTAAAAAGTAAGATCACTCACTTGGTAAGTTAGTGCTATTTCAGAAAATACTGCTACTAGCACAGAATTTGCCAAAGCAACGTTATTGGTGTTCAAACAGATTTGGGTTATTGTATTGTTGGCTACAGGTTCTGTAGGAAGCTGTTTAGTGTTCACAGTTTGACCTTCCATGTTTTTGTAAAACTGATCTCAATCCTAAATGTTCCCTCTTGGATGCATGCCTATATTTACACAGGCCCCTCTACAAAGCTCCCCAGAGGAGGAAGACAGTCTGTAATGCAGGAGATGTAAGTTCTGCATGTATATATTTATATCCAGTCTTCCAGCTCCCAGGGTCTTGCTGTCAGAAAAACCTTCAAACACATTTAAAAGACATTTAAATCTTACAGTATAAACATGAACAAATATAGACATCCTTCCACACTGGCTTCATGTATATTCCCTCTTAGCATAAGTCTCTGTACATATCACAGATGCTCTTATTGTTGTCCCAGCTGCCAAATTTCCTCTTAGTGAGTGTCATTGTTCTGCTTTTATACTTGTTGGTGTCCTTTCTGGGGGCTTCTGTGGTACAGCAAGAAGGAAGAACAGTTTTAAAAATGCGTAATCTTCCCCTCCCCAAACTGGCCAGGACATTCAGAAGCATGTGTGTGAAGGTAATAGAGACACTTCAAATTTCAGTGCTTCTGGAGCTGAAGTTGTCCTTGGGTAACTGTTAAGTCTTTTTGCACCTTTTTCTTCCCCCCAGTTCTGCTTTTCTCTCTACCTTGTTTTAGCCCTGAGTAGCCTTCTGCAGAGTGCCCTTTTAGCCTGTTTGGCATCCTGTTAAAATCACTGATTCTCTCTGTAAAGGCTCAGAATTACATCCATGTTGCTTTAATAAAGTTTGAAATTTAATGCAAATATATACAAACTCGGAGAGAATAAATATCAGTCCAGGAGTTTTCCACGGGGGAGTAAGTCATGTTGTGTAATTGTTTTTCCATTTGCTTTAAACCTTGCTAATTGTCCTTCTGGGCCTTCTTCATCCAGATTGGGTAGTTTTCCTTAAAAACAGGTTGCACAATATTCCCCAGTCTGAGACTTCTAAGGCTGTAACTATATGGTTAAGGAGTGTGACTCCTGCCATTTGGAATGATCTTTGGAGGAGCTAGTTTATTTAATGACTTTTGTTCTGTAAACTGTAGACATTGTCAGTTTTTAAAAGCAGGGAGACAGCTCCTAGTAAAGATGTGGAGAGTGGGGGGCACATGAGAGCTGCCAGTGTGATCATTTACACATGCTGTGATTGTGCAACAGCTTGTGCTATGTTGTAGTCAGTGGAAGAATTCACTGAACTTGGTGTTAAACATACATCCAACCCAAAAATGCTGACTATTTTAGAGCTTCATAGATGTAAAATTGTATTTTCATGCTGTGATTTTTTAAATTTGGAATATCAGATTATTAGCAATAAGTCTCAAACCTGCTCTGCTGCTAATGAAGTTGTCAGTAACATACATTTCAATTGTAACAACAAAAATTGGAAAGTGTTATTGCAGGCCTTGAAGTGAGACAGGTTCAGGTTTAAGGACAGTGTTTTTGGCTAGAGAAGTTTCCTTGGGAAGCCCAGAAAACAAAGGCATTTTAGGGCAAAGCTCACTGAGGCTCCTGCTCCTCTGAATTCTGCCTGGTAGGTATTTCATGTGCAGCAAAGGCAGCATCCCTGTGAGAGAACATGTCAGCAGAAGCAGAGCTCAGAGCCTCCCCTGTATTTCACTTACCTGTGATTCTGGCAGTTCCATGCCATATCCTCATTGGCATCTTGCTCCATGAAGCTGTTGGCAGGCAGGGTGCTGGGTCATGGTTCCTTACAAGTTAACCCACTTATCTTCTCAGAGCAGCAGCAGATGTCTTCCTAAGGTGGTTCTTTTAGTGAGGTGTTCAGGAACCGGTGCATCAGGAGGAGTGTTGCACTCTGGTACATAAAGTACCTGTTTTTAGCAGCTGGGAGAGAGACACTGTTAGTAACAGTTGCCATGAAAAACCTCCTGCAGCAGCATAAAGGAGAGATTGCAGAGTGGTCTAGATGGAGATTCCTCAGCCTCACTGGAGCTTTACTCATGGTGAGTTCTCCTGTGTTCTGCATAATTCTCTGTTGTTCTGCTTGTTGTGTGGGAAGTGTTTGATTGTTGCTTTCAAAGAGAGAAGCTGAATCAGGTTTCCTTCTGATGGTATTGCCATCAGCATCACAAGGGAATTCAATAAATACATTCTTTACATACACAACTGCAAATCATACTGGATTGCATAATGTTGTAAACAGCAAGAAGTGCTGCATAAAAAAAGGTGCCCAGTCCTCACCCTTCATCTTTTTTTTTCCCACAAGGCTGTAATTTTTCTCTGTAGTACTTGATAGTGATAACATTGGAGGCTTTTCTCCCACTGAGTCCTTTGCAAATTGACTTCATTGCTTATGGTTGTACATTATCTTTGTTTATCAGTGTAAATCAACAGTGCTATTCCCGAACAATGAAGATAGCAACAGACAGACCTTTTGAAGCCAAATTTGCTGAGTGAGAAGCAGTGTTGTACAGAAACATGGTGGAAAAGATAAACCAGCACAGGTTATCAGGGAGTTCTGCTCAGTCCCCCCAGAGGAGATGATGGAAATGCTGTGGAATAATGGTATTTTCTCAAGTATTCCTGCACAACTGCTGGGGCAGCTGGAAGGTTCATGCATACACTAATAATTCTTAGGAGAAATAAAAGTCAACAGGTGATATACCAAAGCAACAGCATTTAAAAAGTGGGAATTAGATTTACTAGATCAAATGTTACATAATTGGGTTTGCCCCCTGGAGTTCAGTTTCTGCAGTTCAATACTGGTCTGTCTACACAGAGAGCTAACTTGGGGTGCTTTCATTAAAAATATTTAAACACCCAAACAGAGTGAGATCTATAGAACACAGGAGGAAATACTAATCCATATAATGAATATTGTTGCTTTCAGCAGCAAGCACAGCTTACTGAGGCGGTTATAAGTTCAGTCAATAGTTGCTAAATTGTATTGCACAGATAACACATTGAATTTTTTTGTTCTGCTGACTAAAAGAGTTGGTGTACATTTTCAATCAAATAATCACCATAGAAGTTTGAAGACATATTGGAAAAATAAGCAACCAGTACTCAGTTTATAGCTGCAGTGATTGTGCTGCATGCAAATATCTGAATTGTGGATAAAAAATTACTGAACAATTGAAATAACTGAAAATCAGTATCAGTTTCTAAACCAAAGTAAGCTCTGCTTTTCCAAAAACTACAGCTTGTCATTAGTGTAGCCACTGTAGAGGAGCCCAGTCCCATCCTCCATCTCTCTGCAGCAGATGGATGTGGCTCCTTGGGTTTCTCTTGCTGATAATGAATGAGAGATGATTGTCCATTCAAGCTGGTGTTTCAAATGAAATGGGAACAACCATAATTTAAAAACTTTGTTTCTTCCCTATTGTGAATGTGAGGCAAGAGCTGGGGGGTTTTTTTATAATTTTTTGGCTTTCAGTTGCCAGTTTACGAATGTCTGTAACTTAGGGTATTTTAAAATCTGTAGATTTCAGCTCCTAAAGTTTACTTTGCCACGTGGGTCAAGGTTTCTTTTCCATCACTATTTTTCCATGACTTCTTGGAGTAATTGTTCTGCAGGCAAGGTAAATGTGTATCAGACATACAAATGTTCATTTCATGACACATGGTAAAATATCTGCCCCAGCTGCATAATCTGCTACAGAGTTCTGAAAAATGACAGCCAGGGGACAGCTCAAAGCCTGGGAAGCTCCTGGATCCTTCCTGGGACATGTGGGAGGGGATTTGTGGTCTCAGGGGTGCACTTGCACTCATCAGCCTGCACCTGTAAGTTTTTCTTGAACTTTCTTGTTGTTTTCTTGGCAGTGGGTATGTGGTGGAGCTTAGAAAGGAGGGATGTCACAGCACCCAAAGGCACTCTTCTTGTTAACTTGAGAGATGAACTAGAATCAAGTTGTATTGTGAGAGCTTAAAAAATAGGAGAATGGACAGTCCTGTCCTCCTGAGGTGCCTTCCTCAGGCTGATAAGGAGCCCCACAAACCACAGGAGCTGCTCAGTGCTGTGCTCTGGGTGCACAGAGCAGCAGTGCTCAGGAACAGAATATACAGGGAACTAAAGGGGTGGCAGTATCAAACTTAACTGTGCTGCACCTGAAAAACCAGCACTCTGGCCTTTAGATAAGGAAAAAATATTGAAATAAAAGTCTGTCTTCTTTATTTTTACTGAGAGAGGAAAGTGAAGGTGTCCTGTGATGAAGACAACTCTTGGTGAATGCTGCTTTGCTGGTTGGTGTGCCCCTCCTGTGTCTGCACTGCTTCACAGCGTGTGCTGGGACCTGGCATAAACATTTCCCCTTGCAAGAGCTGTACACAATGTGCACATAGAGGGAACATGGTCTCTTCTGCCTCTCTAAGATGTGCTGGAATAAATACATTGTTTTGAAAGGGTTTTTTTCATATTTTTCAGATGAGCAACTCTCTTGAGCTTTGTGCTTTTTATTACATAACATTTAAGTATTTTAAGTTCAGAGCATGACCACAAGTTTTATTTTGCATTCGTAAAGTATTTACTGCATGTGGCCATGTAAAAATGGATATATTTCCCTTTATTCTAACTCTGTAACACCTCTAATGCCCCTTAGTTTGTTTGGCACCTTTAACTCTGCAGTGTTATGAGTAGAAAATATTTTATTTAGCACTTACAGAATTCAAAATCATTAAAATTTGCTTTGTATAAAATTATGACTTTCTGAAGAAATATTGGCACAAACTGTGGAAGCTGTTATGTTTTGGAACTTGTATTCAAATTACTAATTTTCTCTCCTTTATTTCTTCTTTCACCTCATTATTAAAGGCTGGTGGGCAAAGCAAACTCAGGGCTGAGGGGTCTGCTTTGGAATCTGACAAAAAGGCAGTCACTTAGAAAAGACAATATGTCTTTTGGGTGGAGAAAAAAAGTACCTGAATTGAAGAAACAATTTTAGGTGCTGTGGCTTATTTTGCTGTGTGGCTCTGCAGACCAGTCAGTTCTGGCATTTCTGTGCACCACCTTCTGTGATTTCATACCTTATTTATACAAATAAGTTTGTAGTTTCATAGGAAATAGTTATTGACAGATCCATTTTAGTATTTGTGGAAGTTAAGCTATAAATTTTCTGTCAATAGTTCAAGAGGCCTCTCTGTAAATATCTTTGGCCATGAAGATTTGGACAAATGTGATCATCCTACACTATGTTGCTCTGTACAGCTTAAAAAATATTTATATCTCAAAATCAAAATGTTGTACAGACTTTCATTCAAAGAGAAGACATTTCTTGTTTTCATCCTGAGAATGGTGTGTGTCTTTGCTCAGATTTATCTGAATGTGGATATGTATATCTTGCATATATATTTGTTTGAAGTGACTATTAATGCTGGCTTAGGAAGTGGTGTTGAAACTTCTGCTATATTCATGTTTTGGGAAGAGTCCATTTTTATTTTCAGAGTAGTACAATAGGAGGTAGGGGTGATGTAAAAACATTTCACTGTCTGGAGAGTGTGACTGAAGTGCTTCATCTTTCCAGAAATTTGCTGCATCTTTGGTTTGCTGAAGTTTTTTTTCCTTTAAAGTGCTGTTGAGGAGACTTCTAATGAGCATCCCAGCTGCCTGTGTGTTGGGAGCAGGGAGGCAGCAGAGTGAAATGGCTTTTTAAGTCAGCTCTTCTCAAAACCCAGAACTCCATAATTTACTGATTTTACAAATAAGAGAGCTGAAAGCTTGGCTTGCCTCAAGTCAATTATTCTAGTGTTTAAAAGAGGACCAAGAGCACTCTCATGGTCTTACTCGCTTTGCTAACCCAGCCTTTTGAAAAGAGCCATGGTAAATATTTATTTAGTTGCCATAATAGAGTATGGGAATGTCTTCTAACCTTAGCAGTGAGGCTGCTGCTTCTAAAAGCTTCAAGTCTTTAGTTCAAAGGTTAAAGATTTATGGCTTTACATCACAAATTGTGTTTCCAAAGGCTTCTCCTAGCACTGCTGTATTTTGTTTTTGTAACTCTGTTGTATTGTCATCTTTCTTGAATAACTTGCTGTCAAAGCACATGCCAGGTCATGTGTTACAGTCAGTTCAGAGCAAGCACACATTTTGCCAGTTAAATATTTCTCTCTGGGAGCTGCAAGAGCTGCCTTGCATTTCAGAAGCTTGCAGTCCAGCCTGCTGATGAGTATTTGCTTTGCTTGTGGCTGAATACCTTGATATGTGATTTGGAAGTCGTCTTGGGAATTAATTTCTGTATTGTTCAGCAATTGGAGAAACTTGGGAACTGGGATGATGCTTGGTTTGTTGCTCAGTTTTCAGGTTATTTAATCTAGGTGCTCTTTTCCCATCCAAAAATTGAAATTTTGGATTAAAACAGATTTTTACTGTTTTTAGAGCATGGAAGATCCTGCCTTTGAACTCCAAGCGAGAGACTGAATAAATACTTGTAAGTAAGGAAGGCTCATTTTTACAATTTCCCTTGTTGACCCCAGGATCACATTTTCCATCATTTATGACAAGGGAGAAAGCAGTCTGCTTGCAAAACAGTAAAATGCATTCAAGTCTTTTGGTATTGTCAGGCCATGACAAAAGCTTAATAAGATGAGAATGACTGGCAGAATGACATGCACCCTCTATTTTTTTAACTCTTCTGGAAAATATACGGAAATCTGAAATGGGGCATAGTGTTCTCAACAAAATGCTGACAGTGACAAAAACTTTGACAATGCAAACATTCCCACTTGTGGAGCTAAATCAGTTGGAAAGAGCAGCCAAAAAGGCAAAGTGGAAATACAGTCGTCTGAAACATTTAGTAGCAATGATCTGCATTAAAATAATTTGTTGCAATTAATTGGTGCTTCCTGCCATTTCTTTGCACAGCAGATTTCACGTGTGTACCACAGTCTTATCTTGAAGCAAGAAAATTAGGATCTTTCTGGGCTGGCTAATGGTTTATTGCAGAGATTTACTTCTTAATCTTCACTGGAGGTTTTGAAGTACTGCCTGGTTTTTAGCAGGCTGATTTAGTTCGTGTTTGATTCGACAATGTACAAAATAGGACTGCTGTAATTAAAGCTTGGTGGAAGCTTTTGGCAAATCCTGAGTTATTTGTGCAGTAGCATTGTGCTGAGGACACGATGCATTTTAGGGAGGGGAAATCAGAACAATGTGCTGATTTACTTGTGTGGGCTAATATGACTCATTTAGAATGAACTCCTTTAAAAGTTTGGCTTTTTTTTTTAGGAAAAACTGACAGGCTAACCTCAGGTTTCAAATCAGTTTTGAACTGGAAGTCTCACTTCAATCTGCCAATCTGCAAGGCCCTAGGAATTCTCCATGGTTGGGGTCAGCAGTTTACAAACACTGCCTGGACCAATGATCTGTGAAATCAATCTTTGAGTCTTCCTGCTGCTGCCTTTGAACAGTTTCATTGATGGCAAAGTAGAAATGACTCAGGCTTTGGGATGTGATTATAAAAATTCTAAAGCTTAAAACATACAGAAGACAAAATGTTGATGCTTGGAAAGTTTCTTTACAATTGGAATGAGAGAGTTTTGGTCCTGACATTTTCTGGAGCTATGTCACAAGATCCTGAGCAGAATTACTTTGGTACTGTTGCTATTGCATAAATATATTGGAGACGTTTTGCCCACCTTTCAAATTGAAACCATGCTATGAATGAGTCAGCTGGCTGGCTGTTTGCATGCTAAAGCTAACATTTTGTGGGTTCAGATATTTAATAGCTTTTTTCTGTGAATGAATAAGATGGATTAATTTATATACCACACATCCTAGTCAGAAGTCAGTAGTTTGAAAGCCCAGTGAAGCAGTGGTTATAGATGCCACACAATGTGCTCCTCTTGTTGAAGACAGTTCTTTAAAGCTGGGCTGTCGTGGCTCCTTCACCTCAAGCTCAGTGCCCCTGTTAATCACACATTCTTTCTGCTGTTACTGCAAGCATCTGTGACAACTGGCTTACTGTCCCACCCAGTGCCCATGGTGTCTCATATGAAGTCATTTTTTTCCAAAGCAATTGTTTTGAGCGAAGGTTCTTGCATACTGACTCCAGCCAGCATTCTTCGCTCTGGCAGTGGATTTGGATACCCCTCTGAAGGGTTCACATCTTTGATTCATCGCTCATCTTTTGCACTTGTATTTTCTTTCTTCTTTCTTTCAACACCGCACATCTCTAAAATACTGTGTGTGTTCTGGCTTGTAGGATTCACCTCAGTGTAGGTGAAAACAAAAGTGTTACGAAAATCATAGTCCTGTCTGTGTGTGCTGAAAAATTGCTGGAACCTGTTGCAAAATTTGGTGTTGTTGGCTTTTTTCCAGTTGCAGAGGAAGTGATGCTCTCAGGTCTGGGAGGCACAGGGCTGCCTCCCGTGGAGCTGGAGCTGTGTAAGAGCCAGAGCAGCTGTTGGACGTGTCCCAGGCTCGGGGCTGTGGCCATACAAGGAGCTGCTCTGTCTGATCCCTGTGTTCCATGTGTGTTAAAGTTCATGGGGCTCTGCTCTGGGGGTCAGCCACGGGTGCCTCTCATCCCTGAGGTGCCTGCAGGCATCTCTCCGTATTATTGGAGTGGGAGAAAGGAAGTGGAAAAGAGGGAAAACAGACTTACTGAATATTGCAGTAGGGCTTTGCCAAATCACATTTTGGGATTCATTTCTATTTTAAATGCTACAGTGGCTGCCAAAGCTGGCAAACTGTGATCCCCTTTGGAAGGGGGAGGAGACTCCATTACTTCTCTGCCAGAGGAGGAACATCACTTCATTTTCCTGTTGCTTTGTTTTTCCTTTTGTAAAGGAACAAAGAAATTCTGGGAGAGAAAAGTAGAAAAAGCCATTTTTCAAAGCTTTTCCAGAAATTTTACAAAAGAATGGATTTGATTTACACTTTAAATGTGGTTTCCTGTCTTCTCTCACGTCATTTGCATACCTTTAAAAATAGCTTGGTTTAACTTTATTTTGTAGGAATGTGTCTCTTCCTCTGCTAGTGCTGGTCAGGGTATTGTTTCCTTGATTATTTCTATGCATAAAACAAGAAGTGATCAAATTTAGTCACCAAACAATTGGCCAGATTTGCAGAGAGAAAAACTGATTAGAATCACCAAGAAAACAGGCTGAACATAGAATAATATTGATGCTAAAATAACTAAATCCCAGAGTTTAGGAAGATGACTGAGCAGCAAGAAAAAAAGAAAAAGCTGAGAGCCAAAAAATATCTGGGTTTTCTTCCTGCCTTTGTCATGCCTCACTTGTAGCCTTGGAAACTGAGACAAAGAGGTTAAGAAACTTGCTCATTCTTAAAATGGAGATAAGATACAGTGTACAGCTTATTTTAGTCTCACTTATTCCTCTGCAAAGTGCTGTAAGTGAACAGTGCTGGATTTATAGCTGTATATATCTATACCATGAGCGTGTTTGTTTAGGACCTGAGCCAATGAGTCAGGTTTAGTTGTGTTTTCTGTGCATGCCTGTTAGTGATCCCTTGTTTGGGGTCATCTGTCAGTCTGTGCAGGTTATTTCACCCTCTCTGTCTGGAGGGAGCTGGATTTTGGTGAAGCCAGGCAGTTCTACCCCAGCACCTGGCACAGTGCAGGTTGGCTCCAGACTTCTCAAACAAGCTCTGGTTTTCCCTCCAGGTATCTAACCCAGGGACTCAAAATTGTGGCATCAAAACATTGGAAAGGGTTCTTTGGCAAATTGATCAACTGTGAAATTGTTACAAGCAAGATTTTTTAAATCTGAGAATGGCACTTTTTAGTTAAGGTCTGTTCATAGGGCTTTTGTTTTATAGGCTCTTTGGACATTCACATGCTGTTTATATTAATGCAGCTCATTTGTAGGCAGTGCAGACACTTTTAGGAATTGTAAGACTGTGGAGACATTTAATGGCTGAGGATAAATTGCACAGCTGTGGACACTATTTATACTTTCCTGTATAGAAAAGAGTCTGTGTCATGAAATAAGCATAGCTCAATGTTGTGAGTTATTTTTCATGGGTTTTTTTTTAATCTGGGAGAGGGCTTGCCAGCTCTTGGGTTTACATGTTTAAAAGTGTTAGCATGTCCATATACTAAGAAGATAGAGTTCATGCTTTACCCATGAAGAAAATAGATACTGAAGAAAAGAGAAAGTAGGTAAATGTTTAAAAATCTTAGTAAGGAATTCCAGAAACACTGCATAAAATTTCTGGGCTGAGTAGTTCCTAAATATGCAAAGGAAAACTAAATATGATTGAAAATAGCCAGGACTTGATAGAAGGCCAAGTGAACAGTAACTCATGGAACAAGTTAATTTACAGGTGAAGGATCTGAAACTTCTGCAAAGCACACATCCTTTCCTAAAGAAAGAAATGTCCAAGCCCACGGTTTTCAGTAAAAGAACAATTTAAAGCCAGTTCCAACTTATTAAAATCTGTAAGGAGAAATAATTATAACTTTAATAATTAGATCTCAACCAAAGAACACAGAGAGCAAGTTGTTTGTTCCTGGTAGATGTGTTAATGATGGGAATCTTTAGAAGTCAACTTTAAAGGACAAAAGGACAAACACAATTATAGGATGTGTAAAATGGAAATTAGGCACTGAGACAGAAACTGAATTGCTTCAAAGATAAGAGGCTGGGATAAATTAAGAACTAGTAGATACCATCTTCGAAATACTGCAATCTAATATCTTTGACAGTTACTTTGAAAAAAAGTTTGCTGAAAGAAACCGTAGGAAACTGCAGACACTGTATAGTTCTGGGCTCCTAGTTTTTATATCATGCACGTGGACTGTGGCTAATTTCAAGTTGTCTCCATACTTTATATCTGCAAGGTTCTGTAAAATTATTCTGCCACGTAAAATACCTCTGAGTGCTTCTACATCCTCAGGAGATTCAGCTGCAGCTCTGTAGTTTGTTCCCTTCTCTCCCTTAATGCTCCAAAATCCACAGGCTTGTTCTGTCTCACATTGCTGTCTGTTATGGGAACCAGGGGATAGGGTTAGTGGGTGAATTATGAAGTAATTTGATCAAGGGCTCAGGAGATAGGATCTTTCCTCTCTTTTCTTCCCTTGTAATGTCAACACTGTGGTTTTTAGAAAATAATAACTTGCACGTATGCTCTGAAATTCCAGCTTTGGCTCTGACTTGTCCTAAGCTGTTACTGCTTTGTTTGGGTCAATCTGATTTGACAGCTCTTGTCCCTCTAAGAAACTGATTTCCAAATTATGTACTACAAAAGTTTGATCAAAAGGTAAAGCTTGAACTAATAAGATGAAGAACATACTGACATCAAAGAAAAAATGGAATGGGGCAGAGCTGAGAGCCTGGAACACTGATGTGTTCCCAAAATATTTCTTGTGGAGTTCTGCTGACCATTGTGTGTGTCTCATTGCCACTACTCTTTCTGAAAATGAGGCTATGTACTTACCAAAAAAAAAAAAAATGGTTAACAAAGATTTTTTTCAGAGCATTTTGTACATTGATAATTATATTTTTGATTCAGAAACTGATGGAGTCCTTAGACCTGCCAGCTGTGTTCCTGCAGTTCTGTTCAGGGCTCTGTTGATGCAGACTGATCAATTCTTTCTAGGTCAAGTTGGAATCCATGAAGGGGACATTGCCCCTCACCTGTCAGGCATCCCTCAGCTACAGGTGGAGCTCCTCGGTCCAGGACAGAGCTGCAACACCTCCTACTTGATTTCAGTACAAATTAAGGTCAATTTGTTTACTTAGAGATTTAAACATCTTAAATCTGAGTTGTTTTCCTTTGCACTGCAGTGAGCTTGCACAGGCATTCTCCATATCCTTGCTGACAGACAGCAGCTTGATCAATCACTCCATCTGACAAGAGCAAGTTTTTACTTCTTGACTGGTACCTTCAGCCCACTCACAAATGAGGTGGGTTTTTTTCCATTCTTCAGATGTCTGGTTATGTGAGAAAAGAATATGTGTGTGCAGTGGTAAAATGTGTCAACCCCCCTCCTTAGGGCAGAAGTTGTGAGGCTGAGGGAGCAGCAGCTGGCTGTGCCCCCCTGGGGGACAGAACCTCTGCTGAGTGACCCCAGAAGGGACCTCTGGGCAACCTCCCTGCAGTCCTGTTGGAAGAACCACTTTAGTGTGGTACCTCCATTTAACTGACACTTCCAGGAAAGATTTCTCTGAAAAACATAGATGTGTTTATACATGTGTCTCTTTCTTTGCCTGTTTAGCTTTTTCCATTCTGTGCATTTTAGTCCAGAGCTGCATGTTCAGGGAGATCAGGGCAGATTCCTGGCTGGCTCCACGGCCTGATGGGGCCCTGCTGTGGAAAACCTGCATCCTCTGGATCCTTCTGAAATTGCACAGTGCTAAGTGATTTGTGATTCCAGGCTGAAAAGCCCTACTGCTACTTTATACTTCTGCAAAGTGAGACAAACTCATGTTTTTCTTATTGCTGCCATGTTGGAGAGCCAGTGTATGAGCTGTGCTGCAAATGCAGCTCGTGACTTGAGAGCAGCAGCTCTTTAGCCTCAGTGTCCTTCAGACACAGGTAGCTGTGGCAGGGCTCAGTGCAGGAGCAGTGCTTCTGCTTCCTGAGATGACAGAGAAGATGCACCAGTGCCACAGCACAAGGTAATTAATTTTTCTTTAGATGTCTTTTACACATAAATTGTCAGCATTAGTGTGGTGTCTGCACAAATACATCAACAGAATAATGCAGCTGTACTTGTGAGGATCTGTGTTATCACACTGCAGTCTGAGCAGCTCTGGCATGCAGAACCTTTCATGATGAGCTCCTGTTTCTTGATTTACTTGCTCTGAAGCAGCAAGTGGGAATATTTATTTCAGACTTGGAGGTTTTTATTGAATGTATAGAAGGTTGCTTACTTTGTGAAAAGACTGTAATACCAAGTGTTCAAGAACTGAAAGGCTTCACTGAGTGAGGGAATTTAATAAAACTTGGAACTTGCTAGCAAAGGAAGGGATATCACCTCATACTGCACTGGCTTCCCAATCTTAAGGAAGTAGGGTGTGATGTAGCACCAGTTAAATGCAGACTGCAGCCCTTCAAATGCAGCCATAAGCTGGGCAGTCAGACTTCTACATTCTGAAAGCTCTTCATCAAAGGTTTTACAGATCATTTGGCTTGTAAGAACACCTGATCAATCTCTCTTGAGGACAAAATAACTTGGACGTGTTTGGGAGAAAATAAGTTCTTCATAAAAATATTTTTTCATAACCTTTTTTTAAATTAGGAAAAATACAAGTATAGTTCTAAAGAGGTTTTTTTTAAATGGGAATTTAAAAGGAATTTAAATTAAGAAAGGTTATCACTAGTTGCATAAAAGTGTAATTAAACATTTATGATACTGCAGAATCATACTTTCCATGTGCCTACATAAAGCCAAGCATTCTTTTTGTGTTCCTCCTGTTTCTGTTCTGAGATTTGAGGTCGGGGTAAATGAATGACTCTCATGTGTGTCCAAGCTCTCAAGCTCTGCTTTACCCTCTTCCTGTTGTGCAATCTGTTTTCCCAGGAGTTTGTCAGTCACAGTGGAGTAATGCATTTACTCCCTGAACCTGGGTTAGCCAGGACTCTCGGGGTATTTCATGCCTCCCTTCTGGAAGGTGCTGTAGTGTGATCACATACAGCCCATCAGTATTCCTTGCAATCTCTGATATTCAAGGTAAAAGGCAGTGCAAGACTCATTTTGAAGAACGCATCATGAGGAAAAAAACATATTTTTCTCTAGAAGGATTGTGTAGGCGTTTAATACCATCTCCGCTTGATGATGCTCATAGGGAAAAATGTTAAAGCTGCATATCTGAAGGAATGGGATCTATACGTGGATTATTACACTAATATTTGCCATTAGGCTGCCAGACTGGCTAAATCTAGCTCAGGAGCCAAGCCCTTCACCTTGGCTTGATTATCCCTCTGTGGTGGGTTTCAGCTGGGAATGCAAGCCCTGCTGAAGTCCAACCAGCCTTTTTTTACCTGTGTCTAGAAGTAATAAATTATGTTAGGAGTTAGATTAAGAAGAGCTTCACTGCGTTACAGTCTGAAGAATCCATAAAAGTCAATTTGCAAGATGGCAGTAAAACTTCCTTACTGCCTTCATGCTGAGCTCCTGCAAGCAGCTGAGAAATCAGAGAGGGGGAGGATTGTGTTTATGGCATGTGACTGTTGCCATGAGATTCTTGGTTGCCATCAGAAAGGTAATTTTGCTCAATGGCTGTGATCAGCAACCAGTTGAGACATAGAAAAGTGCTGCATTAAAATAGCATTCCATTAGTTCCTGTGCACCTCATCTTCTATCCCAAAGAGCTGTTCAGCTACCCAGAGCTCAGAAGCAAGAAAGCAGGGCCTTTCAAGGTTAGAGCTTGTCATGCTTGGGTAATGCAATTCAGAAGAGCCTAAACACAACAAATCAAAATCTGTGATGTGTGGCTTCACGCTGCTGTAATTTTGAAAAAGTATGTACAGATTTCCATTCTTCCATTCCAAAGGGCCCCTGAAGTATGTCAAGTATTTATAGCTTTGGATGTCTCACTTGTACACGGAGAGTTAATGACTCACACCTTTCCCAAACAATTGAAGTGCTTCCTGAGTAGCAGAGAAAACATTCCCTCCTCTGCTCCAGTACTGATTCACATTTGTTTGTTGTGTGGCAAACACCATTTGGCATGTTTACTCCTAGGTCTTAATTAACCAGCAGCAGTACTTTGCTCTTTATGGGTCTTATTTCCTTTTCCTCTCCCAACTGTAGCATGGAACAGCAACTAAATTAATCCAAAAATAATGGTTTAGTTCTTCCTCCCATCTTTCCTCCTCTCCCCAGCTGCCTCAGCTTCTTCCCCTGCCACCAGCACCTGTGGGCCCTCCACTGAACTTGAGTCAACTTGTTCAAGCAGCAGGGAGTTACTGCAGTGGAGAAAAGGGAGTTTTAGCACTAGGTTTGCAATTCAGATTGGCTCAGTGATGAGGCTCACAAACATCAGGAGCAGCACACAGGAAGGATCCACACTGGCACCAGGAACATGGTAAGGGAGAGGGACCTGTGCAATCTCTGTATTTAACACAATGAAGTTAATTAAATTCTTCATTCTGCTTAACCATGACTTTTGTCAAGGATTTATGTTGCTTTTTGTCCCTGAAATAGCTTATCCTGAGGCATGTGAGAAGGAAGCAGAGCATGCTGTGGGGCCAGCAGAGAAGGGAATGGCTCTGGGATCCTCCCCATGTAATCCCTAGTGGTTACCCAAGCCCTCAGACCAGAGTAGTGTTTTGGCAGATGTCTGGCACAGGCCACTTTGAAGAGCTGCTTGCACCTCCTGTCCTGTCCCTTGGTTAGCACATGTACTCATGTACCTGTGTCCAGAAATGGATCCCAGAAAAAATGGGCATGAGTCAAGTGCTTGTTTGGCTGAGTTGCTGTTTACCCAGATGAGTTCAACCTGTGGCCTTGCAGAAGGATGTCAGCATCACCAGGAATGAGTTATGTCTTTTTGTTTTTTTTTTTTTTGCAGCCCCTTGGCCATATTGCATTCCATCTGCTTATCACAGATCTGTTGCTCTGTCATTCGTGCAGAGAACAGGTTCATAGGGCTGTGCTGGAAAGCAGGCCAGGGAAACCTTGTGGGCCCAGCACCTGGAGAGGGGAGGTGCCTGTGGGGCAGCAGATCTGCAGAACAGCAGCAGCAAGATTTGGGAGAGCTGGGTGGGGAGGTGACAGCTTTCAGATTCGAGTTTGTCACAAAAGAAAGTAAATATTCATTACCCATACTTTCACATTGTGTACATTCTGATGCTTTTATTCAAAACATTGGAGGTATAGCCAGTAACTGGTTGTTGAAAAATACAATGAAACATTTGTGGGCTAAACATAGCCTATAGGATGTGGTCAAAATAAAGTTATTTGTAGGATTTGGGCTTTGTGATGCAGCATGCTTTGAATTTTAGGTCCTGTGGACTGTTGTAAAGGCTGTCTGTGCTCTGCAGAGGAATCTGTAGCAGCTAGATCAGATCTGTCCAAGATGGTCCTCTCTGCATGGGTTGTTACTCAACCATCCTTCATTCTCTTCATTCCTCTGCCCTTTATGCTTCTGCCTGGTTTTCCTCCTCCCTCTTACATGCTTGATGGCATTTATCTTTCCCTCAATGTATCTCTGCTATTTAAATGTACCAGTGGTACTTGTTGTTCTCCTACTCCCAAACAACACAGATTTGCTTTCCCTTTTGATAAATTTTGCTGTTGTCCAATTACCTGGCTGTGTGATTTCTGTTTAAGTGCACAAGTTAAGTATTTTAACAGGTAATCAGCACTAAAGAGAGTTTAGCAAAGCAATTTAGCAAAAACACTGGTAGGAAACCAGCAATCATCCTCTGCCCAAATAAACTAATATATAAACCCAAAGTTTCCCCTCCACATCCCACACAAATGTCTATCTTCACACACAAATAAAAATATTTGGAATGTTATGAGATTCCTGTGGGTTCTTTAAATGAAATGACCTTCTCTTGCTATCCCAGGTTTTAAAAAAACTAATCATTGGCAACCCAAAATGCTTTCCCTGAACTATTCTCTGAGTAGACCACACAGATTGCAGTTTGTGTGTCGTGAGGACAGGGCAGGGTTGTGCTGTAATGGAGTTTATTAGGGAAATCTGGAGTCAGGGCATCCATGGACCAGACAGATTAGAGAATCACAACTGGAAGCTTTCTTTCTGTCATCCTTCTCTGCAGCATTTGAAAAAGAAATTGAGCTAATAGCCCTCATACCTCGAAGCTGTGCCTTCAGGGAGCCATTATGTTCACTCCTCTTTGCACAGAGGATAAATTTATTTTATAATCAAGTGTTGTTAATGCACAGAAGAACATCTGCTTTTTAATGCTGGAAAATGAGCAGAATTTGTCTTCTGAGTATATTGCAAGTGGTGCTGCAGTTCTGGAAAAATAATTTTTGTTCAGGTTATGGGAGTTTAAAATAATTCAAAATTTTAGGAGCTTCATGGAATTAGGAGTACAAAAAAGATTTGTTTATTTTTAGAAACTTAGAAACCTGCTTCTTGGGATACTTCTGACTTGTTCTCTTCAAAAAAAAGTGAAATGTGTCAAGATGTAAAACGTGTCTTGAAAACCACTCTTTGTCCCTGGTTGCATTGTCCATCAGATGATTCTGATTATCTTGTAGGCTTGCTAATGGTCCATTGTAACAAGTGAGGCTGTAACTTGTTGCAGTATCTGGTCGGTCTAGTTGGGTTTGCATGTTAATGAAAAGCAGAATAAAAAGCCTGTCTGCTTTTCCACCAGGTTCTTGTAGAAGGAGTTTTGTTTCCAGAACATTTTGGCAGGATTATTTAGTGATTTCATTTTGATGTGTCAAATACATTCACATATTAACAAATAAATTTGGCTAGGATTGCAAGTATTTGTTTACACAATGTATTGCAGCAGCTGTATTTTGGTAACTTGCTATTCTTTTTCTTCCCTTCTTTGGTTTTTAGACATAAATAGAAATGGGTTGTCCTTTATCCATATATTGAGAAGTTCAGTTTGCACCTGCCTCCAGGTGCTAAATTGTCCTTTTCCAGCAAATTCAGTTTAGCTAATCTGGGAGATGGACTTAGTGAGTTTCTTACTCTGATAACTCAGTCCAGCCTCAGAGCCACATAAAAAATACCAGTCTGGAACCCTGAGTGTGGCAGTGACTGCATCCTTCTTGTGAGAGGCTTGGGGAAAAGGGGACAAGAGCTCTCCCCAAAAGGAGAGAGTTTCTTTAGGGACCAGCTGCTGATTTTTGGATTTTGTTCAGAGAACTAATCAAATGGGATCTTCAAAACTGAATGCCAACTATTAATGTGGATTCAAGAGACAAGCTGTTGCCAATCTAAGAGAATTACTTCCATTTTTCTATTCAGGGTGGAAAAAAAACCAAAACAAAGCTGAAGTGACCAGTTTAAAACAGTGTGAGCATTTTTCTCCTGTGATTTTACTCTGTGTGGATAGGAGGGAGGAATTAATGAGGTAATTCTGTCAGAATTTTTTGATTAGGTGATCTGCCAATTAACCAATTCTTTTACTACACATCGATTATATTCTAAATAAGCTGTGGTGATTGAAAACATACCCCAAATTCTTGTGAAACCTTGGAATAATTCTTGCAAGAAATGTGTCCTTGCACCAAACTGCCTAATGAACTTGATGGTGTTTGATAGCCACATGCCAAATGTAGATAAATATTTTATAGTTATGGATCAGTTATCCAATCCATTTAGAGTAATGGATCTGGGCTCTGCTCAGCTGGAGCTTTTATGCTGCTGATTGTCCTTTTGGGACTTAGAAGAACCAAAAGCACTTGAGGTCAGTGGAAAAGTTTTAGTGTCAGGGTGGAAAGATTAGATTTATGGTGGAAATACAAGTCTGTTCATGTTTGGAAAAGGTGGATGAACAGTTTTTAAGTGAGAAATGTCATTTTTATGACCAAAACAATGCACAGAAGTGCATTAATTGTCCTGAGCTACTTTACTCTGTTTTTCCCTTTTTTCTCCAAAGAGTTGAAATACATTTTGTTGAACCTGTTAACTTTGGATTGTTTTCTGTGGTGGTATCATTTTGGGTAAGCACAACACTGGAAAAAAAAAGCTGTAGAACATCTAATTTCCTTGAAAAAATGTTTTTACTCCGCTCAGAAAACCAGTTCTTGGAAAACTGGGATTTATGGAGGTTTTTTAACCATCTCTAAGTACAGGAGGGAGCTGAGGTTCCAATCCACTTTCCCTATGGTTCCTCATTTTCCTGTCCTGGTTTGTTCCATCACCCTTGTCACAGCCAGTGCATCCCTCAGGCCTTTTTGTCAGCTCTGCCAAGGACAGAATTTGAACTGTCAGGCCTTGCTCAGCAGACTTTGTTTACTAGATGGTTCTTTCCCCCCTGAATTTTGCAGATTTTAAGACACAGTAGTTCTAACACTCCTTTTATTTGCCTGGCAGTTGTTAAGGGAGGGCGCATAGCAATAAAACTTCATTTTCTTAAAATACCAATATGGACATGCAATTTATAGAAAATTAGTCCAGTGGAATAAGTGTTAGAGTTTATTGAGGATGTTATATCAT
>NW_005054313.1:9484718-9496182 GCF_000277835.1 Geospiza fortis | reverse complement strand
TTTTACATGAAATAACTTAAAAAAAAAAATTGCAATGACATGGTAGGAAATTAGAGTTGCCTCCTGTAAATAATCTTGACCTGAAGTAATATGAAAAGCACGAAGCTGACGTTTTCTTGTGTGTGGGATTAGTTTCCAGCCAGATTAGGGAGCACATCTATCAGGCTGATTACACAATCCACAAGCACTTCCAGCAGCTCCAGCTGCCAGAGGAGTGCAGGGATAGTCCCTTCGACCAAAAGTGCAGATTTTTATCTTCTTACACAGATTGTAAATCCCTACCTTAAGAAATGGTTTGTTAACGTGCAGATGGGTTCAGGATGGCTCAGCTGCTTCCTTGCACTTTAAAGAGAAAAACAAAGCTCCAGAAGCTTTGCTTTAAATGGAGTTGTGTGGGGAGTAATCGATCATTTTGTGAGTAAACTTCTTACTGATTAAATTTGGGTGTTTTGGAGCAGAATGCCCTGTAAACAGATCTTGTTCCTTACCAAAGTAAAAGGGTTCTTCATAAAGTCTGCTACGCTGCTGTATTCCTACTGCATCAGTTTTGCCAGGTTTTAGATTCAGATTAGAAGTTCCAGACAGGTGTCTAGACTTGTAAGATGCTGGAATTAGAGGTGTCACACAGTGAGCTGAAATGTGCTGGATTCAATTGTGATTTTGTTTTCAAGCTTCCTTTTTTTTTTTTTTAATCTAAAATAATTATACCTTAAGATCTAGTCTGTTGTTCCAGATTCTTCACTTGCATTTCAGTCGATTTTTTCAGGTTCATTTTGGAGGATGTATCTTCCAGAGCATGGGGAGGGAGGTGACAAGATGCTGGTGATAGTGGCACCACTCCAAGAGCTGTGAGTCTCTTTCCTGGTTGGTAAATGTTCAGGATCAGTTTTTAAAAAGTGCACTGGTTTCTGTTCCTTTTTCCTGAGGAAAGCACTGCTTAGGCTGGACTGGCACAGAGTTCTTTTGGCTCAGCTCTTTTCACTGCTTGGCATTTCATCGTGCCAAGGCATGCTCCAGGCTCAGCATTCATCTGCTGCACTGAATAACTGAGCTGATAAAGGTACTGAGCACTTGCTCCATCAGGCAGGGGCAGGACTGTGTGCTGATTGCTGAGTGGCTGATAAAAAAATGTTTAAATTGAGAGATTATGTGCCTTTGTTTCTCAGTGCCTTACTTCTTGTACCCTGTGTAATGAACTTGTCTCATTTCCATGTGTGAAACGCTGTCTTGTCCTGTTGGATGTCAGTCTTTCACTTGGGATTACTGCAAAGACATTTTTTAATGTTTAGCTTACAACAGGTAATTGATCTTTCCTTAGTAATACTGTTTGTATTCTCCAAGCCCCTTGAGAAAAGGTATCTCATGAGTCTTGAGTGGATGATAAAGCAGTGATAATGAATAGTTTGCTTTTATGGACCTAATTGAGAAATAAATTTGCTCTCTGACATCCAGTAGACTTTATCCTGTAGTAGCTGCACTTCAAGATGATTTATTTTTTCCTTGCTTGAGATAGACTTTTGGTGAAAAGTGTCCTGTGGACCATGTCCATGTACAATCTGCATTGCCATCAGCTGCCATCCTCCTCATCCAGCAAGTCACACTTGAGGGAGCTCATTTGAGATAATAACTAATGCAGAGGATCTCCAGCCTGTGCTCAGCTTGGAGCTTGAACACAGTAATTACACACATTTTTAGCCTCTAGCGAGCATTTGCACTAGGAGAGGAACAGATCAGAACTGAGGGAACAGGCAAATCGAAACTGAGCATCCTTCTTAGGTAAAGTACTTGTAAATTTTTCATATTGCAGGAATGATCATTTAGGTGAATGTTTGAGCATTGATAGTTTGAACACTTGGGAGAGGTGCGTGGCTCAGGGCTGTGCAGGAAGGTGGGGATGCCGTGTGCTTTTCCTTCCCCCAAAAATACCAGTCCAGAATTTCCCTGGGAGCCTGTGCAAATTACATATCCACAGAGAAATAAGTGACTGCTGTGTGGAGGGATGGGGATTTCAACGAAGCATTAGTAGCTTATTAAAAATCTCCTCTGCAGAGGGTAGAAATGTTATGTTTCAGTAAGGTTTTCAGGTTGTTGGCTGCTGCAGTACTTCTTGTTCTTATCCTGAAAGTCCAAAGAAAATGATGCTGAGTTGTGACAGTGTAGCCCAGTTTTTTAAGGATGCCCTGCTTAAGGGAATATTCATAGGGCTTAATAATGTATTATTCAGCTTTAAGGTTTATTTGTGGAGATTTGAATTCAGGAAATGGCATTGTTATGCAAGAACTGGAGCAGCTAAAAGGAAAGGAGATTAATATGCTCAGATTTGGAAGGGGAAGCTGGGGTTGGAGGATTATGTTAGCTCAGGCCCTGATTTTCATATTTAACTATGAAACTTTCTCCTAAACTTATTTTTCTTCAGAGCTGAATTGGGATTCAGGATCAAAAATATGTTACTGATGCATAGAAGCTGAAGATATTTCTAATCTTTGTGCAGAACTTTTCCCACTGATTCAGGAGATCTGGGCATGCTTCACTGTAGGCATTTCTTTCCAGGGACTCATTAAAATGAATGCACAAGTAGCATCAGATCATTTTTATTCAACTATGTTATTAACAAAATGGAAAGTTGAAGTGATTAAGGCATGAAACTGTAACTGTCCCTTGGGAACAGCTCAACAATTGTACTTCAGAATGTTTCCTATTTGAATTCAGTGCTTACTTCAACAGAGGAGAGAGGCAGCAGTAGAGAGATGAGCTTGTGTGTCTACAGATCGACAGACTGGCATTTGCAGAGGAGTTTACACTGTGCTACGTTGAAAATGGAGAATTTAACATCAGATTTTTTAATCAAGTTGGTGTATATTTTATATATTTCATTTTGTTGCTGTGTACAGTAACTGCAAGTCATAAAAAATAGAAAATTTCAAAGTTCTGTAAGGTTTCATGTCATAAATTCTGTCTCAAGATACCGTTCAAAATTACAGTATAAAAAATTTGGTATCTCACATATCGCTTTCTCTTACTTCTGAGAAAAGCACAGCATTGCAGCTTTGATGTTATGTTAGTTTTTCATAGGGAGAGAAAATCTCTTTGAACAGAGGAATGAGTTATAAAGGAGTAAGATTAGAGAAAATTAATCTATAGCAATGAAGTAACTTAAGATCCTCAGGGAATGCATACCTTGTACTGTTAAGGAAAAATAAATTAAATCTCTGCAGTTTCGAAAAGGAAAATAAAGATTGTCAATAACTTAATGAAGTATCTAATAAAAAGTTAGTGTTGAAAGCTACTGACCTGAAGGGCAGTTGAAAGAGTAATTTGTCCATGTAATCTTTCTCTCTTGTCTATAGGAAGACCTGGGGCTCTTTAGGCATAACTTATGTCCTGTATTTTGTGTGCACCTTGTAAGGTAATGTGTCCACGCTGTAACTTTCAGGACAATAAATGTGCATTGGGAACCTTATTTCCCACTGCAGCTGGACTGAGAGAGGGGCTTCTGGGCAGGTCCTGGGGGACCTGGAAGTCCCATGGCCTTTGTAATTTATCCAGCAGCATCTCAGCAGCCTCCAAACACCCACGCTGTCACATTTGTGTGTGGTCTGCAGGAAAAATGTTCTGACCTGTTATGAATGAGAAAGTTGTTCTAAAACTTTTAGTGCCTGAGGAGAGGAGTGTGTATGAAAAATAAGGTTCCCAAGTGCAGAAATCCCTGCTGAGCAGTGTGCAGGCCTGGCAAGAGGCAAGGTGAGATGCTCTGGTGAATAATTACACCCATTCTCAATAAGTGTGCATGGTGTGTGCATTTCTTCACTGCTTACACCACAAAGTGCCTGGTGTTTATGGCCCACCACTGTGTTAGGAAATGCCTCACATGACTGTGTTGCCTTACAATTTTAAATTAAAAACTTTGTAATGGGATGTGGAAATAAAATTTATTGAGGACTGAGACTTTGAGGCAGAAACCTCAAAACTTTGGGAGATACTGATTTAGAAAATTGTAGATAACATTCGCCTGTACAAATATGAATATTTAAAGTGTTAGCATAGATAATTTCTCACTTGCAGGTTGGAAATCCTTAAAGATCTGTGACAAAAAAAACAAATGGAGAAAGGCAGCAAATCTTAGTAGCCTAATTAAAAAAAAAAGGCATTTCTGGACTAAACCTTTGGTAATTGTCATTCTAGGGAAAGCAACAATAATTTTCACTTGGTTCAAACTTCACTGCCATTAAAGAATAGTTCTTGGTTTTCTGCTGTTCCTCCTTTAGAAGTGTTTGTTGCTTTTGGCAGGTGAGGACACGAGAAAGCTCAGGATGGTTTGGTTATTTTGGAGGAGCTGGAGCTGTTTGAGAAGATAGGAATTTCTGTTTAGAATGGAAAACTGACCCTAATGGTCTCTTTGGAGACAGAATGGTCTTTCAAAAATTCTTTTACTTCTGGATATTAGAAAAGCACTTTTCTGTGGAAGAAAGGTATGTTGGGACTGAAATATGGCACCACTGAACATGTGTCCAGATAAATTACACCAGTTACTGGTTTTAATTTTGATTAAAAGTAACCTTAGTGATGTCTTCCTGTTCACAACAGCAGTGCTGTTCTGGCAGTACTTGCTTTTCTTGCAGTATTTGTACTTCATCCACTGTTCACCCCCACTGTGTGCTCATCTCATGGGGTGTGGCAGGGTGAGAGCTGCCAGTGAGCAGTCAGGAATTCTGTCAGGAGGCTGGCCCCAGTCACCCTGCAGATCATCCAGAGCTGGAGCTTTTCCTTGGAAAACAGGGATAATGTTATTTAGCCACCACTGTGTGGGGTCAGGGAGTGCTGTTTATAGGCTGAGACATTGTTTTGTTGGTCTGACAAGTTGATACATAGAGATTTTTATTGTGGAGTATTTAAGTTTTTATATATAATGAACTTGATGTAACCTCATGAAAGCCAGAAGGAAATACTGTATTTGTTAACATGCCATCTTTTTATTTTCCTTCCATGAACATACAGTGCTAATATTTAACCTTCAGCATGTCCCAGACTGAAATAATAATTTTGCCCTATCAGATCATCTTCTGTCTAAGATGGGTTTTTTTTTTACTAACCTGGAATTAGTTGTTCTGAGTTTAATTAGGTTTAAGCATTAAGGATACACTCTAATTTTGAAAGAAAGTTTGAAAAGATACCCCCTTTTCCTTCATCTTTGTGTCCTGTTTCAAAACAATATGCAATATGAAACCTTAGTAAAAACTCTCTTTACAGGAAGATAACCATTATTCTTTGGATAATTTCTATCAGCACTCTTTATGGAATATGTAGTTACCTTGTTATTCCTTGTTTTTATTAATTCATGGCTCTTCTGTTTTATTTTAAGTGCTGGTTTTTCTCCTTGTAGTCCCAAAATGTCATCAAGCAGTTGAACAGTGCCATGGCCCACCTTGGAAAAGCTTTCAGGGGGTGGCTGTTGGTGTGGAAAGGCAGAGCTTTGGAAAGAACAAGTGTCACACACTTGGCTTTGGCAAGGCAGCACAGGGCTGTGCTTCACTGCCATAAAAGCTGCTGTGAGTAAAGGGGCTTTGGTGAAAAGGAAATTGTAATTAGGGAAATAGCATGTTCCTTAATTGCTGCCGTTTCAGAATGATCGACAGTAAAATGGGGCTTTGTGTCCTGGCTTTGGAAGGAGTGGGATAGGATGGGCTCTAAGAAGCACATCTGGCTTTTAAGTGCTTTTAGCCTATATCATGTAGCAGTTCTGCATGTTGATTTTGTGGCTGGAAGGGAGAGTTTACTGGGCATGTGGAGAGGGAAGGGAAGATACAGCAGCTCATACACAATGTCTGGAAAAAAATCCCTGGAAAAAACTCACATGATCCCTGTAAATGGAGTGAGAAACAAGGTGGAGCACCTAAAGTTTCCCAGCTCCTGTTCCTACACCTGCTTAGCAGAACCAGAGAAGAACACAGGGCCTCCTCCTTTCCCACAGAGCATGACTGGGTGTTCCAGCCAGCTCCTCCAGCATTTAGATTATCTCCTTTACGAAGACTTCAAAGCAGGCACAGGAATATGATAACTGAGTGTGGGATCTGATAGAAAGGGAGATGTAAGTGGAGAGCTTCCCTCTGAAGGCAAACCCTCGTGGCTGCTGGGTGTTTGTGCAGAGAGAAAAGCAGTTTTATAGCAGTAGGGTGTGTGTTTGTAGCAGAAGACACCACGAAAACCAAGCAATTTGTGTTAGCGTTGTTTCTGTTGGTTTTCATAAACTGCAGACCAAAGTGCATCATCATAATTCCTTCCCAGATACTCATAGCAATCCCTGTGTAAGGAATGTCTGGTGGGAATAGGGATGCCCTGCTTGGCCAGGTACAGAACTGAGTGTTTAGGCCAGGTACAGAACTGAGTGTTTAGTCCCATGACAAGACCCTGGGCTGTCTTTTCCCCCACTCCTGGTTCTGTGTTGTGCTGCCAAAGTGAGTATTTGATGTTGGATGTGAGTTCTGTCCCTGGGCTCACTTGACATTTGTAGAGGGCTGGTATTTATTCTGTGCAGAACCAGATTAGACTGGTTTTGTCTACTTCAAATAGCAAATTCAAAAGATCTTTTAGCATTTGCCATATTGAATAATTTTCAAACCTTTTCAATCTCATTTTCAGCAGTTTCTTAAGGTTCCTGTTGTTGTGTCTCTAATAATACAGGCTTTAAGAGATGGATGGTTCTTTGGCTGCCAGGGTGTTCCACAGAAGAACATTTGGAGAGTATTTATTGACTGATACATCCTAATGGCCTCTGAAACACTGTATCTTGGTTTGGTCTGGAAATCTGAGTAGATGCCACATTCTTTTTGTTTGTCTTTTGGGATAAGGTTAATGAGTCTTGTAAATTATTAAGGGCTATGCTCTCATCTTCCAGGCCTGATTTCTCTGGGTAGGTGCTGTGTGCTAGAACAGCTCATTAACAGATGGACTGATGGCTGCCTGGATGTATTATTGATGATTTAGTGGGAATTTCCCTGTCTGGAAGAGGGTGGTAGGCCAATAGAAATGCTTTGCATAGAAAGGTGATATTAAAATATCTGACACTTAGCGCATTTGTTTCTGGAGGTGTGTTTGGCCTCATGCCATGGGTACCCAGCATGAAAAGTTGTCCTGGGGGGCAGATGAAATCCTGTCTTGCAGTTCTCTCACTGTTCTTAGACACACAGGGTTTTTGTTATAACTTTGGTATAATCTATTGCTTTTCCTTGTAAAAGCAATACAATTTTATTTAGCGTGTCTTCATAAATATATTGCCATTTCTACTACTGTTTTACCACTCAAAAATGGGCTGTTAAACAAAGCTAAAGCAATGAAGCAGAAAAGATTACTAGAGTTGAGTGTGGCTACTATGGTATCCTACCTATTATCAAAAGCAGCTTCCAAGTGTTCCTGGCAGCCATCAGGGCATTATCCTGCCTGAACTCATAATCCTTGAAGTTTGAATCTGCTCTTAAAGATCTAGTGAGACAAAATTTCATTGCTATGTATCCCATTAAGAGAATATATTACCAGTATATGTAGGATAACTTTTCTGCTAATGTACAGGTTTAAAATGTTTTAGGGACATAAATCAATACCTTAAAATGAAAGCCAAAGCTCAGGATGCCCATTTCCTTTAAGACATGGCTCGTTCAGGATGATTAATAACTCTTAGTGGTAGACCTCCACTTAAGCTTGTCTAAATCTGGATTGCCACAACTTTATCTTGTGACATGTCCTCCATCACTCCCACTCCCTATGGCTCCTCGTGGTGGCACTGCCCTGGTTTGCAGCTGAGTCACATCTGGATCTGCTCTCTGTGGGATCATGCAAGCATGGGAAGGAGCAGAGGTCAGTGACAAGGGCAGGGCAGTGCCAGCCCAGATCTAGATTGATTTCAAGGGTTGTACATCCACACCCTTCTGAAGCATCACTTGTTTGGAATATATTATCTTCAGGTTTCCACCGAGCCTGGAAGTTTCTAGTTGAAATGGATTTTAGATTAAGCATAGAATTTGCAAAACAATAGGGGAGAGAAAAATGGTAGCATGAGTCATGAGCATGGGACCTTCCCCCACTGTCTGCTTAGAGCTGCTGAGATCCCGAGGATTAGCTCACACAAGAGCTGTAGTTTCCAGCATCCAATCAGCCACTATGGCCATTGTACTTTCAGTTTGCTGGAATGAAAGAACCAGATTAATCATCAGAACTTAGGGTTAGCATAAAACTCAGTAGTTTATGGCCACTTTTTTGGACAACACAGCTTAGATGGTGTGCTAAATGGTGATATTTATTCAATGTTTATTGGTTTGATGTGTTGGCAAAGTGGCTGAAAGTGCCTAATGGATGTGGGGCGCTGGGGTTGGTCTGTCTCTGTATTTATCATTGCACAGCTCAGCAGTCAAATGTGTTCTGCAAAGCTGCCAGATTGCCATGATGTCCAAATGTCTCATTGGAGTCCTTTTAATGCTGAACTTTAGATGAGACCATGAAGGATTTCTGCCTAAATTTATTGCTAGATCATTTCCTAAGCCTAAGTAACTCCTACCTGTGGGCTGTGGGCCACAGCCTTTTTGGGAAGCAGGGAATTATGGAAATGTTTGACTGCTGAGCTAATGGGCATTTGAGGACTCAGAAGGGCTTCCAGGCAGCTGGCTGTCCCCATCCCCTTCCTGGGGGACAGCAGCAGTCCCTGGAAATTGGGAAACCCTTCCCTTTGCAGGCTGCTGGTGTGTAACAGCCTCGATGGGCATCCCCTGCTCCTGGAGCAACTGCCAGGGTGGTGCTCAGCTCTGCTGGCACTCAGCCACCACTTTGGCATCTCTCAGAATGTTCTTGCAAACACCAAAGCATATTGTCTCCAAAAATACAGAATACTCAATTCCACACTCATCCCTGTCTTCTTCTGAAGCTGCTTTTTATTGTAAATTAAGGCATTTTCTTGAACTCTGGTGTTTAACCAAGTTGATATTTCTTTGCATGGATTTTTGGAATGATACTGTTCAGTGATGGTATTATTGACAAAAGAGATATTTCTTTCTGTACGTTTGGGAGGATAATGTGGCCAAACTTGGAATTACAAAGCCTAGAAATGTTTTTGGGCATTGAGTAGTAAATCATTAGTTTGGGCAACTTTGTATGGCCCTGTTCTGAAGACTGATATCAAATAGTATATTTGCATTGGCAAAGTGAAGTGTGTTTAAATTTTCTATGGAACTTAGAATTTGTGTGACTTGTGGGATGATTAAAAGATGTCATCTCAAGATTTAACCATTTAAATGCTGCTGCTCTGAATCTGTTCCCTACTTGTCACTGCCAAATCCCTCCCTCATCTTTAGTTTTAACATCACTCTTCCCCTCTCTTAATGTTTCTGTAGCTCATCTCAGGTGTGGAACAGGAAGCTAATTAAATGGGATTGTGTCTGTGGTGGCACTGCAGCCCAGTAAAGGCTGATTTCTGTCTTTCCTTTCCTCTCTGTGCTGTCTCCTGTGCTGTGCCAGCACACGTTGGTGAACCCAGCCAGGGAAGTGATTCAGCTGGGGAAGGAGAATCCTGCCAAAAAGACCAACTGCCAGCATAAACCCACGTGGTCTTGGGTGGTTGGGCTGGCATGGGAACAAACAGCTGGGGGAGAAAAGGTAGGAGCTGTGCAAGTTTGTTCTCCTGCTGATAAAGTTATAATGGAGGCCCAGCCTAAAAATGAAGGTTTTGCCTAAAAATAAGTGATATGTAAATGAGGCACACACAACAAAAGAGACAACACCACCATCAGGATCTCTTTTTTCAGATCTCTGTGCTGATTTAGGTCAGGTCCTTACTAAGATAAATTAAAGCACGCTTATCTGAGTGATGCTGCTGAGGCTCAGGCACAGTGCTTGACTGCTGAAGTTTCATGCAGTGAGTTTGTCTGGTGCAGCTTTTGTGGGCCAGGTTTGCAGGTTGCAGCCTCTTTGAGGAGCACTGCAGACGGTGGTGTTGGCACTGCAGGTGTTGGTCACTGGTGCCCTTTGTGCAGCCCCTGCAGACCAGGACCAGCCTCCTGACCCACACCAGCAGCTTCTGTGTCCAAGTGCACATTGCTCCACTGACTCAGCTTTGGGTCTGTCAGGGCAAATGAGGAAGACAAGGATTCCTCGTGGACCAGGCGTTCTACCTGGTTTTCCCTTTGTTTTTCTCTAGGCTAGAGCCAGGCTGGCAGCTCTGCAGTTGTTGGTGTGTGTGTACCATTGTGTGCCTTGTACAGTGATCAGTCAGAGCAGGGCAGTGGGGAGAGCACCCTCAGAGTCTCTGTAGGGGCACAGTCCAGTGCAGCTCTTGCTGCTCCTGGGGCAGTTCCTGAGCACTCTGCCCCTGCCCTTCCTCCCCAGCCGCGGTGGTGCTGCCGCCTCAGATCTCTGCAGGAGCTCGGGACAGAGCCTGGCAAGGGCACAGAGCTCCCTGCTGTGGGAGGAGTGGGTGGGCACGGAAGAGGAAGCAGAGTGGCTTGGCTGATGGCACAGGCAGGGAAAGGGCTGAATCCTGTCTTTCGTGTGTCAGGACAGCCTGTGTGACTTCACTCAGTGCCACAGGTGGTGCAGAGAAGGAGCACTGCCTGTGGCACCAGCGCTGTGTGTCACACCTTCACTGCTCTGTGCATGTGTCAGCTCTCAGCTCAGCAAACCCAAGCCAAGCTGCAGCACTGCCACGAGCTTGTGCATAGCTCAGAATTCAAAAAGGAAAAATTACTTTCCCTTTAGCTTGCAAACCCACAGCTAAGGGCATTTTGCTAAAAGGAGGAGAACCCTGATGCGTGTACTGGGTGTTTTTGGTGATTGGTTTTGTGGTAAATTGTGAACCTGTAGTTTAAGTGTAACTTCTGAAACTCACCAGTAATCATTCGCAATGAGCACTGGAGCACAGACACCTGATGCTTTGGTTAGGTGGCTTTGTCACAGCACTCCAAAGGTGGTTTTTTAGGGAAACATGCTGGGATAGCATTGGCCATCATGCTGCTCTCATCTCTAATGCCTCTCTTCCATCACATATCCAAGAAAAAAATAAGCTATGTTAAACTTCATTATTTTCAAGCCCCATCACAGCCAACAGTTTTCCATTGTCTTCTGTTCTGTTGGCTTCCTACAAGAGGTTCTCAAGCTGCAGTCTGCAAAAATACATTTCTCTACAGCTTCTTACTGAACAGCTGCTTTTTGGCTGCAGAGTTGGAGTGTTTGTGGCAGCCTGTGAGAAGCAGCCAGTCTGCACAGGACCCTGTTAGATCACTTCAAATACAGGCTTTAGGAAGCAATCCCATCCAGGTCATGCTCCCTCTCAGCCCTCTGGCATGGAGGTAAGTGCTGGCAAGTGTGAGGCTTTCATTCACAGTGGTATCTGGTAGAGGAAAGAGCTTCAGTTCAAAATGCATATGCAGAATTTTAACTCTTAAGTATCTCCTTCCTCAAAGATTAGGGAATAATCAGTTTGCTTCCC
>NW_005054313.1:9474533-9484664 GCF_000277835.1 Geospiza fortis | reverse complement strand
TACATTAATATACATTTCTAAATATTTTTACTTGTTATATAGCTCTTTTCACACTAGTACACGCTTTTCTGTCCATAGAAAATTTGTGTAATGCTCCTAATTCTGTGTGGAAAGAGGTCTGAGCCTAAAAAGGAATAAAGGCAATGACTCTCTGAGCTATACTTGGGCTCCCAGGATGCTAATGCCTGTGTCAGACGAGATAAAGTGAAGGGAGACTGCATGAAACCCATCAGAGCTGTTAAACTGTAGCAGTGCAAAGCTGCTGGTGTTTTAAATAATGGTTAAAATAAATTCCTGTCGGTTAGTGCTGGACTATTTGAAATTCCCCTAGGTTTAAATAAAAAGGGAGAAGGAATTTTAACCAGCTCATTTGATAGAAAAATGACCTGCAGATGGGGTTTGAGAGAATAATAGGCAGCAGATTACAGTGGGGAAATCATGGCAGAGCATCAGACTTTGATGGGTTTATGCAGAATGGGCAGTGGGGAGCTGGCAAGAATTCCCACTGCAAACCAGCCCAGCACTCATTTTATTTCCATTGCCTGTAGCTCTTCATAGCAGCATCAAGTTTATGAAGTCATATATGCTGAAAAGTTTTAAAATATCAGAAGTGTTATGGGATATGCAGATATCAGTGGGTTTTCTCCTGTTTCTATGCCTATTTTCAAGAACAGCCATATGTGGAAAACCTCATGTTTCTTCCAGTCTTGACCTGCTATGATCAAGGGCAAATACCCCTTCCCTAGTTCCCAATGTCCTGAAATGTATTTAGTAAATACTGAATTTTATCAACACTTAAGATTATGTGCAGAAAATATAAACCTAGTTGGTTTTTTTTTTCTTCAAACCATCATAACTCTGCCAAATTAGGAGGATTTTACAAAGAAGGCAAAAATCTTACACCTGCCAAAATTCAGTTCTAAAGTGAATTTCTAAGTGGGAAAGCTCTCAAGTACATACACAGACTAGCACTTGAATATCTTTTTTTCCTTTCCTCCGTCTTACTCTTGGGAAAATCTAAAATATACTTGGTGTAACTTAACAACAAAAAATTTGAGATTGCTCTCAATTTTTTTTTGTAGTGGCAGACTACAAAAATTTAAATATTCTCATGAATGACACCTGCTGGGATTTTTTGTTAAATAATGGAAGCCAACATGTTTCAGGCGCAATTCACAGCATTTACAAGAACATTTGTGATCTGAAAAAATATAGTGTAAAATTCCTGTGTGGGGTTCTGCAGCCCAGGAATGCAATAGCATGGAATGTTTTGTGTGTGCCTCCTGTGGGATTTTTTATTTTGCATTTTTTTGGGGTTTTTTTTTGTTTTAATAATATAGTTTTGGGTATTCGAGATGCTTACCAGAGATTAGATGTGGCGTGTTCCTCAAAAATGTTAATAGGACACTTTTTGTGGCAGCAAATAAACAATGTCCATGTCTGGGCTGACCAAAGCTTCGGAGCAGATCCAGAGAGGAGCAGGGCCTGCCATGGGTGTGGTTTGCAGCAGTTTTTAATCCAAGATGTTTTCCCCAAGGGGGACTCTACTTGCAGAGCCCTTACCTGCCCTCAGCTGGGCTTCACTGAGGACTTCTTCAGTAAAGAAATGCTGCCAGGAGCTGTGTCCTGCTGTGCCCCAGTGCCCACCTAGAGCCAGGTAGGGGTGATAAGGTGAGAAAAGCAACTTTACCTGGAACAGCAGCTCCCAAGTGCTTCAGTGGGACCTGAGGGGAGCCTGACCTGGGTGCTAGATCACAGTGCTGCTCCAGAGTTTCAGGAATATTTTGTACTTTTGGAAGTGAGTGATAAAGATCCCAGTTGGCTTTTAATACTGGAAAAGTTGAGTTCCAGGTATTACTCCAACAACATTAAAAGTGTACAATGACCAGTAATTCTTTTTCAGCCTCCTTTACCAGCACCCACTGTCCAGTTCTTTGCAATCTGTTTCCCTGCCTTTATTGCTATTCTTTCAGTATATTCATGCAGTTAGAATACAGAGGCTCATTAGTGCCTGCCTCTAGCACTGGTGCCCCTTTTGAGATGAGCTAGGAAGTTACAAACTGTGGTGAAATGCTCATTTGAAGGGGAAACAGAGCACACTGAAATTATTTCAGCTCTGTAAAGCATGAAGGCATAGAAAAATAAGCTGATTTCTACTACAAATCTTCCAGTTTGTTCCCTATTTCATATCTTTTAATAATGCTTGAACGGTTCTGCTTGCAAACACATAGAATCACAGTGAAACTTCTTTTATTTCCTGTGTTTTTTTCCCTAAATAAGTTTTCTCTCCCTTCAGACACGTCTCTTTGTTCTCACTGCTCTAGAATTCTTTCATCCTCTTCTAAAAAGCTTCTGAATATGACACACAGCCTCACTTGAAAAGAATGCAGAAGAGGAATGCAGGGTGGGGAGCTGGAGGTATGGAGCAGCATCTATTCGGCACAAAAACACACAACAGGACACTTCCACTGCAAGGCAGGCTGAGGGGGCCTGTGAAAGAAATCAAAAATCATTATGGCATGGGAAAAATAAATAGAGGTAATAAAGGAACCAAGTTTCTTATCTGTTTTCTTTTTTGTTTTCTGACAAGAACCTGGCAGGTCAAAACAAACGCACAAAACTGAGAAGCTGTGGAATGTCCTTCCACAGGATGTTGTGGATATGGGACTGTAAATGGGTTCAAAAGGTAATTGGATGAATTTCTGAAGGAAAATTCCATGCAAGAATATGAAGTACAGAGACCCCAGTTCTGTTACAGAAGTCTCTAAGCTGCTGATGGAGTGGCAGTGAGTTTGAGGAAGGTGGTGCTGTTGGTGCCTCAGGACATGCTGGATCTGGCTGCTGGCATTCTGTAACCACTTTTGTCCTCTCTGGGGCTCTCCTTGGGGTATTTATGATCCTTCTGATCTTCTTCTCAACATCTTTGATATTTGGCAGCTTTGCTAAATCTGCAGTTTGTTACCTCTGTTGTTTCAAATGTCAGCAGCTGAATTGTGTCCTCCCTTCTAGTCCATAATTTATCCTGCACAGATGGAGCGTTCCTGCTTTTCCATGGCAGTCGATTCCTCTGTCCTTAAATTAGTGTTTAGGAGTTAAATGCTGGAAAAAGTAACTTGCTGCTTCAACCTTTCCAACTGGGAATTTTATTCTGAGCTAACATATAAAATCATTTTCTAGAGGTGCATTTAAAAGACTGCTCTGTAGCTTTGGTAACTGTTTTATTGCAGTATAACACTCACTGAGGTCACCTCACCCTGGGCAGTTGCTTTAGCACACTGAACCATGTTCCTTTGGCCCTGTAGGTCTGCACCAGCCTGGCAAATGGTTCCTGTTCACCAGCAGATCTTCCTTGTGATCAAGTTCCCCCCATTACTGCTGATGCCTGTTTCTCCTTTCTGTGTATTCCCAGTGAACTGTTTGTCAGCTGTGGATGTTCTCAAGTGTCACCATTTGCATTACTCTTCTGATAGTCCTTTACTACCCTCTTTTGATTTTTGCCTCATTTTTCTTGAAGTGCAGGATTCAAACAACCACTTTTCTCTGGCAAGTGAGTTTAGAATTAAAGCTTCTCAGAGTCTCCCTTTCCATAACAATACTTATCAATGCAAGTGCAAAACTCTTCTATTGATCTTGATACTAAATTTCAGTATCTTTTTATGCTTTTTTAAGCAAGTGCTGTTGGAGAAGTGAGGCTGCAGCAAGCTCTCCTGTGTCTAATGACAAGCCAGAACGGGAGCAATACTTGCAGTGTATTGTCCTCTGTCCTTGCCTGTTTCCGATTGCTCAGCACCAATTGTTTCCAGCTGCAGCTGTTTTATACAGCTGCCAAAACCACTAATGCCCAACCTGTCTCTAGCAAGAGAGAGTTTAAAGAAATAATCTTGCTTTTCTTCAGTGTTTGAAAGATGGCAGTGCTTTGGGTGATGCTGTGGTTTGCCTGGTGCATTCAGTCTTAGGCCGTGGTGCAGTGGGTGGATGGTTGGTGATGAGCAGGGCAGTGTGGGTGCAGCTATGTGTGCAGCTCAGGCAAGAGCATTTCACATAACTGGGGAAAAAATCTGGAGCCACTGAACACTTGCTGCATTTTGTGCTATTTAAATGCATACTCTGTATCTTAATACTTCAGAAATATTAAGTGCTACTTGAAGTTCCCTATTACAACTCTAGTTGTTTTCCATCGGTATTTTTAAACTGCAGTCAGAACAAGGGAAAATGCCTTAAGTACTTGAGGGAGAGAAATAGCCCAGGAAGGAATCGCAGAGCCTCTTTCCCATGCCCTCAGGCCTTTGCAGGGAGCACTGCTGTCACCCCAGTGCTGTTTGCCTTAAGGAGGCTTTGCAGCAAGTGGAGCTGGTTCTGTTCAATTTGTCAGTGTTCACTCAGGTTTTATATTCAGTGCACTGTGCCTTCTGACCTGTCTTCAAACTCTGCTGATTCTGCTGACTGTCCCTACGGTTCTGGCCCTTTCCCTGAGCTGCTGTTCGATTTCTGATGTTCTCTCTCACCTTCACCACTTGTTGCCTTTTTCTGCCTTCTGGCTCTTTCAACCAATTGAGTTCACTTTTTGATGTATTTCCTTCCTTTAGATTTACATGGTATATGAGTGCCTTTCTCATTGCAAGGTCAAATGGTACTTCACTGAGAAGTCAAAATGTGTGGATTGGCTCTTGTCACAAGCTTAATTTCACCATCATTTATGTTCCTGGAAGTATTCCATGTTTGATCCATTTCATTTATCTTAATACCTGCTTTTAAGCAAAACTTTGACAAATGATAGCAATATGGGGAAGATATTTTAGCATAGTCTTTTGAAAATCATTTTCCTAATATTTGAATTCTAGTCCAGACCAGACTTAAAATAATAGCATTACAAAATGTCAAACCTGGTAAAGCTATTAAAAAAAGAACAGGAACTTTGACTAATGGCCCATGTATATGGCTTAACATTTAAGTAAAGATTGCATTTCTGACTTGAGCGATGAGAAGAATTCAGCTAAAGCATTTCTCTTCAGCTTCCTGCTGCAGTGAATGTTCTTAGTCTGGCTGTAGCTGTGGGAAGAGCTCGGTGCCACGCATCTCTGGAATGTTCCAGCTCTGTGTGAGCTGCTGTTCCTGCTCTGCCCGGGGCCACAAGCCCTCTGTGCTGGGCACGCTGGCTCTGGGCTCCAGAGAGGGTTTGTGCTCAAGCTGAGCTGCCTCCCTGGCCTGAGCACTTGTGTTTTGGGAGGGCTGGTGTTGGACAGGGCAGGATTGTTCTGACAGAGCCAGGGAGGGCAGGGCTCCTAACTGAGAGTACAGAACTGGGCATCAAGAGATGGATCCTCTGCCTTAGCCCAGGAAAGAAGGAGCTGTGGGTGCATTCCCAGGACAGAGGTGCAGCCCATGGCAGTGGTCCCCCCAAGTTCCAGGGGCTGCAGAGGCTGCACCAACCAACCCCCTGCCCTTTGGCTGCTGCTGTGCCAGGAAAGAGGGTGCCATTTGTGTTGAGTTTGTCCTGGGGCTCCTGTGGCAGCTGTGCAGAGTTCTGCAGTCCCTCTGATGCTGGGCACTCTGGATTTGCCCTTGTCCATGGCATGAAGATTTGAGCAGGCTCCCAGCAGCCTCTGCTCTCAGGAACTTCATTCTATAGGAGCAGATTCCACAAGGAGAATGCCATGCACACGTTCAATCTGCTACCTTCTCCTCTAACTCAATTCAATAAGATTTTCTGATAACCTCTGTGGTACATCCAGGAGTGGTTTTTCCTGTGGGAGGGAATATATGAGGCTGGCAGCCACAGTTTTAATGTTAGAATTGTTTGGATGTGGGCCTGCACTTGGAGCAGAAAATCCACTGCCATTTCACAGCTTTATTTGCTGAATGGAAACCAGGGAATCGACATCGCCTATTCAAGAGCAAGAAAAATGGCATTAACAGCAGGGTGTAATTTTTTTTTATAGTCCCAAGCCTTCCTTTGTTTGCAATTTTAGCTTAATATATTCATGGTACCTTGAAACAGGGGTATGCATTGAGATGGGGGTTTGAAATTGCTTTTGTGGTTGTTTCTGGCTTATATAAATGTATATATTCTCTAAAGATCAAAAGTGACTGGAAAAGAGGATTTGGAAGAGATTATTCATCAAAATGGTATTTTTTTGAATATATGGGGGGGGAGCGGGAAGAGAAATTTCAAGCTTGGTGTCTCAGACTTTGGTTTTGTTCAGCTTTCTTGC
Source organism: Geospiza fortis (assembly GCF_000277835.1). Classification (NCBI taxonomy): domain Eukaryota; kingdom Metazoa; phylum Chordata; class Aves; order Passeriformes; family Thraupidae; genus Geospiza; species Geospiza fortis. The sequence continues at coordinate 9,478,452 of NW_005054313.1, read as the reverse complement.
TTTCACAAGATGTCTCATTTTAACCAAAACTTCTAATAAGCCACTGGAGAGTGAAGTATATGCTAACAAAAGTAATGTTAAGTGTTTCAATAAAAGTCTGTCCTGCTAGTTGATCACAGAAGCACAAACTCTGTGGTTATTCCATTAATTCCCCTGCTTTTTCAAGAGCAGATCTACTTTTTTTATACTATTCATTGAAATATATGGATTTCATTAAATATTTTCAGGTCTGTGCTTTTAATTTTTTTGTTTGCATATAAAATTTATAAAGTTAGATTATGATAATGCTGTTTCCAGTGTTTCTGAACATACTTTTAAAGTCTGCCTTGCATGATCTGTCAACTCAAATTATTACGTTTGCATCTTTTTTTCTAGAGCCCTTGCAATTAAAAGCACTTAAATTGTGTTTTGTGATAAAGTTCAAGGGAGAAGATAAGCCAATTTGCAATTTGTTCATGGCAGTTTTGAAATCCTGCTTAATACTTTTATTTAAACCCAAAAATGTTCTATTAGCATTGAAAGGAAAGTGTGGGAAGAAAATGGCAAATCCCAGTGTAGGAGCTGTAGAAGTCTTGTCAGAGTGCTTGAGAAACTTTCAATGGTCTTGTTTAGTTAAACAAGGAATTAGGAATTTGCTTAGGGAAGACGTGGGCTGGAGGTTGTATAAAACAGAATCAGAGAGGTCAGGGGAGATGACAGCAGGGCTGGGATGTGATGGAGAGTTAAAGCATTGAGGTTCTTGTGCAAACGTGGAGAAAGTTATTTCCAGCATTGCTGGGACTCTGGGAGACTTGAAATAGTTCAGTTCATGTCACAGATTCCTCAAATGTATGCATGTACAAGCAGTGTTTGGTGGCAGATGAATTTTGTCTGTAGTTGTTACATTTTAAACAGCAGCAACATAAGAAAAAAGAAAATGTTTGTATTAATCTAAACAGGAAAGTAGGAGTGGTGTTCCTCGAGTATTTTGTGTTCATACTTGAAGTGAATTTGCTTTATTAAGAATGTTTTATGAGAAGATTTGGAGGAATCTGGGAGAGAATTCCCTGTTAATCCTCAAAAGTGAAGGTTGTACCATTTTTCTGCAGAAACAATTTGGAGTAGAAAAATACCCAAAGCAATGAAAGGCCCAGGATTTGTGCCATTTCTCAGCTGTGCCCTGCCCTGTGCTGCAGCAGGAGCTGTCCCATCAGGATGGACAGCTTGGTGACAGCAGGGATATCTGTCCACAGAAGGGAACAAGGATCTCTAGGAGAGTTACAGTGAAAGATGGAAGCTTAAGCAGCACCATGCACCAGCTAATGAAAGGGATTGCAAAGCATGTTGTATTCAAAAACTTGTAATACTTGTATCATGTTTAAAGAAAATGATTCAAACCCTACAACTTAGTTCACCAGCATTCCTCCTTCCCTTTGCACTCCCCTCACTGATCTTTTGCAAAGAGCTGCTGTAAGGAAATCTCTCCATTTCTCTTGTTCTGTCAGTAATAATGGTGAGCCTGAAACCCTTTCTGCAGTGGCAACTTGCAGTACTCCAGTACATTGTGGCTTTTGGCAGATAAATAGAGTTGGTAAAATTTTTTTTGATCCTCAAAACCCTCATTTATCTTCCCATTAAAAAAAAAAAAATATATATATATAGATAGATATTCCAGCTTCCCTTCTTCCCCTTCAATCTGTAAAGAACAGCATATGATGTGGTTTCTGTGTTGATTTTCATGATGATTTTTAGCCTGTCAAAGACCTTCTGTCTCAACAACTTTGAAACAAAGATTTTTTGAATAGATGAGAAAGTGCAGCTGCCAGATGAACCGACACAAGAAACTAGGAGGGGAGGATCTTGCAGATGGTTCTAATAAAACTGGGCAAACAGCAAATGGGGGCGGGGGGAAGAGTGGGTTGAAATGCAAATTGCAATCCCAGTGCAAGTTTTGGGGTTAGTTTGTGAAAGAAAGTTGCATAAACAGCCATTTGAGGCTTTGGCACTGGGGCAGTTTATTGTTGCTCTCAGTTTTTCCTGTTGCCACGGTGCTGCCAGCTTTTCCTTCTCCCTGTGTCCGTGCTGCTACCTGAGCTGGGGTGGCTGTGCCAAGAGCCCTCCTCTGGAAAGCCCCATTCAGCTATTCATAGGGCTTTTAGGAACATGAAATACCAGTAACAGTCTGGGTTTTCAGGAGCTGCTGAGAGAGGAAATTGTGCTTGTTGGAGCACAGAGCAGTAAAAATGGAGCAGAGGCTTGTGTTGCTTCATTGTTCCTGCCTGCTATCCCAGAGCCAAAATTGCATTTTGGCCAAGCCTTGATAAGCGCTGTGTTTGAAGTTTGTACTACATGATTCATTCATAAGGATGGAGGGTGACTAGTTGTCATTTCTGTCTTTTCTGCTAATTTTCTTCTCTTATTCAATGGTATTGGGTCTGTAATATTAGGCCAACAATTAATGAATAAAATTACAGTAGGAGAGATGCAGCTGAGGGCCTGGATAGCCTCTGGTGGTCTCAAATTCAATCACTACTTCTTGACATGATAATTTGGGGTTCTTTGGTGGTTCTTCGGGCCAGAAAATCTTACTGACACCTCATTTCCAAAGCCAAAACAACTAAGTCTTTATTTTTTTTCTTCCTCTTGCTAATCTTTCCCTTCTTCAATGAAAGGAGGAGTGTTTGAGAGCACACAGGCTTTCAGCTCACACAGCAGCCCTTGGGGATGTGTCTTCATCTTGCTGTGTCAAAAGCTTTTCAAATCAGTAGTTCAGGAGCAGCAAATCCTTCCAACGCATGAGTAACAGATACTTGTTTTATTTAAGAGTCCTTAAGCATGAGCAAGTCATTAAGTACTTCCTTTCTCCCCATGAATCAGTTCTATTTTAAACAGTCATCATGTATTTAGTATTTTTTTAAAGTATCAGAAGTTCTGACTTCTAAACTTTTCTGGAGTCTCTCATGTACCTCTGTGAATTTGTATTAAAAACAAATCTGTCAAGAGCTGCACATTCCCTGTACTGATGCATTCCCTTTCCCTTTCTCCTCCAAGAGTGGAAATGTTGTGTGTGCAGCATTGCTTTGCCCAAGGAGACAATTTGGAAGTGAAGAAATTATTGCTCTGAGAGCAGAGCACATCTCTCCTGGTCAATGGCTGTGTAATGCCACCTCAAAATGCCACCACCTGAGCAGCCCCAGGAGCTCAGCAGCAACCCCCAGCAATGTCCCCCTGGGGGCTGGGAGTTCCTGGGGGCAGAGTTTGCTGTGCCAGGGGGTCCCTGCAGCCTCCTGGGCAAAGCTGCCCTGCTCAGGGTGTGTGTGGGATTCCACTGAGAGGATCCCGTGGTTTAATGGAATTCTTTGCTCGTGGATATTGACCCTGTGATGCTGTCATGCTTCTCTGATTCAGTCCATTTGGAAAAAAATCTGTTTCCCCTCTCTTTACTGTATCATGCAAAAAGGATAACAAACATAAATATTTATAGTTGGGTATTTTTGCAGGGGTTTGTGTCCAAGATACAACATGCTGAGACATTAAACAGCACAAGTGTTGCCAGAATCCTACCAGCCTGGCAAATCTGACAGCCAGCTGAAGGCCAGGGTAAGCTGTTATGATAAAATCAGGCCATGTACTGAATGCTAAAGCATCACCAGTTGTTCACAGCTCAGGAAGAATTCACTTGCAATCATCAATGAATAGGAAAAACCTTTCCAAATGAAGCTTTGTTTCCTTGTGGGTTTGCTTCCATTTTTGCCTCCTTACACAGTCAGCAATCACAATTCAGATGGAGGGGTTTGAAACAACCTTCCTGTTCCTAATCTTGTGAGGAGGTGCCCCTTTACCCCTGGCTGTCACTCAGCCTGACTGGCCAGTGACAGCCACTTGGGATGTGTGCAGGGATGTGTGGTGTGCAGGGTTGTGGTTAATTTGTTGAGCATTC
>NW_005054313.1:9472435-9474511 GCF_000277835.1 Geospiza fortis | reverse complement strand
CGAGTCACATGGCCCCTCTTCACACGGGGCTTCTCCTGCCCCAGCCTCCAGGGAAAGCCAAGGGAGATGGAGAGGGACTCATCTGCAGCATCATTCACTCCACCCATGTGAATTGCCTCTTTGGAGCAGCTGCTAAAAATGATTGCACATCATCTTTATTAATTAACTTCAAATGTTTTAAATGAATGTGTAGTACTGGGCACTGGAACAGAAGGGAATATGGAGTGGCTTGAGTCATTTCTTTTTGAGTAGTAGACTGTGTTTTTCAAGTCCCTGTGCTGCTTGTGAGTACAATGACAACTGTATCTGTGATCTCTGTGCCACCTGTTGCCTTAGCTACCATTCAATGTGCACAATGCTGGTGTTAGAGATAAAATGTTTTCTGTGGCACATATAAAACACCTCAGTGATCCTCACAAGCCACAGGAACACCAGATTTATATCCAGCTGTGGCAGCGAGTCTCTGCTATCTCCAGCTGTGCAGCTCCACAAGTGAAGGCGAAGGGCAAGGACAGCCCTTTGTACTGCTGAGCAAAGCCTGCAGAATTTTAGGACAGAAGTACAAACACCTGCATGCAACTAAAATTTAAAAATGCGTGTAACTGTTGATATTTTATTATATAGCTACAGCTCTGGCAATGTTTCCTGGCTTGGAGCTCCCTATAGAGATGTGCCCAGAGGTGCCCACAATTTGGGAACACGGTCTGCAGGCTGGTGAGCACTAAAGGAAGAGAAATCCATCCCCCCTCCTTCCCCAGCCAGCTCCTTGAACTGCAGCGTCCTGCCTGAATCCACAAAGTTCCCAACAAAAAAACATTGTGGAAGGGGTTAAAATTTTACACAAACAACGTTTCCTTACACTGAGACTTTAAATAATCTTTCATTGTGGCCATTCCATGCCACGAAGTGTTGGCTGATTTCTCTTTTCTTCAGGGCTCTTTTCTCTATTTCAAAGAACTTGAAAATATGCAGAGAAAAAGTTTGCTGCTGTGTGAGGATCTCAGAACTATGAAGGATTGTGGTGTTCCCTTAACATTCCTTCTGGAGGCTTTGCAGGGCTCAGTTCTCATTCCTGTTCTTCTCCTGCATCCTATTTCTGGCTAATCCCATCTGCAAAAGCAAATTGATTGGTAACACTGGAGTTAGGAGAAGATTCAATCTTCTCCATCCAGAGGAAGCTTTTTCCTCATCTCTAATATCTCTATTTAGACAATGAGCCACAAGTTGAAGTCTGATTTAGTGGTGATTCCCTTACCTGCCTTCAATGCCAAGATGTTCACCCTTCTCATTAAGTCCATTGTCAAGCACATAATGTGTGTTTTCTCTTTGGATAATTCTTATTCATCTCACTTGTTGCTGCTCATCTGCAGAGCTATTTCAGAGTCTTCCTTTCAAATGTCCTAAAAAATCCTTTTGTGGTGATAATCGTTGTCAAGGAGTTCTGGTTGTGCTGCTCAGTCTGTGCCCTCACCAGGCTGTGTTTGCTTTGCACACAAGTTTAAGTGCTTTGCTCCTTGTTATTTGTGGCTTCCCTTACACAAATTATTTGTGTTTGCTTTCTTTCTGCCAACTTTGTCACCCACAAACGTGTTCACACTTGAAGTCACAAGAAGCAGAATACCAGAGGAGGGGAAAAAAACCAACCCCACAAACAAAACCCCAGGAGAACTGGACAGAGCTGTTTCCTTGAATAACTCCAAAGAGCTCTGCTCCTTTTCCCAGGAAAAGTCCTTCATTCTTCCAGTGGCTTCTAGAGGCTGTTCCTCAGCCTTTGCCTCCAATCTGTCTTCCTTGCAGAGCTGCAGCAGTGTGCTCCTGGGGAGTGGGAAAGAAATGGGAACGTTAAGGACACAAGTCTGAGGTGCCAGCTATGCAGCCAGAATTCTGAAAAGAGTTCAAATGTATTTTTTGTAAAAAAAAATGCTCTCACAGCATTTAAGACATCAGGAGGTCACTCAAGGAAAATTTACAATAAATCAGATTTGAAATTTGTTTGAAATAATCTTCTTGTCTGTCTTTCACAGAAAATGTTGCTGCCCTGACCAGCAGTAATGAAGAGAAGGGGGTGAAGCGAAT
>NW_005054313.1:9467411-9472419 GCF_000277835.1 Geospiza fortis | reverse complement strand
TTTGCCAAGCCAACCATTGACATGAGAATGGATTCAGTGCCTCAGACTTAAGTGGTAACTCATTTTTCTGCCATCTTCTGATTTCCAATACAGTATAGCAGGATAATTCACATTATAGATGATACTGTTTTACTACTACCAGAGTTGAAATAGAGACTCTTACAAGAGCCAAACGTGATTTTGGCAGCTTCATTCATTAGCAAAAAGTTGAAATTTTAGTATCTGGTGCTGTATTCAGTAGTTGAAATTTCTTCCTGTGGTTCCATCCCATGTCTTCATCTTTGAAAAACAAAAAGTTTTATCCATTACTGACTGTCTTCCTACCCAATGCCCAGCAAAATGCAGTTTGGAACAGGGTGTAGAAGTAGCTCTGTCGCTGTTTTTTGTTATATTTTAAGTACTTTGTATGACTCCTGAAACCTGTGGAAAGATACACTAATTTGGCACACTAGGAAGTTTGCTTTTTTCTGCTGACATTCAATATTTCCTCAAAAGTCTTTTTCCATTTTCTTCTTTTCTTTGCTCTTCTTATTTACTTATCTTTTTCTCTGCCATTCATAGCTGGGTATTGAACACCTGAATACTTCTATGCCTGTTCTCCTGAGGTCAGTTTACTAGTCGGGAATACAACACTGTGCTGCTTTTAGAAGTTAAATTGGGAGCAGAAAGACCCCCCAGCTCTGTCTTGCTGTCCCATTTTGGGCTCTGTGCCTTTGTAACAATGTAGAACTGGCCACTAAAACCAGAAGCTTTTAAAAGGGTGGAGGGGAATTACCATATCTTTAATACCACACCAAGATGATGTTTCCATGTGTTTCGAGGCAAAAGAGTGAAAGGAGGTGCTTGTGCTCTCCTCAAAGCCTCACTAAACCCCAGCTCAGTGGAATCTGCCTTAGTTTGAAAACTGTGATGTAACTGCATATATCAAAAATGACATCTCACCACATTCCTTTCATTTGTCATGAACAAAACAAAGGAAATCTGTTACGTGCTGTGGTTTTGTTTGAAATGCTTATCTCTTATTCTACCCTCTTTTATTTAGAGGGAGAGTGAACTGATCTGACAGTAGTTCTATGTGACTGATGGTAGAAAAATTAGACCAGCATTTCTGAGCCTCACAAATATACTTGTTCTTATTTACCAGTCCAGGTGAGGTATTCACTCCACCCCTGTATCACAGCCTGTGTTAGAACTGGGAGAACAGTCGGTGCCCCAGAAGGATTCTGTGAGGTTAAGGGTGAGATTTCAGAAAATGGTCAGCATTAATGTAGCAATTCTGTCTGAAATCCACACTGTGCTCCTGTGTCTGTTGTGAGAGCAAAGTCAGAGCAGCACCTAGGAGCCTCCCAACCAAGAGCTTAGAGCCCAGCCAGTGCACCAGGTGCTCAGGAGGCTGCCAGGTTCCTCCCTCACTGAGTTCCCCTCTTTAGGAGTTGTCTGGTTTGTTGCCAGAGTTGTTTCTATACTGTGTCAGTGTCTTCTGCTGCATTGGCAGGAAGGAAGGGCTTGCAGATTCCATCTGTCTGTAGTGGTGACAAATGAAGCTCAAAAAGAACTTAAAAGAAAATGTTTTTCTTCTTTCAAGTTTTCAGATTTACTGTGCTCTCCTTAGTGCCATTTCTCTGTTGTTCCCTGTAGCCCTGCAGTCCTTTCTCTTTGAAGGTGTGCACAGATGCTCAGATCTGATTCACTCACATGTCTAATGAGAACAAGAAAAAGTTCCAGCTCTCATGTCTGTTTTGGAAAAGTTTTGGAGCTGGAGCACCTCACTGGGATGTTTGGTTTCTGTAGGGCACTTTAGAGCCACAAATATGAGCAGCACAAGTTACAGAGCAGTCCTAGTCACAAATTCTTGCCCATTCTTACAAAGGAAAATGCACCACCTTGGCTTGTCTGTATGCAGGCAGTCAGGAGGGGAAACAAACAGGTTCTAACCACCATCATTAGAGGAAACATTCCTAGGAAACTGGAAGGAAGGTGATGTTTTTTCTGCTCCCTTGTACATCCCTGCCTGGCAGAGCAACTTCTTTGTGCATTCAGCCTTTGACAAAACAGCACTAACTGTAGATCTGCTGGGGACAAGGACTTCAGCTGAGCAAATAGGTTCCCATGATTGTTTCTGCATTCAAATTACTATTATTTAGCTGATAAAAGTGACAATCAGAGGCCCAGAAACAGGGAGAACAATGCTATGGGATAGATTCTTCTGCTGGCACAGGAAGATGTTCATCAGCTGAACACCAAGAGGTTTTTGCAGTTGGGGGAAGAGCTGGGTGGGATGAGGCCTGGGAAGAGCAGGGATTGCTGCTCTGGGCAGATAGATCTCCTTCCTGCATCTCCTTCCTGCTGGAGAGGCTCTGGAGATGCTCTAGGTGGGAACTGATGGAGTGCACAAATTCTTTCTGTCTCTGAGAGCAGCTGGAGGATGTTGCCTGGGAGGTGCTCTTGGCTCAGGGATTTTAAATGGGAGGGTTTTCTCTCAGCTTGAGAACACGTTTTTTCCGCTTGACTCACTGACTGAAATCTGAATGAGCGATAAAATTTCTAAAAGTAATGTTGAATTGGTTGGAAAAATAAAAACTGCATTTATCATCAGGAAGGAAGGACAAAGTAAGGGGAAAGATTCAATGAAGAGGAAGTCACCACCTTCCCAGGAACAATGGGAGGCTGTGGGCAGCTCACACACCTCAGCCTGCCTGGCTCTGCAGCCACACAGAGGATTCTTCTGAGGCCCTGTCAGGCTCCTGTCCCACACACAGGACCCACACACATTCTGTGGGATGCTTTCATTGAGAGGGCTGCACCAGGAACGTGCTTGCAGAGGTTCCCTCACTGTACAGAGCTTCGAGCATGTGTGCATGAAAGGAGACTGCCCACTGACTCCTGCAGGAGCCATTCCTTTCCAGGAACAACACCAGCCTTTGTTGCTTCTCTTTGGCTTGGCACAGAGAGCAAGGAAGGAGCAGAAAATGCTGGCACTGAAGAGGAGCCATGTGAGCTGCAGATAAAGTGAGGTATCTGCAGGGACAGGCAGGGGCTACTGGCTTAGATGGATTTTTAGGATAATAACCATAATAACATTCTTTTAATGATCTTACATTTCTATGGTGCATTTCCTGTGTGCATTCCTGAACAGTTTTCCAGACTCCAAGTGCTGTATCATTTCTGTGTGCTTGCAGTTTGGAGGAGCTCTGGGCACAGAGCTGGATGTGCTCCCCTGCAGAACAGGCCAGCTGCTTCCCTCTCAGGGTAAACCAGGCAACACATAGGGGAACTTTTGAACTGCAATTGCACATGCACAAAAGAAAGATGCAAAATTGAGGCTATTGATCTCAAAAGAAGCTGAAGATACTGAAGGAAGGATCTATTTGAGTTGGGGGTTAAGGAAAAATTACTTTTTTTCTTCCCGAGACCTGGCTTGTTCATTTGTCAGGTTCAACCAGGCTTTTCCAGCTGAGGTTTTAATGGCTGAAGGCTGATTCCAAGTGGAAACATTGACAGACTAAGCAACAATAACTTAATAATATTTTTTCCATGTCCCTATATGCACTTCTTTCCAGAGGGCAGTTGAGATTTTTCACGCTTGCAGGAATCTCTGTTTTCACTTGGACTTATCTCTGAAATGTGCCCATCACAGGTGTGTTAAAAATTCTGTCCTTGCCAGTTTAGTTGATAGAAGGCAGCTGAGGCTGTGTTTGCTTGAATTCATGCTGGTGTGATGGCTGGAAATTTCAAATAAACAGGACAAAATGGAAAAAATTATCTTGTAATTGTGTGGGACTCCTGGTCTTCATTTTGGCCATGTCCTTGTAAGTTCCATCCAAGCAGATCTGCTGCTGGGGATCTTGTAGCTCCTTTTGAGATGGGATGGCAGATTGCTTATTGCAGGAGGAGGGAGTTTTCAGTGGCTGAGAGGTGAGAGGCCTTGCTTATGGTGAGGTCTCCTCTTTTCATTTGCTCCATATTTGTAACAAATTCACTTTCCCTGAATTTCCATCATGTGAAACTTGTGTCTTTTACTCTGTCATTTCTTTTATCAGCTGTTCAGTTGGTGATAATTGCATTGTGTTTTTCATATTGGTTCCTTTCATTTTTATCTAGTCTGTTATTATGTGATGTGGCCTTGGCAGGAAACACATTCTCATTCTTCCAAACCAAAAAAAATTCCCAAACCAAAAAAAGAAACCTGCATACACTTCAGACCCTGCTAATTAAGAAAACTATGAACTTCTAGATGAAAAAGATAATTATCACATTTGAACCTGCTGCAGGCAATAATCATTTCCATGGAATGCAGGTAGTGCCACTGTGCCAAGGTTCTGGGCAGTGCTGGATGCCCTTGGGTACTACAGCACCCACCTCATCCAGGGAGCTGCTGCAGCAGCACTTCTTATGCCCCCTTTAACACAAAATAATTGGAGTTTTGGAGGCTTCTCAGATTCCAAAGGTTTCTTCACTTTATCCAGAATGCAGCTTTTCCTCTCAAGCATCCATTTCCCTGGAGCTGGACTAGATGACCTCCAGCCACCCCTTCACCCCTAATGATCCTGTGATTCCTTAACCCTCCCCAGGATAATTCTGAAAATGCACTCAGAACTGCTGATGGTGCACAGTCTTTCTTCCTTTGCTCTTCCAAAGAGGAGTTCTTTCATCCCAATCATCTCTATCTTAAATATGAACATTAGCATATCTATATTTTAAGCAGAAATACTTCACAGGCAAATAGGCAGGGCTTTAAAGAGACTTCAAAATATTTCCAAAAATACCTGCCTTGCTTTCTTTTTCAGCCTTGTTTTATGTATCATTCTCTATATGAGTTAACCTACTTTTTTTGCTAAGCTTTTATTTTTGTTCTGTTGCTTTCCATTTCTGGTGATATAAATTCTGTGTATTCTCTTGGGGAGAACTGCAGGTTACACTTTAACTTGCACTGTGGTGGCAGTGCTTTGTGATTTACATTACAGTGACATTCCAAAGATATTTCACAAAATTCAGACTTTTCCTGCTG
>NW_005054313.1:9455558-9467385 GCF_000277835.1 Geospiza fortis | reverse complement strand
TGCTGAAGGAGTATGGTAGGCCATGTGCAAACATAACTGGGATTGTTTATTTTCCCATTACTAGATAAGAAGGTGTGAGGACAAATAAAATACAAAATTAGAAGAACCCCTATTCGGGATTCTTTAGATTCCTGCCTCCCCACCCAGATGTTTGGAGAGCACTGCAGGCTGCTGAGGTGCATGCTGGTTATCTGCTGCACAGCCCCACCCAAGCTCTAGCAATTCCTGATTAGTTGTGTTCCTCTTTTACTGTGGCTTTGCTGCGCTGCATTGCTGTTCTTATGAACATCTTTGCCAGGTTAAAATACTTCAGATTTTTCACTGTGATTTCTTGAATTAGTAACTGGGAATAAAAGTACCACTTGATAAGCAGTAGTGACACCTTGTTTTCTCCTATCAGTGCAGCTGTAAACCAGTCAGAGGGATTGAATCTGTCCAAAAATCCCTGTTTCCAGGGAAAGCACTGCTGAAAGTGGAACTGAGACAGACAACTTTCTCTTTTTGGGACTGACTTCCTCTTTCAGCTTTTTGCTGACAGCACAGTTCAGGTACCTCACAATCTAAACATGTATTGTTCCATGCAGGAGGAGAAGTGCATCAGCAGTTCTGACTTACAGACATTTCAGACTTCTTGAGCACTACCTCCGCTGTCCCCTCCTGTAATTGTTTCAGATATATGCACAGTCAAATCAGGTTATTTGGTTTTCAGCATAGAACTGTTTGCTTTCAACATCCATACAAAGCTTACTGAGGAGGATACACACACCCACCAATTTAAAGATGCCATACTCTGAGAAATAAACAGGTATTACTCCAGTAATGCCCACTGGAGCAGTCTGGGGTGTATTTTATTACATCAATGTTGTGATTTCAGTGTATTTAAGTTTAGGGCTTTAAGTGAATAAATTTAAAGGTATTAAATGGATCAAAATTTATGAGTTTGCCTTGTTAATGTAAAAGACATTTCTTCTGCAGCTAAAGAAAGATGGCACCAAGCTCATTGAAGGAAAAATAGTCCTTGCCTGACTATGACTCTGTGTTACTGATTTTCAAGAGTTTAGCTGATAATATCCATTAAGCTTGATGCTGGTGATGGATACAAAAATTAACCTTGAATATCTGGTAGTGACATACTTGAGTCTTGCATCAGTCAGTATTCAGTTAATTATCTAAGTATCAGTGCAAAGAGAGCAGGCTCCAGCTGGCTGTAATTAGGGCTGGATTGTTCCATGCCTTCAAGACAATTTTTACATTCATGGGATCTGCAGCTTTCTGTTGTCCTCATTTCCTGCAACATAAAAGCACTTGTGTGTCAAAGAATGAAAGGGGGCAGAGAGTGAGAGAGGCTGTGCAGATAAATCTCATTAACATCCCTGACAGTTTGGCTGAGAAATAGGCATTGCAAGATCTAAATAATTTTTTTAAAAAATAAAGATGGAAAACAACCCCCAGGAGCCATAGGCAGAAAGTGTTATTTCACTTGCCTGGAAGACAAGGTGGATCCTTAGAAAGCACAGTGGGTTTTATAAAAGCTGAAATCTGCTCTGTAAATTTTGGTCTTAATGAGCGGCCACCAGGAAGGAGGTTGGATGGCAGATCAGGAGTGTGTGACAGACAGTGGGTGAGGTGCCCTGGGGTACAGCACTGCCAGTGCCAGAGGTGCCAGCCCCTTGGTGCAATGCAGGCTCTGGGGTTTGCCCTTGTGCTGCTGGGTTCCCAGCTCTGCAGGGCTGCACTGGCTCCCAGGAATGTCCTGGCTTGGGGAGACACTCCTTAGCTCCCTTCAGGTCATCATGACCTGTGCAGCATCTATTTCAGCTCATGAGCAACACTGGCAAGTTTTCAAATTATTCCTCTATTTGGGGAAGAAACAGCCTTCTGTGTAGTTTGCATGTAAAATTGCATGTTGGTATTTCAGTGGGATCCAGTGGGGAAGGTTTGTGCCAGCAACTGGGGGAGGAAAGGGCAGTGAGTGTGAGCTCAAGGACTTCAGAACAGGATCTGTTCAGGCCATGATGCTGCACAAAACCTGCTGAAACCTCCCCTGGCACTTCTGGGGAGCAGAGGGAGGCAAAGGCCCAACAGCCTCTCGTGCTGGTGCTCACTGCTGATGTCCTTCACTCCCTGACCTGACAGAAATCCACCCTTCCTCCTCACCCTCGGTGGAGCTGCTGCAGTTTGAAAGCTGGGGCTGTTCACAGGTGTCATGGAGGTGAGCATGGCCATCTCATTTTAGCTTATAAGTCTTGTAAGCATAAAGGCCTAAAGGAAGTTAACAAAGCCAGTAGTTGATAGGGAAAGGTGTACAAGTTAAATTCCTTCTTCATTTGATGCAGATTAAATACTGCCACAAGCAGTAATAGTTGCATGTGTGTTTCTGGTCAGGTTGGCTCTATGCAGGCATCCCCAGCAGTGCTGTGCAGGTACCTGAGCTGCATTTAGCAAATGCTTTTGCCACGTGGTCACAGAACTGCAATACTGAGCTGTGTCTGAGCCACCATCCTGCAGTGCCCTGGCACTGGCTGAACACAGACAATCTGTGTGTCACAGCACTTCAGTGGGGCAAGGCTGAAGTGTGGAATATACACTCAAGAAAATAATTTTATTTTGTGTGCTGAAAAAAACTTTGTAAATTTTCTTTTGTGCACTTGATTATTAATAGAAAATTAATGTTTTGCTGCTTGGACAAGAATGCTTCACTGACTGACCTTCTGTGAAAGTTTCTATTCTCTGAGTATAGAATTTAGAATCACAGATTCTGTTGATTGACTGAAACAAAATCTCTCAATCCTCAGTATCTCACTAATTTCCTTGAAACGTTCCCATGACAGCTGTGCAAAAGCAGCTGGACAGATAAGAAGGTGATACCCAGTGTGTAAGTACAGCCCTGCCCCAGCTCAGCCATACAGCAGAGCCATGGTTTGATGTTATTCAGCCTAGGGATGAGCTGTGAGCAAGGGCACTTGGTGAGCTGTTCTCCCCCATTACAGAATCAGAGAATTGTTAAGGTTGAAAAATACCCTTACGATCATTGTGTCCAACCACTGACACAGCACTGCCAGCTCCACCACTGACCTGTGTCCCCAAATCCACATCCACAAGGCTTTTTAATCCCCCAGGCATGGGGACTCCACCACTGCCCTGGGCAGCCTCTGCCAAGCTGGACAGCCCTTTCAGGGAAGACATTTTTCCCTAATTTCCAACTAAAGATCCCCTGCACTCTGTGTCTTCCTTGTTGTGAGGGGCCCCCATGTGAGCCCAGGGTGTGAGGTGTGGCCTCAGCAGTGCCCAGCACAGGGGGATGGATGCTCACTGCCCTGCTCCAGCTGCCACAGCGCTGCTGGTACTGCCCAGGGACCATTGGCCTTGTTGCCCACCTGGGCACACCTGGGTTCATGTTCAGCTGTGCCCAGGTCCTTCCTCCCGGGGAGCTTTCCAATCCCTCTGGCCCAGCCTGTAGCACTGCAGGGAGTTGCGAGCCAAGGACAGGACCCAGCTCTTCACCCTGCTGACCCTCATAGAGTTGGCCTTGGCCCATGGATCTGGCCTGTCCTGGTCCCTGTGCAGAGCCCTCCAGCAGGTGAACATTCCCACCCCACTCAGTGCTTCTGCCACCTGGCTGAGGGTGCCCTCAATCCCCTCAGGCCAACCCTCCTCCTTCCCTTTAGCCTGGGTTAGCACTTAGTAGCCAAAGGACAGGGAGGCACAGGGGAGGTGCCTGAATTCCCTTCCTCCCCACAGAAACTCCCTTTCCTCAGTTTGATTTCCAGCAGGGGACTTTGCTGCAGGGCCCCACAGGCACCAGTGCTGTCAGCACAGCTGGGCAGTGCTCCAAGGCTAAGCAAACGAGCAGTGGGACTGTGACAGGTTGCACTGTGTTTGCAGGACACACAGCCACAGGCTCCATTTTGCATGTCTGTATTTCAGTGGTTTCCAGAAAATCTAAAGATATATTTTCCAGGAAATTAAGAGAATTCGGTTATGATGGCAAAATGTTAAAGGTACAACTTGCAGCAAAATCCAGGAGCTCTTGAGAAGCTCCTCCACTCTGTTTTGTGGTTCATGAGGTGATTCATCCCAGAGATCCTGCATTCCCAACTGCCTCAGCTCATACAGAAGTTTAAGCCTGTTCCATGTTGCAACTTCAGCATAAGGGATAATGGTTCCTAATTGTTGAGTAGCACATTGAGTGCAGTAAGTGCTGACCTCTCTCTGCAGCACTGTGCCACAGAAGGAATGGCTTTCGTGTTGAAACCCAATTGGAGTAGCTGTAATGCTTCATGCATCATTTTAATGGCACTCTCAAAAAGCCTGGTATCTCGGTATGTCATTATCTCAGACTCTGCAGTTGTTGTTTCTTATTTAAATGTCCTATCTCACTTGAGAGTTAATGTAATTAGAACCAGCCTGTGGAAAAATCTTTTTCTATTATGTCTTAGCTATTGTTCCAGTCAAGATGGTAAAGCAAATCAAACAGGATATAATGAAAATGATAAAACCATTTGCAAGAGGCAGTTTTCCTGAGGGAAGCAAAAGGCAGCACCACTTTTCATTTTGCTTTGTAATTCTAAACATGGCATGGGCCTGGAGTGACTCCACAGAGACTTGTCCAATACACCTGAGAGCACAGACAGGTACAGCTGGCAGGAATCTGCCTTGCCTGATCCAGCAGGGAACCAGAGCACCACAGCAATAAGCTTCTTCCACTGTTACTGCTGCTGTCCCAGCCTGTTCAGCCAGCACTGGGTCTGCTTGCCAGCCAAGGTGTGTGTGAAGGAGCTGGGCCTGCAGTAATTAACATCTGAGATTGTCATTTTTCCCTTGAGCTGCAGCATCCTGGCTGGGGAGGTGCATCCAAACTGTGAGGTCTGCAAAGGCACTGGTACCCACAGCCTTGGTGTAACACACGTCTGCAGCAGGAACTGCTGTGTCTCCTGTGGAAGGAGAGGAAAACGTGGCCAAGGCTTTCTTGTTCTGGCTTGGAGGCCACATCACAGCAAGGAAGGAGCCCTGACTGCTGTCTCTGCTGGGTGATTTCTGAGCAGTTCAGGTGTTACTGTTCCACACCTCTTGGCTTTTCTATTAGGTTTATCATTTGACATCAAAGCTGTTTTACAATGTATTTTCTCTTTTGTGCACAAGCCACTTGTGAGCAGGCTTTTGTATTGTCAGCACGTGTTACAGAAATCCATATTCATTCCCAGCAGTATTGATAAATTCAGCTCTGAGAGGCTTTGATGCAGGGCTGTGTGCCATGGCCAGAGCTGGACAGGCAGAGCCTGCACGGAGGCTGGCAGGGCTCTCAGCCCTGCTGGGTCAGAGGGCATGTGTGGGATTCACATTCTCTGAACCTGAGAGAAGCAGACAAAAGAATGATCAAAACAATTCTAATCTCATGTGCTGCTCCTGTGTTGTGCCAAAGTAGAAAGCAATATGGAGATTGTTTACCCACAGTGATAGTGGTTTGGTTCCTTGGCCTGTCGGTCAGCACAGTCACAAGATTCTGTGCAGTTGAGTTGAGTGCTTGTGCAGATTCAGTTTAGATGTAGTGTAATATAGTATAGAATAATATAGCAAATATAGTAATTAATTAGCCTTCTGCTATCCATGGAGTCCTCCTGGTCTTTCTCCCCCTTCATCAGGGTTGCCTTGTTTCCCATAGGGATGGATCCAGTGCCCCTGGCACAAAGCCTCTGCACCAGGCAGTGCTGCTGCTCTGGTGCTGGCCTTACCTGGGACCATGGGCTTTGGAGTGCAGAGTGCAGCCAGCTCCATCTGTCTTCACACAAATGTCAGAAGCAACAGATCAGGCTTGTTTTTCAAAAGCCAATGATGTAAAAATTCAAAGGATCAAAATGCAAGTAATTCAAATGATCAAAGAAATCGTTAGGTTAATACCTGCAAACTCTTGTGTAACTTCAGATGTAATGAAAAAAGAAAATCTACCTGAAAAAAAATCTCTTTTTTTGTAGGTTTCTGGGTTTGGTGCTGACTAATTTTTAGATCACCTGTGCACAAGTTTCCCTCTTCTGTTACCTTGATCTCTTTGGAATTCAAGAAACAGTAGTTTCTTCCTCTCCCCTTCTCCCTGCTCCTTTCTTGTAAAGAAATGATTAAATACTCAGAGTACAAATGCTGCACATGAATATTTATAAGAACTTTTATAACATTTAGCAAGGCAATGCTTCATGGCTGTCTCTTTCTGAATGCACATAAGAAAGTGCCATAATTTCTTCGAAGCTGCACTGAGTCCTTATTTGCTACTGGGTTGGCAGGAGCTGGAGGCTCCTCAGGGCTGCAGTCACTGATGATGACAAAACACAGAGATCATTGGGGTGTTTCCTACTTTTCTGTTAAAGCACTTGGCTTGTGTTTAATATCTCATAAAAACACATTTTTCATGCATCATTTACATTTAAGTTGCAGAAAATTGCTAGGTAGAAATCTTGTTACTGGCATTGGATAAATACCTGATTCCTGTGTTGATCCTTTGGTCTGGGAAGAAACAGAGTTAAATGTCTTCTGCTTGGAATACTGACACAGTGGGACAATTGAGTGGCCCTGGAGCACACTGTGCAAAGCACTTGGAGGGTCCTCCTGTTAATGCAGAAGTGCTTTAGCCTCCACTTCTCTGCATATTGTCTCTCTGGAGTAGGGCATCCTGTGCATACCTAATTGCCTGTGTAATGCCTCAGAGTGTTGTCACACACCCACTTGTAAAAAGCAAATGGAAACTAGTAGCTCTTAATAGCAGATTTATCCCCTTGACATCCTGAAAGAATTTCGATCAGATTAAGCACAAGAGGAGAAAGAAGAAAGGCTTTAGGAATAAGCAAAAAGGAGAGGGGGTTAGAGTTGTGATTTGTTAAAGCTGAAGATAATTTTAGAACTGGGTTTGGAAGTCCCTTGCTCATAATCCTATTGTAACCTCTCCCCTTCTCCCTTATAAAATGATTGCCATAATTGCATGTTCTCATGTCCACAAGGTTACTATAGGAATTGAAGACTTGCAGTGGTTTTTAAAGCTGGAGTGCATGGTGTGGATTGGCAGTTACCTGTTGGAGCTTGGCCCAGCATGTGTGGGTCTGGGTGAGGGGCTCTGAAATGCCCCCCGTGCTGTCAGACCCACTGGGGGCAGAGTGGGAATGAGCCCCAAGCCAGGGCTGTGACCAGAGCTGTGCCCTCCTGTGGGTCTGCTCCAGCAGGGTCTGCCTGGGTGTTACTCACCCTCCCCACTGGCTTCTCACAGGCTGCTTTCTGTGGGGTGGCCTTTAAACCATCTCCACTTTAACATCTTTCACTGGATCAGCTAGCTAAGTTAATTCTTCCTGGAATTCATTAATAGTATAATATTTCTGGTTTGTAATCATATTTTCTCAGATTTAAGTCCCCTTTTATCTGGTCACACTTACTTTAGCTTTCTGCCTAGGATGTGTGTATCTTTAGATCTCAATCTGAAGATGTCAGAATATCCCAATGGATCTGATACTGTGATTTCTTCCCTTTTGTGTGTGTGTTTATAAATATGTCTAATTTATACTTCTCTGCTACAGCACTATGCAAACTATAGAGATGTATTTTTAAAGAAGGGACCATTTATGTGACTTTAAGCCCTGAACTACTACTGTACTTAATTTTCAGACAGTGATTTTGATCTCCTTCCCAGATGTTTTGGGCACAGTAATTATTAAAATTCTTTTCATCATTAGCAAAGGACAATTGAAGGAGACTATCAACAAACAGTTTTGTTTACATTTCAATTAAAACTGTACACTTGTGGCATTACATTTATCACCAGATATTACAATAATAATATTGAAAGGCAATAATGCTCTCAGTTGAGCTTTACTTGTGCAAAACTTCTGTACCTGATGCATGACCTCTGAGCATGCCAGAGTCAGAACTTGGTTACCTCTGTGAGAAAAGTATGAACTCACCTGAGAACTCCTGGAGTGTGTTTTGCAGCAGGCATAATTCAGGATCTTGGGAAGATGCTCCCATGTTTGCATCTACTAGGAAACAAAGGTATTGTCCACATTGGTGTGGAGCAGCTCATCAAATCCAACCAACCAGATTAAAAAACCTGTAGTCCTTGGATATTAATATCTACAAGAGTTTTCAAATCACATTTTTCATAGGGAAGATTGAAATTGCACTTCCAAAAAAAATTAGTATGACAGCTCTTCCTAATTTATTTCTTTGCAGTGAATTTTCAGTAAAAATGAAGCGTGCACCAGGGAATGCATAGGCATAGCAAGTGGTAAAATTCCAGGGACCTTTAGAGACTTTCATCTGTCTCTGGTCCCTGGCATATTACAGGTTTGTGGAGATTTGAGGCAGAATTTATTTTATTACTTCTACAGAGCCTCAGACTGAAATCTTCCATCATAGACTAGGAGACAAAGGCCTTGACTCAAGCAGGGGACTTGCTGCTGGAGCTTGGTGTGTGACTGGAGAGCAGGGCTGCAGGATGCCCTGGAGCTTGGTGTGTGACTGCAGAGCAGGGCTGCAGGATGCCCTGGAGCTTGGTGTGTGACTGGAGAGCAGGGCTGCAGGATGCCCTGGAGCTTGGTGTGTGACTGGAGAGCAGGGCTGCAGGATGCCCTGGAGCTTGGTGTGTGACTGCAGAGCAGGGCTGCAGGAATTGCTGCCACGAGGGGAGGGGAGGGATCTGCCTGCCCCTCCTTCAGCCCAGCCATTAATGATGCCTCACTTCAGCAGGCAGCCATCTCATTATCTCTGTCAAGTCTCCTCTGCCCTTTTCCTTTCTCGTTCTTCTTTCTCCAAGTTTAGCAAGTAATTAAAAGAGTGCAGTGGCTGAGGAGTGGAAAGGGAATTTTTCCAAATGCTGTTCCTTGTAAAGTGTAATACATCGCCCACACCTCCCAGGGCAGTGATTGAAGATCTCCTCACATTTGTCTTACTTGAGATTTAAGCAAAATCATCTGCTGAGCATTTCAGTCTATCCATGTGCATTACAATCCATCCAGGCTCCCTGAAAAGAAAAATGGGAAAATAAGACATGGTTAATGTCCCAGGCTTTATGTGGAGAGAAGAGATTTCACATCGGGCATTAGAGGCAGAGGCTCCAGGCTATCTCCTGACTACACAGAGCTAATTAGCATTGAGAGCCCGTCCTTTTGTTGGATTAGCCCAGCCTTGAAGAGCTCTGGGCTGGAGCAGCAGTGCAGGGAGCTGGGGCTGCCTGGCTGTGGCACTGCCGGGGGCTGCACTGTGTCCTGGCAGGGCAGGGCAGGGGCTCCTCTTGGAAGCCCCCCAAAAGCCAAGCCTTGCTTTGGCACAGCCACAGGTGAACAGAAGTTGTGCAGAGCTGCTCCTCACAACCACTGCCTCTCCACTTTTCTCTTTACTCTTCCTGTTCCTGCAGTACGATATGGAAGTAAGGAAATTACTTTGCTCTCCAAAGAAAGGAAGAAGAAACAAGTATTTTTATGTAGCAGAAATTTTGTATTAACATGTAGTTTGAAGACCTGCACAGCACAGAGCAGATCTGCTTCAGTTTCTCAGCCCTGCTGTATGAAGAAATCAAGAGGCCAATCCTACACCTGTATCCAGGCAGCTGATAAAGCTCCTATTATTAACTTCACCTTTTTGGGTTTTTTTTACATACATAATTCTGGCATCTAAACAACTCTTCTGCCTTTATTGAGTTTGACATACTGCAATTTCTCTCAAAATTAAGGCTTTGGGATCCATGTTCACATACCAGGTTTCAACAAAAGGGTTTATAAAACAGCTGGCTTTAAAAGCTGAGTGATTGTCAGATGAGAAATTATTTGTACTTGAAACAGTCATAGAAGGTGAAGTTAGTAGTGACTCATTTTCTGGTTATGCCAAAAAATATTTCTGCAAATCACTGAAATCCAAAAAATTTTAATCTTTATTCACATTACTGAGACTGGTTTTTCTGTTGAATAACTGCTGGATACTATTGCAAACAAAAGACTTGCTTTTTAAAACAGCTTTAAAATAAAACACAAATTCCTTGTGTTTGAAAAACCATGTTTCCTGTCTTCTTTGTGCCTCTGTATATTGTCTTTGCAGGTGCTGGATTTTAGTGAGGGATAAATAACCTGATTAACAAGTATATAAAAGGCTAAATTAACTTTTAAATCTAGTATATTTTCATTTCCTTTTTCTATGTTGTTACTGAGAAACCAAAATGATGAAAATGCAGTGGATGTTCTGTGGGTTAGGCCTGGCTATAGGTGACAGGTCTGAAACTGGGTATAGGTTGGAGGTGCTACTGAGCAGGATGCTCTGTATTAATCTTTGTCCTAAAATTAGTCAGGGGTTTTTATGAGCAGTCTGAAAGAAAATGTAAATAGGGAGAGAGGGAGATTTGAAAGCAGAGGTGTGCACTGGAAAAAAAGATGGAGGAAATACATTTTATTCATTATGTACAGTTGTAAACTGGGAATAAAAGATTTTAGGCCAGGCTTGCCTGATTGCACTGAGAGAAGTGAAGCTGCTGAAAAGCTTGTGGAAGGCATGGGCACATCATTATCATCATCATGAGTTCTGGCTAACAGTCTGAGCTGCAGAGGACAGTGCCTGGCCTCCAGGTGTGCAGGGATGTGCTGCAGCAGTGGAAGGGCTGTTCTGTTGGTTGTCCCCAGGGTGGAACACTGCCCTGTGCCCAAGGGTGCTGCTCACAGTTCACAAATGGCACTGGGGGTTACAGCTT
The DNA here is from genome assembly GCF_000277835.1 of Geospiza fortis. Classification (NCBI taxonomy): domain Eukaryota; kingdom Metazoa; phylum Chordata; class Aves; order Passeriformes; family Thraupidae; genus Geospiza; species Geospiza fortis. The sequence continues at coordinate 9,456,677 of NW_005054313.1, read as the reverse complement.
TGGGCAGCTTCATTCCCAGAGAAGGCCAGAGATCTCCATTTATTCATGTTCGTGCTTGAAAATAGCAAAGTAGAACCAGAAGTGCTGCTTGAGAAGGGGGAAAGCGATGAGTAAGGCAGCGTTGATGGCTGTCACAGTTACCATGGCAACCCCTTGGCCACCGGTCGGGATGCCATCCCTGTTTATGTAACCATCACAGAACATATGCCACCACCACTAATTAAGCCAAGGTTGAGCCCAGAGCCCTGAGATCTGCCATTCCTCTTTTTTTTCTGTATAAATTGCAGGGTTAAGCACTACAGGAGCGTGGGGCATCCTGTGTGACCATCCTGGGGACACGTGGCATCACCTTCCCCTCCTGGGCAGGAGGCGGCAGCAAGGCCAGGCTGTGCTCCTGAGCAATTCCCTCAGGCACTGGAATGTGGCGCTGTCTCCTGGGCAGCCCCTGGAGACTGAGCCCAGGAGCTCAGGGGGAGCGGGGACAGAGCTTCGCTGCCGCTGTGCAGCTCGATGCTGCTGCTGTGGCTGTTGTCTCACACTGGTTCTTGTTATAAACAATTTACTTCCAAATGCCACAATGTTGCACATGGCAGGAATAAACCTCCCTCAAGACCCTGCAAGAGAGCAGGTAATAGCAGCCTGTCCCATTTCACTGGAATGGCGGTGACAAAAGGTAATTGCCCTGGGCTTGGTGTGGTTCCTGGTTGGGCTTGCAGCAGCCCAGTCTGCTAATAAAGTATTCTGTCATAAAAATCTCGTTTGAAAGGCAAGGAATTCAGATGAGTGTGGTTCTGCTTTTACCTTCAGACCCCTGTGGACTGGTATTGAGTCATCTCAGCAGTACAAGAGTAGAAAATTCACATTGTTTTTTCTGGCTACAAAAGGCTTTTCATTCTCAGGATTCTGTCAAGCACAAGCAGCAAAATTTGTGTCTGGCAATCAACTCCTTTAGGAAAACATTTCTATCTGTAAAGAAGAACTAAAGAAAGAGAATTGAATGTTGGTGGTGATTTTCTTTCTCTTTCCTTTGCTAGAGCTCGTTTGCTGTGCTTCAGTTTTGTTGTTTCCTGCTGTGTCCTGCTCCAGGAGCGAGCGCTGGCCGGGCTGCAAGCTCGGCAT
>NW_005054313.1:9399662-9455229 GCF_000277835.1 Geospiza fortis | reverse complement strand
CCCCGGTGCACAGGGGCAGCGAGGGCAGCGATTTCCTGCGTGGAGCAGCCCGCTCAGGTTCGTGCTTCCCCTTACTCCTCCTTCAGCACTGGCTAAAAATTATAGTGGTTTACACACTTGATAGGTATAAACATCTGTCTGTGAAAATGCAGGCTATTTCTTTTCTCATGGAGTAAATTGAGCAAATTCCCCAGCTGCAAAAACCAGTCATTGACTGTAAAGATAAAAACTAACACAGGATTTCTGTTGCATTTCCTTTCTGATTCTGTCCTTGATTGTATTTAATGATGCCTTCACTGCATAGTTTTCCATGTGTGGATTATTTTAAAGTATGGAATCAGATTTTGGGAATTAAAATAAATTCCTGAGGTTTTGCTGGGGGTTTTTTCCCGCCCTACATCTTTTCTCTTTTGGTAGGCTAAAAAGCTGACTGTGGGATACCCTGGGTTGGCTGTTAGTCCTTTTCTGTCCCCATGGAGGGAAAGGGCTGCACACAGAGCCCCCGCGATGTGCCTGGAACACTGGGGTGTTGTGGGCTGGCAGGCACAACACTTAATCATCAGAATAAGGAAAAAGTCAATTCTTATTATGTATGCTAAAAGCATCCAATGCCAGTACCTCCTAATTCCTTTTCTGAATTTCATCTATGCTGGTGCTTTTTATCCCTAATAACATTCTTATCGGCAGTGGCTTGCCATTTTATGGGAATGGATTTTAGGCAAAGCATAAGTAGAATAAGCAAAGAAATTATCTGTTGTAAACTTCAACACTAGTAAACATTAATATCTTTAACCTTTTGACTTGGAGCTCATCATTCATTTCATTGCTCTGGCTTACGACTGCAGATTAAAATTTCTTGCATTCATCTTGCTTGGTGAAGTAGCTTGTTGGGATGAATAAATGACACCCTAATTAGAAGAGTAGCCTGAGTGAGAGTAAGCTGCTGGAACCAGCTTTGATGGTCAAAAAATTACCTGTAGCTAGTTTCTCAAGATTATCAAAGAGGCCCTCAAATTAGAATGTCTGTCTTTGATCATAGATGTGAGGAATGAGGCAAAATGAGTGCACCAAGCAGATGGCAGGGGGAGGAGATGGTTGCTGTGGAATGGAAAACTGGAGGAGTTTTTACAAAGATTCAGGCCCTTTCCAGGCATTGCTCTACCACATAGTGAATGAGACAGCAGTATAGGGGTTATTTTTATTTCTGTTTTCCACCATAAAATAGTAATGTATGTGTCTTTAAAAGTTAAATTGATTAGGTTATTTTTAAAGAAAAATCCCTCTTCTATCATTCCTCTGTAACCTTACCCTGATTTTTCTAGCCTGTAGTGTGCCAAGCTTCAAACAGTACTAATGTTTAGTAATCTCTTTCCACCTGGCCTCCTCACCTGGCTGATTCCCACTGCCTGGCCTGGCTGTGGCTGTGGGTTTGTCCTGCAGGACCTGTGGGTGTGGCACAGCCCCTTGGCCCAGGCCCCTGACAGCGTCAAACATGAAGTCACAAAAGGTACAAATGGGATGGCCCAGGACTGAGTGACAAGTCTGGGACAGAGTGACAGAGTGTGGGAGGAGGAGAGCAAGGCCTGACCTTACCTGGGAGATGGTGGCATCTCAGTGCTCCTGCACCCTGGGGTGATTTTGCTGGCTCAAGCTGAAACCACAGCAAAGCAGGATCTGGTAGGAGGAGCAGTCAGCCCCAGCCCCCAGCAGTGCCTGTCCTCACCCTGCCCAGACTGCTCCACGGGAACAATCTGCTAATGAGCAAATCCTCTTCTCCACTGAAAGGGTTAATGCTGCTTTCAGACTCTGAAATTGGGAGCTTTGAGTTCACCCCACCTTGTACAACTGTCATGGCTCATCCCATGTATAAATGTCTGCTTGTTCCTCTGAATCCACTGACCCCTTGATCTCAGTGCCAGCTTCTTTCAGGAAGTGTTTTATGTGGAATAATTTTCTTTTTGGAGATGTAAATATGCTGCATTGGGTTTATTGCTTTTTTTTTTTGAGATAGACACTAAAAGGGAACACCCAGTCTGTCTTCTTTATGTGACAGATCATTTAATATACCATTACATTATTTTATTTGTTTCAATTCTGAACTAAACTATCCTAATCTTTTTGTTTCACTGAAGGGATGAAAAGCTTTCCATATTAAAATATTTTTGTGGCTGTTTTATGCAGCATTTCTTCCTGAGAAGTCATAAATAGAACTGAGTGCAATACTCAGTAAATCATGTCATTGATTTTCTCACACAGAAAGCATGTAATCTGCTGGTTGCTTGGCCTTTGCTGAGACACCATTTGCATGCCCTGCCATTAGGAATTGGAGAGAACTTCTTAAAAGCTTAAAATATAATTGTGCCATTTCTCTTTTGCCCATTGGTTCATGGTTTAGTAGGAAGAGCAGGTTTCCTTCCCAGAAATGATGAAGAGCAGGTCCCTTCACCATGTGCTCATGTGCTGTACTGATGCCTGGTCCTGATAAGGGACTGTAATTTTGCACAGCTCAGCCACCTGGCTCCTGAATTTCTCCACAATTTTTGGCTCTGCACAGTCCAGCCCTGCTGTGCTGTTGCTGTAATTTATGGGTTATTTTTAATACCTCATTTTTTTGTAATGGCTCGTGGCAGTTTATTTTTAAACTTAATCCTGCCAAGTCTTTATTTAATGACTCCTAAGGTTCCCAGGGGGGACTGGGACCACTGGAAGATGCCCCCTGTGCTGCAGCCTCGGTGTTGTAGCTGGTCCTGCCCGGGCTGTGAGCCAGCCCCTCCCTCTTGAGTTACCTGCCCTGACACTTCCCTGTGCCTTTGGTTCCTGTTTAGTCACTTCTTGCCCATCCTTTCCAATGCTGCTTTGTATTTTGCTATCCACAAGTTATTTGGTAAACTGAAATGGGGGTTAGGGGGCATTTTGGGGGTTGGCACTTGTGGGTTTTGCTGCCTCAGGTGTTCAGGAGTCAGATCTCTGGAGCCAGGGTGCAGGAGAGCAAGGGAGAGAGGCTGAAGCAAACAGAAGTTGCAGAATTGCTGGACTCCACAATCCAGTGGTGATCCAGACTGTTTTCCTTCTCCAGCTGTGCTCAGCACAGGATAACCACAGCTGTTCCCAGGTCTCTGACTATAAGAGCACTATAATGTTTCTCAGGTATTGCTTTTTTGTTTATTGTGAGCAGCTTCTGGAGAGGTTTGGTAAAGTTCATTCATCTCCACGAGTGTTTGCATGTGCTTAAACAAAAGGAAAAAGATCAAAGGGCAGAATTTCAAGTGAGCCCAGGAAGGGTAAATCAAAGATAATTAGATTGGTCAAGATACACTCATACAGGTGCACTTCTAAAATGCTGTGAAGGGCTTAATTCTCATAGTTTTCCTTAAATAAAGTAGGGAGAAACTGAAATGCACTGGAATTGAGGATGCTTTTCTGAAATTATAATTATTGTGCTTTTTTTCCTGTCAGCTGATATATACATCCATAATTTGCTGCTAAATCTTAAAATGTTGCACAGCCATTTTCAGAAAGCAAACAATTTGTAGTTTGGCTTACCTCATTTTTTTAAAAGTAGAAAATAAAATCAATTTTCCATGTAAATAAAAAAGTATTCCTAAAGAATATACTGTACTGCTGTGTCTGAGTGATCATCATTATAAGAATTTATATATGTCTAAATGGACCAAATAAATTTAAAATTTTATTAATGCTAAATTATGATTTCTTTTTCCAAAAGGAAAAAAAAATCTCCAGTTTAGAATGCCAAGAATTCTTATTATTGGAACACATAAGAATCCCTTTTCAAATACCTGCCTTGGCTGGCCCCTTAGCACCAAAGGGCAGAGCTTGGCCTTATTACAGCTCTGTGTGTTCCAGTGTGGTGATGCAGAATCCATTCAGAGTACCTGGGCACATCCCGAGGATATTCCTTGCCTTTTCCTTGCTCTGTGGCATTATCTCTTTGGGTTAGGTAAATTGCAAAGAAATGCCTGTTTTCTTCTGAAGCATCACAGATTGTCTAGCCCTGGGCAGGTTTTTTCTCCAGTTCGTTGGTTATTTCCATCAGGTTTTATCCTTGCAAGTTTTAGGGAGGAAAAAAAATCCCATATTTTTGAGCTCTTTTTAAAGGAGAGAAAATACAGTGGGAAACATTATAACAGGAAAAAAAAAAACTATCTGCAGCAAGATAAAACTTCTTTTTTAACAAAAGTGGTAATGCCCAGCATTTATGGAAATGTCCATCTGTGCTCTCTGCCAGAGTAAGAGCTCTGGCTTGGTACTGCAGTGAGCTGATATTTAGCAAATATCCTTCACTGTGGGAGAAAGTAGTGCCAGCCCATAGTGCTTCTTGCATTCTTTAGTTCCATGGCTTTTCCTGGCACAGGCTGAGTGAGGGGAGTGCTGGACACTCCCTGGGAGCATTCCCACAGCCACTGCCCCACAGGCAGGACCTGCACAAGGCTCGGGTTTTAAAACAGTCTCTTAAAATGTTTATGATTGCATTAAAATTTAAAAGAAACAGAAATCACATCCTGGCAGAGATTAGCCATCCCTTTTTCCCTGCTGTGTGAGACCTGCACTGTTGTTTATGATGATCAGTGACTGTCCAGATGCCTCTAAGTGGTTCAGACAAACCACAAAGCCGTGGTGGTTTTGTGGCCTTTGGGCACTCCCATATAGGAAGCCCAGGTTGAATTCCCACTGCTGATTTTTTCAGTCTGAGGACAGGCCTGGCAGTGGGGAGAGGTTTGTGGTTGTGCAGCAGCCCTGACTGGACTGGTGCCCAAGAAGGCTGATCAATGCAGTTTATTCTGCAGCATAAAAATTGCAGCCCCATTGTCAGGGCCAGCAGCACTAAAGGTAAATGGGTTTTCCCTGGAGGAGGATGAACCAAAGGAAACCTGTGCCAGGATGTGGTGATCCCAGAGGAGACCAGAGGGTGCTGGTCCCAGCTCAGGAGGGGGAGATTTCTGCAGCACACAGCATTGCAAGCACATGTCTAATAGGTGCATTCATTTTCATATGCTCTTCATTGAGCAGGCCTGATTAATTAGTGCGTGTCACCATCTGGTACTTACAGAGACTATTCATTTTTAAAATGTTGAAATTGTAGGGAATGTTGCACACCAATTAAGTTCTTTTTAATTGGATTATTTTAGTATAAAGTATTACTGGAGAAGGCCTTCATTGTGATTCAGCCAGCATGCATCCAAAGGAGACCTGCCAGCCTGAAATTGCCTAGAACAAAGGCAAAATGCCTGAAATGCATGTTTATTACTATCTTCATGCACTCAGCAAAGATGATGTCAACAAATAAAAGCTCCACAGAGACATTTCTGCATTGCTCTGCAAGCTTCCTGACACGAGGGTATCTCAGCTGATCCCTGCTTCATCTTTGCACTGCAACTCCAAATCTGTCATCTTCTCCCTCTGACCTGAAAACTGAAATATGCTTTTGCCTTCCTGACTGCTTGATACCAACTCAGCAGGGCCAGGCTGAGCCCTCCTGTGCACAGCTGTGTACCTGCTGGAATGAGGGGCAATAGTCTCACGTACACAAAGAATGATTTGACCTTTAAGGTTGATAAATAATCTGTGCTGACTCAACCATTTAGTGAATGAAGTGTCACGATCTGCTGTTGGGAGCAGAAGTTGTCTGTCTGTGCTTGCTCCTGACACTGACTCACTGGGTGAATTTTAGTTCCTTAACGTCACTGCACTGCAGTGGTTCCCTCTATAAATTGTGAATAGTTCTGTTTACCAACTTACATAAAAGGCTTTGAGATACAGGGATGAAATGCAGACTGTTGATGTCACATATTTGCTATTAATACTTTTCTTTGCAAATCTGATGCTGTTTTGTAAGTAACATCTTGTCATTGCCTTGATTTTGCGTGGATTGAGCATCTTCAAATAAGGTTTGTCATCTGAACTACTCATTTCAGAAGAGCCAGGAGCTCTGCAGGGTGCACATTTCTGTTCCTTAGCAGGCACGTGGAGTGTCAGTGGAAGCAGGGAAGGTAGGGAAGAAAAGACACCAGGTCACCTGCAGCTGGAGAGCTCTGAGGTGTGACTGCCTGGATCTCTCGTTGCCCTGCTTTGTTTTGGAGGTAGTGCAGGAATCCAGCAATGTCAGGGTGATTTTTTCCTTGTCTTTGTGTGCATTTGCAGTCCCTTCGATGGCCTCTGCTGCCCCCTGCCAAGCTGCAGCTGGTGACAGCCATGGAAGCAGCAGCCTGCTGAAAGATTTCATTTCTCTTATCACTCCTAATTACTCTCACCATAATTACCACACATGATAGAGAATCTGTAGTTGAAAAAGGAATTCTTTTTAAAGGAGAGAAAAGCAGCAGAATGATTGCTTTTAGTTGTCCAGCAAGGAAGAAACTGACTTTTTTTTAGAATGCAAATGCTTGCTTCAGCATATAAAGGTCACTGTGAATTTAATTTGAAATAGCGTAGGAGTGCTTCTGATTTCAAAGTACAAAAGTAGCACAGTGTTGGAATTGTTTTGGTTGTTTTCTTAAGATCCATTTCCTCTGGTTGGAAGGTGGCTGTTTCCTCTGTGGTGCAGCTGCAGGCAGTGTCAGGGCCTGTGACAGGAACTGCTCATCCTGCTGTGCCCGAGCCAGTTGCAAACCCAGCTGGGGTTCACAGACCAGGGAGTCAGTGGCTCTTCTGTTCCAGACTGTCACAAATCATCCTGGGGTCAGGGCTGTGTTCAAACCACTTCTATTGGCTGTTGGAGACCAAGGAGCTGGGATATCTACACATGGCTTGTATATACCGTGCCCAGGTTCCACAGCTGCATTTCCACAATCTCCAGGTATGTGCTTGCTGAGCTGAACTGCTGCAGGCAGCACTCTGGCACAGAGGGGGGGTTCTGGGATGAAGGACAGGGCTGTAGTTGTTACTCTCTCTGGAGAACTGTGGTTCTGCTGAGTTTCCTGTAGTTCCCATTCTCAGGTTGAATGTAACCCTTCTCTGGCTTAGAGGAAGTGCCAGCATCAGTGTCAGGGCAAAGGAGAGTGACAGTTGTGACACAGGCAGTGGTGTCATCACGTCAGGATGTAGCCCCAGGCAGGTGGGCACTGCAGAGCTTCCTCAGTGCCCCCCTGTTGCTGGCAGGAAATGCCTGGAACACCCTAAAGCTGCCTGCCTTGTGATGGAATTCTAGAGCAAGTGCAGCTTATGCAATTTCAGAATCACACGGGTAAATTTTAAAACCCACACACAAGCACTAACCTTTTGTTTAAATTGGTTGCTCAAAGCTTTTATGTGATGGAGAAATATATTTTTCAAGAAAGCATTTAGTTTAGATTCCCATTAGTGTAACTTTACTCCTTCTGCTTGTTAAACACATGAAAAGAGGGAGCTAACCAGAGTATAAAATTCTTGTACGTGCTCTCTCTCTGGTTCTAGAATTATTTCTTAATGTAATTTTTCTGCTTACAATATATGGCCTTGCAAAGTGTTGAAGCAACAAAACTTGAGAGAGATCAAGAAACATACAAAGGCATTTTACTCTGTACATGTAAGATAAAGTCTGAAAGTTTGGGCAGATCTCAGTCTGGCAGAGTTTCTATCTCTTAGGTCATACAGAGAAAGCTTTTGGCAGTGGCTTTTTGGCAAAAAGCTTTGTCTGGAAACATATTTAGTCAGCATATGAAATGTGATAGCCCTGGTAGCACGGCTGTGTCTGCAGGCACTAATAGAGTTAGGCTTCAGCCCCATCTGCTGTTGGATCAGGATTGCTCTGTTGCTTTGCCAGCACAGGCCAGCCCTTGCCAAAACACAGAGCAGGACGTGAGGAGACTGACAAACCCCTCCTGGTGTCAGCTCTCCTCATGATCCTGTGTTTGCCACGCTGATGAAAGGCAGTGGTGCCCTGAGAGTTCCAGCGCAGCCTCCCTGGTGCTGCTCCCAGCACTGCTCTGTGGGGGCTGCAGCTGGACCTGCAGGGGCTCAGCCCTGCCCTCTCGGTGTACCTGGGGGAGCAGCAGGGATATCTGCACCACAGGGCCTCTGAGGATAGAGCATTATTGATTGCCAGTGCCTGTGCTTACAGAAGTAGCAGTGGACATAGAGATCCTTTCCCCTCAGTGAAATGTCTCCGATAATTTGAGTTATGCAACAGTGACGAAGAGAACAGACTTGCGGATTTGGCTCAGAAGGCTTAAAATCTTCAGGCATTAATTCATGAAACTCTCAAATCCTGGATACTCTGGTGACTATAAAGCACAGCAGATTCGTGTTTGATTTTTACTTAAGGCTGATTGTTCCAGGAAATAAAAAGATTCACTTTGAAAGAGATTTTCAGTTCTTCTTCAGTTGTTATTTCTGGAGGGGTTAGGTAGGAAAGCTACATGTGAAACAAATCAGGGACTAAAAATCCTTAGCTTTGTTTTGAGGATATCAGAATGGTTTATTGCCATTGTGGTAAGCAGAAGGAGAAAAAACACTGACTTTCTAGAAAGATTTCCACTGTATTGTTATCTGACTTTTCCAGGACATCAGAGCGGCCTATCTGTTCAGCCAAAATACCTCTCCAGTTATCATTTGACTCTGATGAAAAAAGTGCTAAAATGGCAGAGTTTGGGATTGCTTGAACACATTTTCTCACTTAAGCTGAGCTTGTTCACATTCAAAACTAGAACAAATTATCTCAATTGCATTTAGGAGAGTAAACATACTCTTGCTCTTCTCTCTCATGTTTGAGTAGTTACGGTGAAAGCGTAATGTGTGGTAATCTTTGGGTTTATATCCTCTTCCTGCATTTGTTTTATTGGACAAAATTAAAGGTCAATGGTCCTGAACTAGTCAAGAGAATTACTCTAAATTCTCAGTCATTGCCATTTTTCCCTCTCTCTGCTTTAAGTAACATAGGACTTAGCTGCCAAAGTTTTAATTCTTTATGTATGAGAAGAATTATAGTTGCAATTTGATTTTGCATTTCAGTTATATAGTTTTGTAAATGAAGACATCAGCAAAAGGCTACTTGCCCCTTCCACATTATCTCTAGTGTGAAAAATATAATGATCAAGCAGATTTTCCCCCATTCTCATCCTCTCTGTGTTTGGTGTTCTTGCAGCATGATCACTGCTCTGGGAAGTGTCGGTGCTGGGTGAGCGGAGCAGAGCCCATGGAGGAGACTCCTGCCATGCACTGAGCAGCAGGGCTTCAGGCACAGGGCTCTGGGAAAATGTCTGCTTGCAACACTTTCACTGAGCACGTCTGGAAACCCGGTGAATGTAAGAACTGCTTCAAGCCCAAGAGCTTGCACCAGTTCCCCCCGGTGTCAGAGAAGAAGCCGCTCTCCCATGCCAACCGACGATAGCAGTGAAACCCACCATGATGGTGGCAGACGGGCTCTGCGGGGAGCTGGTCACGCTGGAGCAGTGCGAGAACAAACCCCTGCCCGCGGGCTGGAACCGCAACAAGGTGGTGCTCAGCAAAAAACCACTGAACAATAACAATGAGGAGGAGATCGAAGGTTACAGCCATGTTCACAGGCCTTATGGCAGCAGCGAGGGCGTGGGGAAGGTACCCAATAACAATAATAATGGGCTGACAGAAGTTCTGAAGGAGATTGCGGGTTTGGATACCACACCTCAGCTCGCTGGGAATGAAACAAACGCGAGAGAAAGCTTCTTGGGAAGGATAAACAATTGTTACAAAAGATCCTTAGAAAGGAAAATCCCTCCGAGCTGCATGGTGGGTGGAATGAAGGACTCACAGAGTAAGCATGTTATTCTGAGTGGAAGCACTGAAGTCATAAGTAATGAAGGTGGACGTTTCTGTTACCCAGAGTTGTCTAGTGGAGATGAGAGTGAGGATGACACGTTTTTTGGCAGCATGCAGGAAGAGCACGAGAGCTGGGATGAAAGTGATGAAGAGTTGTTAGCAATGGAAATCCGCATGAGGGGCCAGCCTCGCTTTGCTAATTTCAGAGCTAACACCCTGTCTCCTGTTCCGTTCTGTGTTGACAAAAAATGGAATACTGTGCCCCTTCGGAACAAGTCTCTGCAGCGGATCTGTGCCGTGGATTATGACGACAGTTATGATGAAATTTTAAATGGTTATGGGGAAGAGACTGTGATTCTTTATGGGCAAGAGAGCATGCAGAGCATGGTATCTTCTGATTCTACATCTCCTGATTCTTCTTTGACAGAAGAGTCTCGTTCTGGGACAACCAGCAGTTCTTCCCAGAAGCTCTGTAATGGAGGGTTGTCTCCTAGCACTCCTCAGGACCTCAAAGTGATTGAACCAGAATATGAAAGTCTTTCTGACAATCAACAAGTGAAGGACGTGCCAAAAGCACCCAGAAATGCTCTGAAAAGTCAGGAAACTCACAAGGCGGTCCTTGCACTTCGCCTGGAGGAGAAGGATGGCAAAATTGCTGTGCAGACTGATATGCAGGAGAATAAAAGTTCTTCAGATGTTGCTGGTCAAGCCGTGACTATTAATTTGGTGCCTGTGGAGGAGCAAGCTAAACCTTACAGGGTGGTGAACATGGAACAGCCAGTGTGCAAGCCATACACCGTAGTGGATGTATCAGCTGCCATGACCAGTGAATGTAAAGAGAACCAGACTGAAACCTCAGAAACCAAAAAGGCATCATCTAACCCAAGCTCACCAGTAACCCCAGCCACACCTATTGCATCCTCTGCAGCATCACCTGTACGTGTACACGCCAATCTGAAAAAATCCAGCGCAATCAGATACCAGGAAGTGTGGACTTCCAGCACTAGTCCAAGACAGAAGATACCTAAGGTGGAACTGATTGGAAACAGCTCAGGACCTTCCGTTCCTCCCAGGAAGACAAGCCACAAGTCAGCTCCTACTTCACCTACAGCTACAAACGTTTCTTCGAAAACCATCCCAGTTAAGTCTCCCAATTTGTCTGAAATAAAATTCAACAGTTACAACAATGCTGGCATGCCACCTTTCCCTATTATCATTCATGATGAGCCCACTTACGCTAGGAGTTCCAAAAATGCTATTAAAGTTCCCATTGTAATCAATCCAAATGCATATGATAACTTGGCAATCTATAAAAGTTTTCTAGGGACCACTGGGGAGCTGTCTGTCAAAGATAAAACTACAAGTGTGATAAGCCATACCTATGAAGAAATAGAAACTGAAAGTAAAGCCACCGAAGCCATAGGCAGCAAATCCACTGAGTTGCCCCAAGCAAAGGGGGCAGCCAGTAGCTCTGAGTGCAGGCTGGGCTCTGTGGCTCAGAAGGTCCAAGAGTTCAACAGCTGCCTCGGTAAAAGCCAGATATCCCCACAGAGAAGTCACAGTGCTGACCACAGCTCCCCCTCCAGAGTTCAAAAGGCAATGCAAGAGCCTGCAGCAAAGGCTGACGTGACCCCGGAGGGTTCTGTCGGCAGCGGCAGTGGCAGAGAGAATGCGAGCACGGTGCTCTCACAGATTGTGGCTTCTATCCAGCCTCCACAGTCTCCTCCAGAGACACCTCAGTCTGCTCCCAAGTCCTGCAGCGTAGAAGAACTGTATTCCTTACCCCCTGAGGGAGATGCTAGTAAAAACACCCTGGTACGACCTAAATCTCTGTTTACATCACAGCCTGAAGTGGAGTCCTCCAAGATGGAAAGCACTGCCATTAAAATGCAGAAGGATCCGCTGTCACAGCCAGCTGCCGCTCCCTCTCCAAAGGCAGCGCGAGCCACCCCGAGTGCCACCAGTCCCCAGGCAGAGCAGGCCCCGCCATTCCCCCCTCCACGCTCCACCTCCTCTCCCTACCATGCCAGTAACTTGCTGCAGAGGCATTTCAGCAACTGGGCCAAACCTAACAGCCCCACCAGGTCCACAGAAGCCGAATCCATCCTGCACTCGGAGGGCCGGCGCCCCGATGCCAAACCCAAGCGCTGGATATCGTTCAAGAGCTTCTTCCGCCGCAGGAAAGCTGACGATGAGGAGGAGAGGGAGAAGGACAGGGAGAAGGGGAAGCTGGTGGGTCTGGATGGAACTGTGATCCACATGCTCCCCCCGCCCCCAGTGCAGCGGCACCAGTGGTTCAGCGAGGCCAAGTCGGAGTCGAGCGAGAAGCCCTCGATCGTGTTCATGTACAGGTGTGACCCCGCACAGACCGAGCCCCGGGCTGAGCTCCCAACCCAGCCTGGGCTGGACTCTGCCATCGCAGAGGCACTGGCCAAGGACAAGGGGGAAACACAGGAAAAGCCTCCAGAGAGCTTGGAACAAATCACAGCCAGCCATTCCTCACCACCTCAGGCTCCCAAGAAGATCCCCAGGTACCACTCAGCTGTTTTAGTCGCTTACTCTGTTGTGAGCTGTCCTGTATATGCTGCTGAAAAGGGAGACACTAAGGAGTTTTATTACATTAACGCCATTTTTTCAAAGTATATTTATTTTAGGTAACTTAGAGAGTATTTTAAAATCTTTCTGCTATATTAGATACCAGAAAAGATGTAAAACATTTACTAGAAGCAGTACCTGATATTTAGAGTTTGTCTTGCAGGCTCACTCATGTGTCACAATAGTCATGTTCCATTGGATCAGATCCATTCTCTTGAATTTCTGCTTTAAGAAAGTGTTTCTGTGTTATGGGAAACTTGAGAATTTCTCAGCAGAAATAGGAGGCAACTATTGAGAAGTACAATAGAAATGAAAAGACCTGTGACTCATGGAAGGTGTTGTGCTAACTTTACCTCACATGCCCAAGAATTCAACAGATGTTAATTAACCACACTGCAGCATCACTGCAGCGCTCTCAAAATAAACCTTGTAAAAAGGTAGTAACAGAATTAGGGTACCTACAAAATAGTGTTATGTCTGTGTTGCAAGGCCTTTAGCAGTGACTGTGCTTTGTCCCCTGGCACAGTATTAGATCCAGCAAGAACTGGTCACATCAGTTGCAGTCAGTCATGTGGGCAGAGTAGAATTCCCTGAGTGCTGGACCACAGCTGTGGATGTGTTAGAATTTGTCTTCCAATGTTATTACACAAACCAATTCCAAAGTAGCCTCAAACTTGAATTATTTATTTCATTATAACAACAACCTAATGGGAGGAAATAAAAAATTTTGTGAAGTGTGAGCCCCAGAAAATGTATCATGACAGTGGTTTTTAGTTTTCTTTCTCCATATTCTGTACAAGAAAACTGCAGTGTTTTTTAGCTAAAAACAGTTTTAACCTAATAGAAATCTCTGTGTGAGCTTAGTTAGAGCTTACCATAAACTGACTGCCACTTGTCCTAAAGCAAAATCACTTGGTTTTCTTCCTCCATACAAGACATGTGCCAGAATAGTGCAGTCTCTAGATTTGCCCTAAATGAATTGGTGAGAAGTAGCTGCCTTTAGAGGGCAAGTTAAAGAATTTCAGGAGTTTGTTCCTTTACAGGAACCTGGTTTCTCTCTCCTGTCTCTGGGGCAAGCTAGAGAAAGTGAGGTTGATTTTGGTTCCAGTGCCATCCCAGCTCTCAGTGCCCAGGTCCTGTGCTCTGGTGAGCCAGGGCAGAGATCCAGGAGAGAAGGAGCTTGGCAGTCACTGCTCAGCCACAGCAGCTGGCTGAGGTGCAGGGGATGGGCAGGAGGGAGCAGCTGCCTCTGGGTGGTGAGAGGAGCAGCCTGCCAGGGATCCTTGCACTGCCCTGGCGATGGTGCTGTTGGGATGTGTCCTGTTCTCCTTCTGCCCTTCCTCTTGGAAGCAGTGAGTCACTGATCTCTCATTCACTCATTCCAAAAAGCATGTTTACTCTTCAGTTTTCTCCAAGTCACAGGGATGTTGGTCAAAATCATATCTCAGAATTTTCCCCAGTGAAAACTGGAATTTCCCAAATGTTAGAATTGGAATTTCTGACAGTATTGTTCCCCGGTGTCTACAAATTTCAAAGAAAGTACACTGAGGTGCTGAGTTGTGGGAGCACTGGACAGTGGGTGGCTTTATGCTTCAGTTCTTTTATTCTTGGTGCCTTGAGTTATTTAGGGTTTTTAATACTTTTTAATGTTGTTAATGAGACGAAGTGAAACCTTATAATGCCACATAATGAAGGGTTTTATTGTTGTTGAGGGGTTTGGCTTTCGTTTTTAATATCCTGGTGGGTGAGAATCAGGATTTCTAAATGCTATTTTTGCTCAAGCAGGAGGCATAACCCATGAGAAGCTTTGCTTGTTTTGTGTTAACCCTCCAGGTATTAGTACAAGGTTAGCTGTAATTCAGGCTAAAATATGTGCATGAAAAAGATGTTTAGAATGTTCAGTTAAGCCTGCAGAGGCTTAGAGGAGAATGGATGACCTGAAGATAGCCATCAGTGAACAGGACACTTCCCTAACTCAGAACGCCAAGAACAGCAAGCTCTCTGAGAAAACAAACTGATGCCCTGGAAAATAAGATAAGCTTTAAAAATGTCAGATTACTGGGGGGTCTCGAAAGCAAATTTAATGAAGATCCAGTATTTCCTTACTTTGCAATGGATTACAGAGCTGCTAAAGATTGATAACACAACTACAAAACAGCTGAAGGTATTTCAAGTTATCACTAGAAAGGTCAGTTTTCCCTTTGAACAGAACTTGCAAAACTATCAGTTTTTCAGAAAGCTGAAAATGATCTCTCTGTTATACAGAGGAACTTGGTTTGGATTTGTCAGTGTGGTTGTTTCTTTTTGATGGCAGGATGCACATATGCTGGTTCAAAAGGAGCTGGCAAATAATGATAAATTAAATTTACTGAAATTTGTAGATAGATAATTTTTGCTAAAAATCAGCAGTCATGTCATTTTTCTCATTAATTAGAATGAGAGCACCTTTAGTTCATGAAGCAGCAGTTGTTCTCAGGTGCAAAACCTAAAACTGACCAAAAGATACCCTGGTATTTCTGGCCTGAGTCACTGTAATTGATGAAGGTGGGACAGCACAGCTGCAATGCACTCATCACAGGCTGAATAAAAAGATCCTTCAAAGGCTTTGTTATCTTATGATCAGTGTTCCTACTGGAGTTTCACAAGGTAAAGGCTTCTCCTCTCCTTCATTGAGACATCACTGCTCATACCCAGCAGCAACTTGTTAGATTGAGACATTTCCTCAAAGCAAAGTGCAGCCCAGTCCTGCTCCTGCCTTGGCTGTCTTCATAAAGCACATCAGAGCTGAACTAATCTGAGCTGGCACAGCCATCTCCATTTCAGATACAGGCTAAACTCAGGAGTTTCCTTTCACAGCTGCAAGTCAGCCATAACTTTCCTTTATGGGATCTTTGGGCCAGTCTTGGATGAAGTGAAGATAAAACTCTGTTTTTCCTGAAATACTTCCTTCAGGTAGTGAGGTCTGTATTTGATTTTGTTGTGGTTCAGTTAAGGAAACATTTCTTCATAGCTAAATTTGTGATCACCAATCTAATTCCTAAGATTGTGTTAATTTTTGCAAAGGGATTTGATCTTATAACTGATAGATCTGATCTCTGTATAGAGGAATATGAGTGTTGTGACAGATCACTCAGTGGAAACAATGGGAATCACTGTTCTACAACAATGTAGTCATACATTAAGATCAGGATTTCATCCAGAGACAGGCAGGAATAACCACCACTGCCACATTCCACTTTCACACTGTGTCTGATCCAGTCCTGCAGATTCCACAGCTGCTTCAGAAACTGCTTGGGAAGATAAGAAAATCTGTGAAATCACAGTAGGGCTCTGTTTAAAACAAAGTCCTTCCCTGTTTGGAGGGCTTCTGGTATAACTCTTAGGGTGAGGTTCTCACGTGAACCCAGAACCTTTTAGGTACAGCCCAAGTAAATTGATGAGCATTTTCAAGGATGTTATAGATGAAAAGAAATTCCTTGCTTGAGCAAGTCTACTGAAATGGGAGAAATTCTCCCTGAAAATTTAAGGTGGATCAGCTCTTCCTTCTTGTCAAATCCATGATAGGGCTTTCCTTATCTTGGTGTCAGGAAGCTTTATCTACCTTACTCAGCAGTGCTTAGCTGTGCTTTTAAAAGTATTAACTAGCTTTCTTCTACCATTTCATCAATTAAAAACTTGTGAGGTTTTTCTCTAGAACATTTTCCAATTCTAACAGAATTGGAAATTCTGCATGTGCATTAAGCAGTAAGTTTGGTAACGTTTTATGTGAGAACTTGTAAACACCAAGGACTTTAAAGATCCAAGTAGAAGGGACTTTACCATTTATGATTTTATAAATTTAGATTAGGAAATGGAGAATCATGTATTATTGTTCTTAACTCCTCTAATACAGTCTGTAAAATGGAAGGACTGAGAACCTAAAATGGATAAAGAAAAATATCTTCTTTATAATGCACAGTTAATCTGTGAAAGTCATTACCATTAAGTTTCAGTGACACTAAAGAGCTTAGCAGGATGTCTTTACTGGATTATCAAGTGTACTCCCTTTATCCGTGCAAACATCGCATTATACAAGATCTAAAAAAAAACCATTCTCAAGCTTCAGGACTAAGCCAGCTTCTCAAGAATCAGAATTAAGAATGAACTTCATGGCTTAGTAGTTTCAGGTTGTCATTTGAGAAGTTTGTTTCACTTTCCTCTTCAGTGATTATTGGTGATGGTGAGGAGGGACTGAAGTGCAGGAGCCGCTGGAATGTTTTCTGTATCCACAGTGCCCTGTGACTGAGACCTGGGCACTGCCTGTCTCTGCTCAGTGCTCTGCAGGAATAGAGTGGGCAGTGTTCTGGGGAGAAGTTCCTGGGTAAGGTGGCCTCTGACTTCCCTCCAGCCATTCACCTCTGCATTTTTCCTCAAGCATTATTCAGTCAGTTGAGGCTTTATGTTTGCTTTATTAGCTTAAAAGTGCAAGGCCTGAGGGCATCTCAAATAGTTCTCTTTGAAACTAATATAGCTACAAATTACACAGTTGGGTTTTTGTGTGTGCAAAGCAAAGTCCTCTTCCTTGTCATCTCCAACTGTACAGCTGCCATTGACAGCTGCTGTGCTGATGTCCACTCGGGGAGGAGATCAGAGTCTGTGCTGGCCCCAAGGCCACATCTGCTTTTCTCTGTCACTAATTCCTGCCACTGGGATTTATGTGCTGTCTTGTACAGAACTGTGTTCCCTCACCTTTACCTCTGGATCTGACCCTAATTCAGGATACACTCTCACAATCACTTCTTATGAGCGTTCCACTTTATCTCCCTCATATTCATTGCTGTTTATTAATCTCCCTAATTGAGCAGGCGTGCTCTGAATAGAGGAGAACACAGGTCACACGAGAGCTGTGATTCCAGTGTCCTCACCAAAATTAGCACCCTACACAGGCAGCTTTCTGCATCCTGCTGCTCCCAAAAGACCGAGGCAAGTTAGACCACATCATCTTCTGGCTATCCTCCAAAAACCATGCAGGAGGAGAGCCTGAAGGAAAGAGAAGCATTTGTCCCTGCAGAAAAATAACACTTTTAAGACAGTTTTGAGCCTGTGCACACGTGAATGACAAGTACATGAATTCAGTGGGGTGTTGTCTGAAGGACAGTCATTTTTATGGCAAGTTTTTTTGCTTCACATAATCTCAGCTACTTAGGAAAACAGACACATTCTCTGCATGCAGAGGGCTGCTTCCTCCACTAACTGAATAGTTATTTGGCTTCAGCCACTTGTGCCCGAGGAGCAGAGTTCTCTAAGATAATTAATTTCTAGAAGTTTGGTTTTGAAATAAAAAAAGGGAGAGAAAAAAACTTGGACAGAGGAGGCTGCACCCACTGTGCTGGATGCTAAATATGTGCTCTTATGCAAGGCATCAAAGAATCCATCCTGGCAAAATATCTATAAATATCCCAAATAAGGAGATAGCTGTAAGTATGACTTGTTACCAGTAAGCAGATAGAAAGTTACACAAAGTCAGGTTCTAATGGCTCTAATCTGAGAGAACTGCCTGTTTATTAGCTGCTCCTCTTTCCTCGAAAAACCTCATTTTAACTGTTTAGTTCATGAAGCAGCTGGGGATGTGGTTCTTGGAGCTCCCTGCGTGAGGATGGTTCCCCTTTTACTCCTCCTGTGTCCTGCCAGCACCACTGAAGGGCTGACATTTGCACTGTGTACACAAGCTTGATCTCTCTGTTCTCAGCGTTAAGATACTGGGAAGCATTTCCCCATGGATTTCATGACCTGACCTCTAATTGCTGTGGTTTAAAATGTATTCTTTTGAGGCCCTGAATACAGATTTGAGATACTCTCTAACTCTTAACAATAGGTTAGTGTCACTTCCTGAAGCTCCCGATGAGAGCTGAGCTGTGCTTTTCCCGGAGCAGTGGGCATGAGTGAGGCCATAGCCCATTCCAGAGCAGTGATGCAGCCGAGCCCTGGCCCGGCAGGGAGGCAGGGCAGGAGTTAAGGAGGCAGGGCTGCTGTGCTGGCTGCCGGCAGGGCCCAGCCCCCGAAGGTAAACACTAAGGTGCAGTAGGTGTATCACTCTGTGCAGAGTTCAGCCCTCTTGCTCACAGCTTGCACAACTTGTAGCACACCAGAGCACTGTGGAATCAATGGCTCGCCAGAGTTTCAAGACATGATTAAAAGACTCAAGAAGGCCCTGAAAGAATTTCCTTTAATGGGGAATTGTGTGAGTGAGTACAGTGGGTGAGTTGGTATTTTTTTTCTTTCTTCCTTTCTAGCTGTTGGTTTACTTTGGCAAAATGCTTCTGAGCTTAGGTTTAGTGTATGTGCATGCATGTGTCTGGTTTGGAGAATGAGTATGTTCTTACCTCACCAAGTGATACTAAAAAGTTACTTTGAGATGTGATAATTCCTGGTTTGTGGCAATGACAGAATGTGAAGCTATTAGAACCTATTTCTTCTTAAAGAAAACATTCCTGTTGAGGAATGCAGGTATGGACATTATTTACAGCAACTACAAGCCTTCAGTTCAATTATCCTGAGAGCCTTGTTACTGCTTTAATTTTATGTCTGCTTTACTCTGAAATTACTGAGGTTAACTCTTTAATGTGGATATATTTATGGCACATGGAATGTTCTTCACACCATTCCTATGCATGGTACTAAAATGGAACAAAAACTGGTGCGCTGATTAAAGATTACATCTTTTTGAACTGACGCCATTTTTTCTCTTTTACTAACAAGTTCTAATGAGTTTGGTTTGTGTCAGCCTGCAGTTAAAATTCATGAGTCTGAGCAGAAACAGCATGTGCTCACTGCACTGTCCTGGGTCTTGTCATGCAGAGCATTGGCATGTGGGAACCTTTTACTGGGGATTGCTATGAGATTGTGTCCCAGGATTTTCAGGGGTTTGGCTTTGCCATAGACAAATACCTATCATTTATTATGTTAACTCTTTGTGGAAGTTTGAAATGCTTATCACAAAAAATAAGTATCTCTACAGATACATGATGTGCTGATTGTTTTTTGATGGAAGTGTGTTACTCCTGTCCCTAATGGAAGTCACAAGTAGTTCAAATTCTTCCTGTTGTATTTGATCAGGCTGTAGTAATGAGAGCTAGCAAGCAGCACATATGCTCTTGAGATTTGGCCTGTCATGAGTATTTGTTCCTGCAAGTGAGAGAACATAAAGGCATGGAAATATTTTTGCTCTGACATGTTTTTGTGCCATATTATTGATAATTGCTGTTATATTTTCAGTATGATTGTGGGGTTTTATTAAATCTCGACTTTTTTTCATGCATATAATGCATCATTTTTAAATTATACTGCAATAAATATATCCATGGAAACCAAATAAATGCACAGTTTTCAGAGTTCTGTGCTGTAAGTCATCACAGTGTGATTAAAACTTCATAGCTAAGAGCAGGCACAGAGGAATGTCTTCAGTGCCTTCTGCAGTTGGCCTAATGCAGATAGATTTTAATGGTGGAGAATTTTATATGGGAAGGAGATTACTGGCCTAAATGAGGCCTGTTTCCCAGAGTGTCAGTTCCCAAAATCCTACCAGGATATGAAAATGTATCATTGAAGTTTTATGCATTTATTGGGACTTAATCCTACTTCCTGTACCTGTTAGATTTGTTTGAGGCACAATTGCTTGCACTGGCAAAAAGCACCCTAAACTCTACTGCTGTCCTGAGTCCCACTCACTTTACCCAGAATCATGCCTGCATATTTATGAGTATGGATGTTGATGGCAGTCAAGCTGTAAAACATTTTATTGTAGCTTTTATATCAAAGGCATGAACTCTTATATGCTATATATTGTTATAATCATGATAATAGTAACTGACATGTTACTATTTCAGTCACGAGTTGTTCCTTCTCACTAAGGAAAATCAAAACTGTAGATCATTGTTCTTGGAAAGGAGGGTGCAAGAACTTCCTTGTTTCCCAGCCCACCCCCGTTCCCGCAGGTGTGCCCAGGCTGGCTGTGCAGGTGACGTTGTTGTGTCTGTTTCAGTCAGGTGCCCGAGGAGCCGGCCCTGGAGGAGCTGTCCCCGCGTGTCCCCAGGGCGGTGTTTGTGAAGCAGGACAATGGGGGCAGCGCCTCCGTCATCCCGGCCTCAGCCTCCCGCGGGGCCCCGGGCCAGGAGGAGAAAGAAGAAGCTCCAAATTCTCCTGATCTGAGTACCTGCAGTGCTACCTACAGCAACTTAGGTGAGTGGACAGGAACTGGATCAGATTTTGGAGACCTTTCCAGGGTGAGAAGAGCCTTTTCTTCTGAACAGCTCAATGCATCTTCATAAGGGTGGCTTTTAACTGTTTAATATTGATTTACAGAAAATAAAGATATATAGTCTCATTCAGAGGTCATAACCAAGAAAGTGAAGATTCAACAAACTCAAAGGTTTGTTTTCCTGTAATTTAAAACAGTCTTTTCATTGCCCTTAGTGATGAACATCTCAGATGATTTTTAAAATCCACATTGTTTTATCTCTTTGGAGGAATTTTTGTCAAAGAGGTTTAAAATGCAGAGCAAGTTACCTAGTTTCTTTAGAAGGAATAAATAAAATTCAGTATTTTCCTAAACTTCATCAAAAGATAGGGCTTTTTATTTTAGAGCATCAATAACTGCTAAAATATTTGTACCCATCTCTTGTTGGCTGAAACCGTTCTTATCCTGGTCAGAGAGTTCACTTTTGGTCCTTCCCAATGAGATACAAATATAGGGTACTGAATTCCTGACTGGTTAAGAAATCCATGGATGCAGGGCTTCTCTGGAAGATAAGGGAGCAAGATAAAGCAGCATCTCCCAGTGCACAGTATCACTATTATCAGCCTGATTTTCTAAAGCATTTTGATTTGCAGTACTGTGAATTCAGGGATACCTACAGCCAGGTTTTCTAGAACAACAAAATCTCTCATTTATTTACATTCCAGGATATCCCAATACATGTTTGTTGAACATCCCAATCCTGTACACAGCAACTCATTAAACATTTGGCCAAGAGTAGAGTGATTGTGTAGAGATGGCTCACAAGTACAGGGAGTTTGGCATGTCCACACAGGTTTCAGGGATCAAGGACTAAACTTTAAACCCTCAGGTGCCCACATTCCTTAGACATTCAGTGAAAGTGTTGCATTTTTTGTGAATTAGTGGCAAGCTTATTAGTACACTCTGCTATTAAAACATTAATTAGGTGTTGTATAAAGCATAAGGAGGAAAAATATCCTGTCCAAGTGTGATGCTAACATCTACCAAGAAATTCCTCCTCTAAGGAGGAAGAGTAAAATCTGTGTCTTTATGGTGAATTACTCATAGATCTAGTGAATTCTTTTCAATTTAGTGGGGTATGTATCTGTATCTATATTTGCTGTATTTAGAAGACAGGGACATTGCAGACAGAATCCAGGCAGTTGAGGTCTGGCTGCATCAGAACTGCCTGTACCATGTTTATCCTGTGCAGCAAAATACCATCAACACTGGAACAGCTTGCTCACAGGAGTTTTGGAATCTCTGTCTGTGGAGATATTCACAAGTTCCAGCCCAACTAGAGAGGATCTGGACAACCTGCTCCAGCTGACCCTGCCTGCCTGTCCCAAGAGATCCCTTCCATCAGTCCTGGCCTGTATTAGTGCTGTTCCTAAGTCTGAATGTTTCTTTTTAAAAACATAAAAAAGTCAACCCCTTAGCAATTTATTCAAAACCTTCTCCTCACCGTGGGTTCACTTGGAGCTGTGCTGCCTCCAAAGTACCTTTGGTGTGAAAGGGTTAATTAGCTCTGGGGCTTGCCTGGCTCTGGCTGGGAGAGCTGCCTGCTGCTAGGAGCAATGCTTCCCTAAATGGCACTGAGCTCCCTGGCTGCCCTTCAAAGGCTCCCTGCTTTATTCAGGCAACCTCACTTTCTAGTTCAGATGGCAGCAGAGAGATTTCTAGGTAGGGACAGAGAATAATCCCTACTTGTTTTCACATCTTGCATCACCTGGGCAGCAAAACCTTATCTTTTATAGAATTAACAAATACTGGTATGTGAAACTGGAAGAAAGGATAATATGAGAAGTTACATCACATTTGACTCTTGCCTCAGCTGCAGTTAGAGCTGCATGCTACAGTTTGGAGTTTGTAAAATGCACATCTCAATTTGCAGCATAATGCACAAGGTTCACCTTTTAAACTAATCTGATACATATTCTGTGGTTTTTATTAAAAAGCAGATAATATGTCTCTACTTTGATAAATGGCTAATCTTCAGTTCTGACATGTCATGATGCCTCAGCACTCATGAAGTGTCATGCACAGAAATAATTGCAAGCCTTGGTGAATTTTCATCTGCAGTCAGGTAATAGTTTATGTCAGGTACTGCCCTCAAACATATTTGGTTCGGCCTTCCAAGACACAAACCTTACAAAACAGAGGATTCTCCTCCAGAAGTCAGGTACAACCTAAAAGAGTTGGGGCTTTTATGATGATAGGACAAGGTGTGTTCCTGGCTGTGGAAATAGGAGGAAACTTGAGTAGGAGGAGAGAAGTTCTTGACTGCCATGATCACAGTCAGGCTCTGGTGCCCACAGTTTAAGAAGAATGTTTTAAAAATTGCACAGGCTCTAAAGAAAAGCTTTGCAAATGCCTGGTATTGTGGCAAGCACTTCATAGGGGCTAATTCAGAATCTGAATCCATTCAGCTTATCAAAGTAAGAGTTTGGCTTGATCATGGTGGGGGTGCTCATGTGGTGAGCAGAACTGCAATAGGGGGACCTGTGGTATCAACAATTTAACAAAATCCAGAGGCTGCCACTTGAATCAAGATAAAGAAACAAATGTTCAGATGTGTAAGGGAGGGTTTCTTTTGTAAGGGATTCTTTTATTGTTACAGAAGTTAATTCAGGTAAGCCCTGTAACTGATGATAAGGAAGACAAAGCCTTTGCTTTACAAATCTTTAAATTGTTCTGTCTTTGTCTGAATTTGTTGGGGAAATTGACTTGATTGAATTTGCATGGCTGTAAGTAGATTAAGGTATTCTCAGTATACTCAGGATAGTTTTTCTGCCATTGAAAAAAAGAATAGGTTATTTCTGCCATTGAAAAAAAATAGGTTATTTCATTATCAGCTGTTTTTCTCTTTAAACCTAAAGAAATGGGGAAAAAAGGAGGCTGAGTTTCTAGGCTTTGTGACTGCTGACACTGGAAAAAAATCCCAATCACAGCGTCTGCCATGGGGCATTGCTTCAGTCAGTCAGTTGGACCAGGGCAGAAAACAGTGCTTTAGCCAGGCTGTAAATAAAGTAATGAGATCATTGTTGATGAAAACTGACAGTTCAATGACAGACAGTGATTATAGCATCAGTCTGGTGCATTTTGTATAGTACATAATTAGCACAGGTAATGTCTAGGGTGGTGCAATGGAGGGTGGGCAGCAAGACCTGACAAGTCGCCACGCAAACAAAGTGAGACTTCTCTTACTGCATCTCCCAGGAGACCTGTGCCAGTCTCAGGTTGCTGCTGAGACATTGCACATGCACCACCAATGTTACTTAACACATGTTAGCTTCCCTTTCTCTAACATCTGTAATCATCTGGTAAGATTTTAAACTATTTGATGAACACTACATGTGTAAACAGTGGAGGATTTAGTGCAAATCTGTACAGGACAGTTTCATAGCGTGGTGGTGTACATGCACAGCATTTATTGGAGCTGGGGCTGTGAAGCATGCTGGTAGCTTTTGCTGTGGTTGGAAGGTACTTGATGCATTTGTGGGTTTGTTTCATGGTTTGGTTATTTTTATCAGCCAGGATAAGTGTTTATTAAGGAGTGATGTCAGATTTGATGGTTCCAGCAGCTAACATAAATAGGCTGCAATGCAAAGTCTGATGATAAATCAGTTACCCAGAAAAATTAAACTTAAATGCCTTTCTCAGATGTCTTTCAGAGTTTCAGAACTCTGCATGGTGTCTGGAGACTTAAGCATTAATATTTAAATAGTGTATTGAGATTCTATAATGGAAGATCTTATTGAGCTGTAGAATTATTTAAAGCTCTCTAGAAATCTGTCTGTAAAGAGTTAAATTTTTTTCTGTCATTGAGCAGTCTGGAATCCACTTCAAAGATCTCTCAAAGGGGTAGCCTAATATTGTCCATGTTCTTCCTTTTCATTTTGCCTCCCAAGAGTGTGGCTCAGGCTGAACTTGCAGTGTTGGAGAGTCTGTGCAGTAGGTAAGGAAGTGATGAGTTTAAGCATGCAAGGGGAGAAGGAAAGGATAGGCAAGAAAAAGAAATTAATGCTCTGCTGGTATTTCTGTGCAAAAGGACATTTTGACAGGGACAACATTTAAGACAATCTTTTTCTTGCTGGGCAATGATTTTATAAAAATTGGCCCTGTAGTTTCCTGCCATGCTTGGGGAAAGCTGAGCTGGAGACTGGCCCAATAGCAGTGAAAGAAATGTACAGTGCTGGAACTCAGCACAGAAACTGTGCACACATGAAACTTTTCAACTGGATAATACAGATGGTTAGATTTCAATATGGAAAACTTGTTCTTGTGGGAAGAAACCACACTGTAACATAGCATGTTATACAAACTCATTTTTTCTCAGCTGAGAGTACTTGAAACAGGAACTACAGAATGACTTGTACATTCAGTTCTCTGGAACCTGCCACCCCCTCCAGACATCTGAAAAAACAACTTCTGGTTATGAAAACCTTCTCCAATTCTGTTTGGATGTCACAGTGCCAGTAGCTGTGCAAAGGCAGCCCTGGTTGCAGTCCCAACACTCACCTCTGTGTGAGTGACTTTTGGAGGACAGAGTCATCACAGCAGACAGAAAACAAGAGAATGGAGCAGTAACACTGTTAAAAAATCTTACCTTTCCTGGAGAGAGCTGCTGCTGCTGCTGTTGCTGTTCAGGATGTGCATCAGGCTCTGATTTGTTTCCCTGTTTCCCTCTAGCAGCTGTGCATCCTTGGGTTAGCAAGTCCCACAAGCAAGGCCTGTTAGCAAAGTGCCTCCTGAGCAGTGTCTGTAAAACCCAGCAGAGTGGGGAGCAGGGTGAGGAGGAGAAAACAGGCAAGTGCTCTTTAGCACAGAGTGTTGCACAGAGAAAGAAGTACATAGGTCACAGATTTTGTAAGACTGAGCAGTTGTGGAAAAGGACACATGTTTGCATGAGTAAGAGAATTGGGTATCGAGTAGAAATGAACTTGTCTCAGGATTAAGCAAAAGGCATCTGGATGTGTGTCTGGCACACAGACATCAATTCTACTTTTGACTTGGACTCATACTACACTTCACCTCTGCAAAAGGAACTTCAGGACAGAGCTCCTGTAGTGCCCAGCTGGCAGCAGCATTCGATGCTGCAGCACAGCAAACACTCACTGCAATACAAAGGAGCAGTAGGGTCCCTCCAGCCCTCCAAGAGTTACATTTTTGTCAGCAACCTTTACAATGATTTGCAGTCTTCCCTGAATATCAGGTATGTACAGAACTGATAGAATTTCCTGCTCAAAACTTGGTTTTTTAAACATTGGAATAGCCAGACTTACATTAAATCCATAAGGCTCTTCTGAGGGTTTCTGGAGCTTAAACAAAAGATGGGGATACAACTTTCATTTGGGATGCTGTCTCCTTGGAGTGACTGACAAGAGAACAATTGCTAAGAAGGCAGGGTGTAAGGCTGTTTTGTTTGTGGGTACATATAGAAATATGATCCTCTCTGATTTTCTGAAATCAGGAGGTTTATTTCAGCATCCTATCCCAGCATTGCAGGGTTTGGTACATCCTGGCCATGTGGATTTCAGGTTGTGTAGTGTTCATAAAAACTGTAACAACCTATCTTAACATGCAGAGGAAGCCAATATTTCTTTTTGCAAACTGCAAATTCATTAATTATTAATTATGGGTTGAAGTGATGTAATTCAGATCTGAATCTTAGATCCCCCTAGTCTTCCAGTTTAGTCCTCTCTTTACAAGGATTTTGTGGGCTTGGCAGTGTTAGGTTAACAGCTGGACTCTGATCTTAAAGGACTTTTCAGCCAAAATGATTTTATGATTCAGCACAGTATAAGTAGTCAAATAGTTATGGTGTCTGTTCCCTTACTAGAAAAGATGCTCAGCTGCAGTTATTCAGAGCATCCATTTCAGGTCTGCTGTTTTCAGCTGTCAGAGTTGGCTTCCTACCATACCATGACAGTCAGTGAAGCTCCCAGGAGAAGGAGAAAGCTTATAAAATAATTTCTCTGAAAATAGCAGTTGATTGGAAAGATTTCATCTTGATATGAGTAACAACAGTTTAATTGTCCCAGAGCAGTGAGCTGGTCTTTTGTATTTGTGTGTTTATTAGTTTTTATTCTCCATTATATTATTGTCATTTATTTATTCTGCATTTCCAAGGACTCTGGCACTTCTGAAACATAAATGTCCTTGATAAAAGCCATCCACAACACATGACAGGAATTTTATCTTCCCTGGATTCACACAAATGTCTGAAACTAGAAAATCCCAGCCTGTGTGTATGTAACTTGCCATTTGGGATCTTTTGAGTAAAGTCAGGTCTGGTTATCTCTGAACGTAACATTGCCAGCAAAGGTACCTGTGGCAAGTTAGGAAGGGAAATGCATTAGAGAAGTTACAGTCAGGGGGAGGGCACAAGAATTTTAATTGCAGGGTAGAAACTATTTCTGTCAAATTATGATCCTGCTCTTGATGGCAACACACTTGTCAGCTTGAGTGAAAGTTGGCTTGACTTCCTTGATTTCACTGTGTGAATCTGCTGGGGCAGTCCTGACTGCCTGATGTGACCTCCAGAGTATCTAAACTGTTATTTGTGTCTGGCAGTTTCTGGGTTCCATTCTGAAATAGGATTTTCATGTACTAGCATTTCCCAGTTGTTTCATGGACTGTTATCCACCCTTAGTTTTAGCACATTTGAATAGAAAATAAGGAATGATATTACAGTCGGTTGACTGCAGAAGAAATTATAGGACACTGGGTGTAATTGCTGAAACTGGACTTGGCCAAAGTGTCAAATGAAGGTTTGGTTTTTGCTTGCAGTTGTCATTGGTCTGCTGGATGTAAAATGGCAGCTCTGCTAGCCCTGAAGCTGATTTGAATATATATGCCAAGGTCAAATCAAGACTGGCTGGATGTAATCAGATATATATGATGCTGATTTGGTCATTTACTTTCTAATTAGTTCATCTTTTCATATATGTATCTAGGGGTTTTTGAAATGTTGTGGGGGGACAGGTCCTAGTCAGGTTTTGGGGGGTTTTTTGCCTTAAACTTCTTTTCAGAGTGCGAACAGGAGCAGCACATATGAAGTACTTTAATCTTCTCTCACTATTATCTTATTCCACAGGGCAGTCCAGAGCAGCTATGATCCCTCCAAAACAGCCCAGGCAACCCAAGGGAGCTTTGGATGATGCCATTGCCTTTGGAGGGCTGGCAGACCAGGAGACAGTGAACAACTTGCAGCCAACACCACCTCCACTGCCAAAGAAAACAATTTTGAGAGCGAACACAGAGCCAACTCCCCGAGATCTCCAGAAGCAGGCTCTGGAGAACAACCTGTGCATCATGGCCAACCCCACCTATGACATTGACACCAACTGGGAAGCGAGCAGCGCCTGCTCCTCGGTCAGCCTGGAGCTCAAGGTCCTGGACAACGAGTCAGGAGATTCCTTGGACAGGCCCTCAGAGAAGCTGAGGGCAGCCACCTCGGCCACGAGCAGCGTGTCCAGCCTGGCCACTGGCAGCATGAAGGAGCGCTGCTCCACCAGCATGGAGTCCCTGAGCGGGCGGCGCCTGCCGCAGGCCAGGCAGGGCCGGGGCGTGCAGAAGCCGCAGAGACAGGCGCTCTACCGGGGCATCGAGAACAGGGAGGAGGTGGTGGGCAAGATCCGCAGCCTGCACGCTGACTCGCTGAAGAAGCTGGCGCTGAAGTGCGAGGATCTGTTCATGGCGGGCCAGAAGGACCAGCTGCGCTTCGGCGTGGACAGCTGGTCGGATTTCCGGCTCACCAGCGACAAGCCCTGCTGCGAGGCGGGCGATGCCGTGTACTACCCTGCCTCCTACGCCAAGGACCCCCTCAACAACTACGCCGTCAAGGTACGGGGGCTGGAGCAATGCTGACCCCCTGTCAGGGTAGGGGGGCTGGAGCGATGCTGACCCCCTGTCAGGGTAGGGGCTGCAGAAATGCTAACCCATTGTCAAGGTAGGGGGATCTGGAGCAATGCTAAGCTGCTGTCAGGGTAGGGGGGCTGCAGAAATGCTAACCCATTGTCAAGGTAGGGGAGGCTGCAGAAATGCTAACTCACTGTCAGGGTAGAGGGGCTGGAGCAATGTTAACCTCAGGCATCAGTGGCAAAATGTGACAGCAGCCACTCTGCACCACATGTCGTAGTGATAGGGCTGCTGCCGGCAGAGAGGTGAGAAGGAAGGTTCCCAAGATTCAGGCTCTTCTTCTGTCCACACCCATCTGTGCCATTGGTACCTGCTGTTTAATTGCATGTTTTTATTGCAGCTCCAAAATGACTGAAAGAGAAATCAACACATCTTAGTCTTTACTATGGTCACTGCTTAATGACATTTTGAAAGAAAAGCTGTGTTCTTTTAACGTGTGTCAGCAATTTTTTGGAAACTCACAATAACAAAATCCTTTGATCCACCTGCAGAGGAAATTAAATCATCACTCCTAGTTAGGAAAGATTTCCTAAAAAATTGAAAAATTCTCCATTTTCAGAGCCATGTAATTTTAAGTGTAAATTCTAGGATAATAGACCTTTCTGTTCCCAAACAAGATCTTAGATTTTCACCAGTGCTCATTACCAGCCTTTCAGAAGCTCTGCCTAGCCATCAGTGTTTGCCCTATAAATTCTTCAGCTAACACATTAAAGAAATAAGATTTACTAGATTTACTGCTAATATATGAGTGCCTGGCTGGCAGCTATCTCACCAGATGTTGTTATTTCATGGGCTTTTATATAGGTAGTTCTTTCTGAGTGCTGTAATTCTGCATTTCTCGATGCTTATCTGGTAGGAAGATAGTGAGAAGGACAGCTGAGACTCATAGCACTGTCAGGCTTCCTGTGTGACCTTGAGTAAATCACTGAACTTCTGACTCCTCCTTGTTGAAACTGAGATAAAACATTTATTGGCTGACCCAGATGTGTGAGGCCTGAGCTGTTATTCCTTTTATTTCACATTCTCACAAGGGTAGTGCTTTACAGGAACAAAACGTTGTTACCACTCCTGCATGACTGTTTACAAGATACAAAAAACTGAAAGGTAAGATTGGTGCAGCTAATATTTTTCTGAGACCTGAGGAAGTATCTTTTAATGCAGATATCTGGGTCTAACCATTTCTATTGCGTTAATTATTAAGGACTTGTTATTGGAAAAGAGGGGAAATGAAATGTAGATGTGTTGGAGCTGCCATGAGCAGTGGTACAGAGCAGGCAAGGAGAGGCAGCCCATGAGCCTACCTGCAGTCAGCTGTGGTTCAGAATCAGCATTGGCATTGCTCATGGCTGGCTTGGAGGGTTTTGCTTTAATACAATGATGCAAAATCATTGCTTCTAGGGCCCAAAGTGGTATTTTTCTGTATTGGCAGGTTTGAGTTATCACTAATGTGATATCTCTTTGCACATCACAGATGTGCCTGTACAATATTCCCTGACAGGCAAGATCTGTGCCATTGGTCTGTTATCTCCTGTCCTCCAAAATACATTTTTCTTGTAGAAAGCCAGAGAGAAGAAAGAAAGAACAGGGTAACATGGTCAAATAGGTGCTAAATTCTTTTTCATAATTCAGATTTCTTAAAAATAGTTCTCTGACTAACAAGGGCTATTGCCTGGTAATAGATGTGAGTGAAATATCCACAAAATATCCTTGAGGCAGAGGTCACCAGGAGCTGTTATGCTGTTAGGATGAGAGGAAAAGTTCCTCTTGAAAATAACCCCCTGGCAATTACTGTGGGAGAGGAAGGTGTTGGCCCCAAGCTGATCTTTGACTTATAAGCCATCAGTCCAGGATCAGATTTGTCCAAAAGCTCATAACCACAGATTGCTGTTTCATTACACAGAGATTTGGGGAGTTTAGCTTTAACAAATATGCTAGTTTTTACTACCATGGGTATATTTTGTGTGAGCCAAATTACATAGTAATCTACCTTCCACAAATAACCTATGTCTTCCTGCCACTTTAAATCCCTTGTCCCCAAAACAGGGTGGAAAAAGCAGTGAGATGAAAATTGCTGGTGTGCCAATTGAATCTAAAACAGTCTTCTTGTTATTTTGGATCAAGTCTTAGAAATACACTTTGAAATTGTATATGGAGCCACATCTCTGGATGGTGTAAATTGATGTGGCTCTTTTGAGTTTTGCAGAACTACCCAAGCAACGCTGGCTAACAATTCAGACAGTTCTTAAGTTTTATGATTTTAATATTAGATCTGAGAAACAACGTCATAATGAGATTTTTTAAATTATTATTCTCTTTGTAGGAAATCAGAGATTCACCCCCAAATAGTGCTAATACTCTTGATACATAAAATTTGCATGTTAATATTCTATTTCCAAAAATATAATTACAAAAGCATTGTTAAAAATTCAGCTTTGACCATTTAACTACTGCTGAATTAAATTTAGAACAATGAATGATTTGTAGAGGTGAATGTACCAGTGCACTTTTCCATTCTGGTGGTTTCACCAGTAAAAGATCCTCTGATAAATTTGGTGGAAAACGAGCACAACTCGTTCTGTTGGGGTGGATATGAGAGGAAACATTCATAGGGGTGTGTTGTTTCACAGCACTTTATTATGCTTTTTGCTTCAACTCTCACCTAATCTGCTAGTAAACACCGAGTGCAAAAATAGCTGCAGGAAGCCATGTGGAAATTATTTTGACTGAAACATTAGAAATAAAACCAGTACATAAGTCGTGATCAGAAAAGTAGTTTTTCAAATGGAAAAATAGAAGTTCCCTTTCAAGAAAGGTTTCCATAAAATTCCAGCCCCTGAGGTGTTTTTCTTTCACCTAAGTGCAGTACCACCTTCTAAGCTGTTGGTAGATCTGAGGCAATATGGATGAACATTCCCCTGAAACCACAGTCTTATCAGTAATTCCAAATATGTGGTGAAAAGGTTACACCAAAGTAAAAGCAGCACAGAGCACCAGCTCTTTGGGCACAGCAGATTGGATGAGTTCTGTTCTCAGTGTCCTGACACAAATTGAATAAAGCACTGATGTGGTAGGGACGTCTTTTATTAAAAGATAAATAAATAGATTAGATTACTCAGAAGGAATAACAGACACTATGACTACTGTGTCAGTGCCATAAACTGGTTCCACTTTCAGAATTAAACTCTCAAAGCAGACCTGTGCAGTGTCACAGGCTGACTCACAGAAGCCATGATTCAGAGTGCAGACAGAACAACAGCCATAAAGCCCAGCTGGCTCTGGCCACAGGCACATGTGGCAGTGCTGCTCAGGTGGATAACAGCAGCTGCAGAGGTACAGACAGCTCACAAGGAGCAGTTCGGTTTTATTGCTTTGATTGCTGCAGGGCAGCTGAAGCTCTCCTAGCAGTAAAACCTGAGGATTCCTGGTAAGGTTTGTGTCCCAGGTATAGAACACAGGAATGCAGAAGTAAGCAGCACTGGGCTGAACTTGGCTGGCAGCTTTGTATTGCAGCTGACAATTACTTCCTAGTCATGTTTAGTTTGTCACAGTGTGCTAAGGTGGATTTATTTGGTAATTCAGTTTCCTAGTGGAGCTTCCTGTCAGAAGGATTGTTAAAGGCTGTCCCAGAACTTCGTGCTTCAGATCAAAACAAAGCAATGTACATTCAACTTCCAGCCCATTCCCAGTTCAGTCACAGCAAAACAGAATTCTGTGTTTTGGCACATCATTAAAAAGTCAAAGCTCTATTCCAAGGCCAGATCAAGAAAATGAGGTCAATCGGAGATCAAACTGGCCTCCTTGGAAAACAAGGTTGTGCCAAGAACAAGCTATCAATTTGGGATTAGCAAGCTTTCATTCTACACAGAATTTCATTTGCAGTTGTCCCTCTGTGCAATACAACAAAGTGGCACAGATGGTGCAGTCTTTGTGATCTTCTGTGTTTCTCATTTTCAGTGCTTGTAAATTCATTTTCCACAATCCTGGTGGTGCTGTGAGTTCACTGCTGCTGTGTGAAATGCACGGGACAGGGTGGGAATGAGATTCCCTGCTGGGGAAGACAGAGTCAGCTGATGGCACTGTGAGCCACAGCACTCATAAAGGAAGAAGAAAAGCTAACACAACATTTTGTAGGAGCTCTGAAATGTTCAAATCCTGCTTCTTGGGCTGGGAGCACTGAGGAAAACTGAAATGGCAGGGTATAAAGAAACCTGTCCTGTCCCTATAAATGTGACAGATGTTTCATTCATGTGGATGCATTAAGGAAAAGACACATGATGACAGTGCATTCCAGTGAAAAGGAAGCTGGATATTTTGCATTCCTTCCTACTTGTACTCTCCTTTTTTCTCATTGTTTTCTTGCGTCATATGGAAGGGTTTTTCAACAACGTTGCTTCATCTTTTGAGCAACCAGCTCTTTATCAGCTCATGAAATAAGGCTGGCTAGGCCCTTATCAACACCTTCCTTTCAGCTGTTATCACATACCATATCTTCATAGCTCAGCTGGATGTATTTCATTTAAGCAAATAGTAAATGACTCATTGATCCTGCTTTCTGTGTTAGTGTTTTAGTCAAAGTATTTTCACCTTTTCTTCCTGTGCCAAAAATCAGGTATTCAGCATGTTCTATATGTAAAAGGCAACAGGATTTCCATCTTTTTGAGTAGATTACTGGAGCAGAAAAAAGCTTTAAAAATGCAAAGGAAACTAGGCTATACATTTTTTCCCAGCTTTGACACAGAATTAACCATCACAAGCAGAAAAGCAGCTCTGTGTGCACTCCTTTAGCAGTTCATCACCAGCAGTTGAAAATACTTGCTAGGGAGGCCAATAAATTTCACATTTTTTTCCCTAATTTTTTTCAAATGTCAATACTGACTCCAACTCAAACCATTTTGAAAGTTTAAAATCTTTGTCATTCAAATGGTAGTTTTAGGTGATAGTGGAGTTATTCCAGTACAAAAGGCTTGTGTGAAAATAATTACCCATTGATGGTATCAAACACCAGTATTTACTGCTCTATTGCAAAATCATAATATAAAGTAGACTTCTGAGTAGAACCTGCAATGTAAAAGAATCTGAATAGTGCAATGTAAAGCGCCAAGAGTTACCTGAAGAGAAGCCAGACACTTACAGGAACATCAGATAACTGCAGGTCTGTCTTCTAGAAACTGCTTTATGAATTCAGACAGGTGTCTGATTTGTTAGCACACTCTGAGTTTGGGTGCTGCCTGCAGAGCCCAGCTTTCCCTTCCCCCTGACAATTGCAGAGTGCCCAGTGTACAGATTTTAGTGTTTGTGTAGTCAGCAGTTTAATAAGCCTGAAATAACCCAGCTGCCTCTTCCACTTCTCACTTCATGGTGTTTGTAAACAAAAAGCAAGAAGCAGAAAATACATCTCAAATCAGATCTCAGCTCTCCTGTCTTTGTAGATACTGAATGCAGGTTCATGTACCCATCTCCTTCTCTGTATTAAACAAGAGGGCTGGAAGTGTCCAAAAGCCATCACTGTTGGCCATTTGTGGGATTGGAGATTTTTCCCTATATTGGTTAGATTCCTTAACAGCACAATAAGGAGGGAAAATCTCTTTTCATGAATGCAGTCATTTTAGTATCAGTTTTAATCATTATACTATTTAGTATTTAATGTCTGCTTTGTTGATAACTTAAATTCTGTTTTATTGGTATAGAGAGGAGTCTGAAGCAAGACTTCATGAAATTTAAGAACTGATTTTGGGGAAAGTTTACCCCTGCTGGGGCTTCCTGCTTTAGAGTGGACAGTGCTCTGAATGTTTTCAAGAACACAAGGAGTTAGTAACGTAACTTATTCTTCCTGCAAAGTATTCTCAGGATCATTGGACACAAAGCTTTGTTCTGCTGAATGCTGGAGAGGTCTCAGCTGCAATACTGAATTCATTATAGGTACCACTCCTCAGAAAGATCTACTACATCGGGAGAATCCAGAAACAGCAACACAAATCAGAGGATTAGGAATAAAGATAGGAGAAGTAAGGGCTGGGTATTTTCAAAAATAAACCAAGAAGATGGGGAAAGTTACATTTTCCCCAGTTGTAAACATATCATATTCAAGGATGGGAATCAGGAATCAATTCTTAGCCAATCAGCAAGGAGAAGGGCTGACACTTTAATGTGAAGTTGATTTAGGATTGAATAGTGGAAAGAAAAATTAAGAAGATAGAGAAGGAGAACTGCTTTGGGATGGGTTTAGTAGGCTGGAGAGGTCATCTCAGGGATGACCAGACAGAGGAGACTGGCCTTGCAGGCCACTGGCTCAGGAAAAACACCCTCTGCACCAACAGCTGAATGCCTTTGGATGCAGATGTGCTGGGCCAGCCATTTCTAAAAGAGAAGAAAGCACCATCACATCCATAAAGCATGGGTGAAAGTGTGCCTCTGTGCTCTCACGGGTCTGGGATTGGCCATGCTTACTGAAATGAGGGAACCAAAGCTGATTCTGAGGGAACCAAAGCTGATTCTGAGAGGTGCAGATCCTATCTCCAACTTTACCTGAAATAGTAGTAAATTTGAGAATATTCTCTGAAGTAGGAAAAAGAGGCTGCCTAGGGCTAAAATTAGAAATGGGGAGAAATTCTTGATTCCTTTGCTATTCTTTTCTTGTTGGTAAGGAAAAATCCTTTCCATAAACTTTTAAAAAATCCTTATATTCACCAAACTGAGATGTGTATCTTGTTTTCAGAGCACATACTTTGTGGATTATATATTCCTAGCAGAATATCAGTTTTAGCTGACTAGTGGCACTGGAAATCCTCTGTGGATTCAGAAATAGAGTGCAGTAGCTAAGGCCAAGTGTGGTTCTCAATATTTTTTATCAGCAAGTAAACTTGACTTTAAAATTAAACTCTTTCAGAATGAGGTTTTTTGTTGTTTTTTTCTTACTAGGTCACTTAAGTATTTTTAAAAACTAAAGGCTGAATTACAACATGCTGAACCTTTTCTGCAGTTGGAATTGAGTATTCCCATGGCTGGCTGTGCAAGAAAAAGGCCATGGACTTGAAGGGCATAGAAGATGGAACAATTTTGTTTTCCTTAATAGCTCTTCTCCCAGTCAGATTTGATACACACCATGTGTGTACATTCAACACATATATATGAGTCTGTCTGTACAGCTTTTCTAGTTCTGTCTTCTGTGCAGTATTAAGTATTTAATCAATCTGGGGACTTCAGTCTCAAAGACAATCAGCTAGCATTTTCTTTTTCTGTATAATTCAAAGGTTATTGCTATATTTTTGCCTCTATAACCCTTGAGAGGAGGGACCAGGGGGCACACACGCCACTGAGAACTCATTTCACCTCTAACAGGGTAAAATACATTTGAAAATTTAAGTGAGCAAAAGCCACTCTATAAACAGGGTAAGGATCAACATTTCCTCTCATAAATAAAATTGACTAGAAAATGGATTTTTCAAATCAGTTTTGTGGGTTTGTGGCAGTTACAAACAGGCAGTTTTAGTGTACATAATGAGTAGGGAAATGTAAGTGCTTGTGAAGTGTGGAAGTAAGCAGAGTCTCAAAGATAAGAAGACAATCAGAATGTTGGTACAAATTTTGTCTGAGTTCCTGTAGTTATCTGACAATGCAGTTTTCTGATCAACTACCATAAAAGATTAAATCTCACATTTATATTTCTTAACCACACAAGCATGTAAAATATGAAAAACTTATGTGTGTGTTACTGAAAGGCAGGTTTATAACTTAGCTGCAGAAGTTCTGAGAGGGGGAAAAATGAGAAACAGGAAGAAAAGTCACCTGATGCTTACATTTGGGGCTGGGATGAGATCTGGGTTTCTTGGTGGTGGTGACTGTGTAGAACAAGTGCTGACCTTGGTATCTGGCTTTCCTTGTTCCAGAGATGAGCTAAGGGAAGCTGTAGTTTCATCTGGAGAGAAATTACTTCCTCTTTTTTCTTTTCTGAGCTTGGCACTTAAAACCTGTTGGTGCATTACAGCAAGTGAATATTTAGACTCTAACCATGTAAAAGATCAAAACATACACCTAACCTTACATGCTGTGAATGATCTCTCTGAATTTAGTAGAACTAAGGTTAATATGCAAAGGTCAAGGCAGCTGAGTCTTTGTAATTTTAATCAGTTAATGCCTTAGAAACAGAGGCCCTAATAGGGCTTGTCCAGTGACTTTTGTCAGAGGTTGGAGCTGCCAGTTGCTATGAGAGTGCAAACAATTCATAAGGATAATTACTATCTTGATATTGTATATATCAATAAGATACTTCTGGACATAAATAGAGTATATATGGCAAAAAAAACCAAACCATATTTTGGATCTTGATAATTGGTTGAAAGCAATTAAGGTACCGTGTTCTACTGATTGTCTAGTCATCACCTGAGCCAAGTCTGCCTGGCAGCAGCCTGTGCACGCACACATGCACCCCTCAGTGCAGACACACTGCTGCAGCTCATGGATTTCAGTTCCAGTTCCAATGGGCAAGGAGCAAGCATCAGTCACCCAGCTGACAGGCCTTGACTTGTTATGCCATGCTCACTCAGCCGTCTGCAAGTGTTTAGTCAAATACTTTATGCATATTTCTTTGTATCCCCTATTGCTATTGATTATTTTTATCTTGTTCAAGCTTCATACAAAGCTGAGAGAACTTGGAATAAAATGATACAGATAAACAAGTAACTGTAAAAAAGCTTTGCTGTGCAATTACCATGTATCAGCTGCTGTTCTGATTAAAAACAACAATTGTATTTTCCATTGGATCATCTGTGCAGATGCCTGCATGTATTGCTCTGCAGTTGCTTACTAGCCAATAAGGACTGTTTGGGTGCCTTAAGACAGTCTGCCAAGGTCAGTTCATTAAAAAAATGTTCATTGCTCGTGTTTAGGCCTAGAATGGAGATCCCATCAGCAAAGTACATATTAAAAATAAATATATAGAGTTTAGGAATTAAAGAATGATGTCTGTTGTCTTTGTTTTCCCCCAGATTTGTAAGAGCAAGGCTAAGGAGTCCCAGCAGTATTACCACAGCCTGTCCATCCGGCAGAGCCTGGCTATCAACTTCAACATCCAGCAGGACTGTGGCCATTTCCTGGCCGAGGTGCCCATGCGCCTCCTTCCCTGGGAGGATGACGACGCAGCGGATGTGGAAGAGGAGCGGGAAGAAGAGGAGAAAGAGCCTGAGCAGAAGAACGAGGACACTGCCTGCAGCCCAGAGGCCTCGTGCAGGGACAGCTCCAGCAGGCAGGGCACCCTGAGCAAGCCCCGCAGCCGCGTGGTGGTGATCACACGGGAGGTGCCGCAGCTCACCGTGGCCGACTTCGTGCGCGACTCCGCGGCCCGGCACAGCAAGAGCCCCGACCTGTACGAGAGACAGGTGTGCCTGCTGCTCCTGCAGCTGTGCTTGGGCCTCGAGCACCTGAAGCCCTACCACATCACCCACTGTGACCTGCGCCTGGAGAACCTGCTGCTGGTTCACTCCAGGCCGGGAGGCAGCCCCCTGAGCCCCGAGGCCACAGAGCCCAATCCCAACACTGCCTGCCCAGCCAGACTAATTGTGAGCAATTTCTCCCAGGCCAAGCAGAAGAGTCACATGGTGGATCCTGAGGTCCTGCGGGATCAGTCCCGCCTGGCTCCAGAAATCATCACTGCAACGCAGTACAAGAAGTGTGATGAGTTCCAGACTGGCATCCTCATCTATGAAATGCTGCACTTACCCAACCCCTTTGATGAGAATCCAGAGCTGAAAGAGAAGGAGTACACTTGTGCCGATCTCCCCAAGATTCCTTGCCGTTCCCTCTACTCTCAAGGGCTTCAACAACTTGCCAGCTGCCTGCTGAATCCCAACCCTTCAGAGAGGATCTTGATATCAGAAGCCAAAGGAATCCTTCAGTGTCTGCTTTGGGGCCCACGTGAGGACTTGTTCCATGCTCTCAGTACATCTTCCAACCCCTCACGGAGAGATGCTATACTTCAGAACTGGCTCGATATAAAAAGGACGCTGCTGATGATCAAGTTTGCAGAGAAGTCCTTGGAGAGGGACTGTGGAATTATTCTGGAAGACTGGCTGTGTTGTCAATATCTGGCTTTTGCCACTACAGACTCACTTCATCGCATTGTGAGACTCATGAAGCAGCACTAGTTGTAGAACCTGTTGCTTTTCATGAAGCATCCCCACCTCTGCCCCAGCCCTCACTCCAGCCTGCACTAGGGCTCACACTTTGTACAATTGTTACAAAACAGCCTAGACAACAAAGCCAGCAACTCTGAGCAAATAGGTTCTAATTGGAGAAATTGCATCCTGTACCAAGTATGACAGAAACTTTACTTTTTTGCCAGGCCTGCTAGGGATTGATCACATACACGACTGCATTTGGATCAGACAGTATGTAACTTGATTCATATCTGGCTGAAAAGGAGAGCAAGCGTTGATACCACTATTTCTACCACTACAGTAAACAAATTGCCCTCCTCTTCTGGGTAGTTTCTGTCATTTCCTACATAGCAATGATTAGTGAATAGCAGTGACCATAAGCAGAGATGGATTAGTGGTGAATGTGAGATGAATTATCCACCATGCCACAAAACACTCATTTGCTTTCACTCCACATACCACACATTTCGTCTCAGTTTAGTCAGTCCCCCACAGCAGGCTCTCCTCTTTCCTTTGGTCTCAACCAAACAGGTTCTGATCTTTCTCTTACACTTTACACCACCTGTACTTTCCTCCCCAGATGTGGTTTTCCCACTGAGC
Source organism: Geospiza fortis (assembly GCF_000277835.1). Lineage (NCBI taxonomy): Eukaryota > Metazoa > Chordata > Aves > Passeriformes > Thraupidae > Geospiza > Geospiza fortis. The sequence continues at coordinate 9,415,974 of NW_005054313.1, read as the reverse complement.
ATGGCAAGTGTCAGTGAGCAGTAAGCACCTGTGTTCAGTCCTCTTCCCTCCTCCTCTGCCTCATTGCCTACCCATATCCTTTCTAACCATGGATCCACGATTTTGTCAGTACTGCCTTAATCACACCATTACCCTTAGCTTGAGACCTGTGCATTGAAAAGCAGCATATGCACACTTTATCTATCCTATTTCCTAGGCAATTTTCACCAGTCTGAACTGTTGATGTACTGTAGCCATAACCACATTAATACAAGAACAATACACCACATGGTGGACCCTTGAAATTCCCCTTCCATTGCAAAAAGCACTAAAGCCTGACTTGAAATGGATGGGATGTACATAACCTTCTCTGACAATCACTGCTATGAATCAGGGACGAAAATAAAAGCCACCTCTTCTGTTTTGGTTTGGTCTGCTCTTGTCACTTATGCCATACTGCAAAGTGAGGCTGAAATTGGCTCTGCAGGGTTGTTGGCAGGAGATAGAAATGTTTAGAGCTTGTCTGTGTGTAGCTAACAGGCAACATGGAGATACTTTTACTGCAGACACAGTTCTCTGAAGGGTAAGAACAAGGGTGCAAAAACACTGTTGTTTAATTATTGAGGGAGCTGTTAAGTTTGGCAGCCACGATCAACAGCATCATGAACCACATTCCCTGTAGCAGTGCTTGGCTGCCCATCTCTTGCCTGTTGTAGCCAGTGTTTTCTGATGTTGCTATAGACAACACCCTAAAAATGGAATGTTGTCAGAAGAGCTCAAAGAGCATCACAGACAAAGTTTTGGACTAGAGCAGGAATTAGTGAGGATTGAAGAGTCAGAATTTTTAAAACCTCAACTTGAAGGAGCTTTTTCACTTTTCGAGGCCACTGCTGACTTCCTTCTGTGCCCTAAGAGCCGTTTCCCATGGAACCTCTGTACAGACAATGTCTTTGCTCAGTATTGGTAGGCTAGGAGTTGTTTTCCAAGTTGCTCTGAAGAATGGATCTGGATGCAGAGGGAAAAAGCAATCCTGAATATTCTGACCCGGGTGATGGAAAGCAGACAGCCGTAGTTTTGAGCCTGTGCTTCTCTCCTATGGATCTATGTGCAATTCTTGTATTATTTTTTAAAGCTGTACATTACAGTGTTCACTTTACACACCAGCCTTTACCTGATGCTAGATCTGCAGCCCCTTCCTTTACTTTCCTGGCACATAAATGCACAGATATCCATGTGTTCTTTTTATGGATTGATGTTCCCTTTTAATTGTTAAAACTGTGAGAAATCAATTCACTTCAGCCTTGAAACAAATAGCCACTTTATACAACATATGCATTCTTGGACCACATGCATGGAAACTGAACAAACAGTCCTGCAGGCTTAAAGTCAGCGAGAGTAGCTCTGGATGCACGGCGTACATCGAGGGCTGACGTGTCTGTGATTCTTCTCTGGCACCTCTCAGAGCTCAGCTCAATGGCCTGTGGAAGCCTACATTGATTGTGCCCTAGGATAGACTGTCTTTGTTACCTTTCTAAAGATTGTTTTGAAACTTCTGATTGTTCTTTTGTTTGATTCACCTGTATCAGTGAAGGATCAGGCAAGGATGAGGATAATATATTTTAATGTGATATGTATGTTTTTCTTTCTCTTTTTGGCAAGAAGGTTAGGATGGTGGCATTGATGCAGAAAAACAGGACAGTGCATTAAAAGCCCAAGTGCAATGTGTGTAGTTGAAGTACTTCCTCTACATCAGGAAAGAAAGTTTCTGCACTACTGCTGAGCAGCTTGTAGAAGAACCTTTACAAAGAATCTCCTGTTCAGTGCAGCCCTGCTTCATCTGGACACAGGAGGGCAATGCTCCCATAGTTCACATCCACCGAGCATGGCAAGTCACTTGTGTACTACCTACTAGCTATTAGTGCCAGTGTGCTGAGCTGCCAGTGGGGCTTCTTGTTCTCTGTGGTCTGGTTTTGTGTCTGTTCCATGGTGTGTGTGTGCACCTGACTTCCCAGCTAGCTCACATAGGCATAGGAGTAACTCTTGGACCACTTGGCATTGCAGTGGGGCAGTCCCTGGATCCTCTGGGTGTTGCCATGTTTAGGGACACGTGTTCCCACTGTCACTGTGATGTCAACACGCACATGCAGAGTTGGATTTTGAATGTTCTACAAGCGTAGGTATTAATGCAGCTGGTCCAAGGCCTTTGTATCTCTAGCTATCTAACTTCAGTTTGTATCTTTTGTGATGCACCAATACTCATTTTAGCTCGGCAGTATAACCAAGCATGGATAGATGTTCACTACCAACCTCTTTCTTGTGCAGCACTGGGTAAACTTTAGCAATTTGTAATGTTGTGTGGTTTTTTTCTTTAAAAAAGAAAGAATGGCCAATGTAATCGAACCTGATCTGGCCTGAGTTCTTCCTTGAGGAGCTTGAGGCTGACTTTGCAGATCTGCCCATAACTAATGATTGCAACTGTGTTTGTGGTGGTTCTCCATCCTGGCACCAGATTGTGCCACGTAAATACACAAGAATGTATGCATTAAACTGATTGTAAACAAATCCTGAGAATGCTACAGCATAATTGCTAAGCAAAAGGAAAAAAACCCACTCTGTTTGTAACAGGATCCTGTGTATGGCAGGAACAAAACCCCTGGCTGTGCATGTTAGAACGTACTTGAATATGTGCACAGATCTTGAATTTTTTTTTAGCAATGTCGCACTTTCAGTTGAGCTCAAGAAATAGGAAGAGCTGCAAATCTAAGATAACAGTATTGACTGTAAATATATATTTTTCTATTAATAAAAGCTGTCATTCAAATATTTTTAACATGAACTCTAAAGATTTTTCCAGTGGAAACTAATTTCTGGAAAAATCAAATGCTTGTTTGAAGAATTACGATGAGTGGTTTCTGATCCTTTTAGAGCCATTAAAACCCTCTCTAATATTACAGAGAGAGCACAGTGATTGGATTCACAATATTTAGTGCCTTGTTGAAAACCTGAAATGTAGCTGGTCAGTGGGTGGAAATCTTATTCTTTTCATAACAGCCCTAGAAATAATACTGCCCATGTAAAGATGCAAAAGACTTACAAAATTAAATGCTGTACTTGTATGATACTGGGTTGATCTATTCCATAAGATTTGTGTGAATGGGTTCCTTTAAGTTGCTTGTAGTACAACATAAACCTGAAGTAACAAAACTGTGGGCTTTCACATTTGGGATCTGGAACAGGGAGAATACCAATGGATACCAAGGCAGTTGTTGCAGCCTGACCAGGCACAGGAGAAGCCTCTTGCTCTGACAATCTCTGCAGACACTCGGTGCTGTGCTGGCCAGGGGGGGCTGGCTGGGAGCAGTGGGGAGGGGGGAACGTGCTGCTCCTGCTGCACAGCACCCCTGGGCTCTGGTGGGAAATGCAAAGCTCTGTTCCAACAGGAGTGCTACAAGAACTGCTCCTGAGGTGATATGGAAAGTGGGTTCGTTTTGTATTTCTTAAATGGGAATTACTAATTGTCTGTCAAGCCTCAGATCTGATCCAGTCCCTATGCATAACCAGGTGACCATAAAGAGACTCTGGTGGTAAAAGCTTGCCTATAAATTTGTAGGAATGAGGGAATCCAGAATTTTCTTCTGGAGCCCCTGGAATGTCCAAATACAGAAGCCTGGTCTCACTTGAGTGTTCAGACTGATGAAATCAGAAACTCCAGCCAGGATACCATGTTGCTGCCCCACAGAGAAGAGTGCAGGTAGCATTTACAAAAGTGTTCCACCTTAAATCTTTTATGCTCCACACATCCTACCCACAAAGTATGAATGGATCATCTTGATGTGTTAATACAAGAGAATTCCTACATGTTATAGAGAAAAATATATTATTTGAATAAAATATGTGTGTTAGGGTTCAGCTACCTGCAGAATTTATTCAGTAGCTTCATACTGTAGGTCCTTAATTTTAATGTGTATTTGCTGCTGAAATAAAATGTATCTGGTTCTGAATTCTTGTGCTGAGATTCCCATCTAAATTAATTTTTTTTAATAACAAATCCTTATGTAAACATAAAATAAATTATCCTGTTTTTATTTAAATCAGTTTTAAGTTTTCTGAGGGATACAGTTGAAACTGAGTCAGACCTTTTAATGCACTTTCTTTTCCCCCTTTCTCTAAATTGACTGTTTCTCAGTACAAACAGGACTTGACTGCATGACTAGACTGTCAGTTTTACTCTGATTTTGCAGAGGTGGTGCTGGTTCTGCTAAAACTCCTGTAAGACCTGGAGCACAATCAGAGCCCTCCAGCCAGCACAAAGATGTGATTGTGATTTAGTTATGCAGTAAGAGAACATCAAAGAAGTACAGAACAGAATTTTAAATACCTCTATAAAAATACACCTGTGGAAATATTCTGTAAACAGTCATGTGGATTACAAAGACTTCAAGCAAATAATACACAAAAAATACTTTTCAAAACACTGGGGAGAAATTTCATAAGGGCACCCTCAACTCCAAAAGAAGGAGCGAGTCTTTTTCCCTGCTGTGTTGCAGAGAATTTCTGGTGGATATTTGTATGGATTTTCTTACTCACCTGGATGCAGTGTTAGAAAGATGGTGATTTTGAGTAGGTGTAGAATGTAATTTAAATAATTTCCTGTAAGTCTCCTTGCATTGGTGCTCCACTCAGAATTTACCTGGAAACCACAGAATGCTTTCAGATCAAGCAGAGTTGCCAGTGAGAAATTAAATACTCAACTTACCTGTACATAAGCATTTTACCACTCTACAGAATTTGAGAATTTGATTTTTACTTCAGACTATACAGACTTTTTTTTCCATAAATTTAAGGGGAAGATTTCAGGGATTTAGAAGAGGTTGGACATTTTTTTTAATGTGAAAGAAATATTTGTTCATAAATATATATATACATACATATATATATATGAGTGCATGTGGGCATGTTTTAATATATATGTATGTATATGAATTTTTTATCCCAAAAGTATTCTTTGCCCCTTTTTGCTTTAAAAAATATATATATTATATATTGTATATATAATATATATTTTAAGAGTGTGTAAATTTTAATATAGTAATTTCATAAATAACTCCTCTTCAAAAACTACTCAAAACTTCTGTTTCCTTGTCCTTTGGATTGTTGGTATTAGAAAGTTTTGCAGTTGAAATCCTTGGGTTTTTTTCTTTTAAAACTTAATTATGCTGAGCATTTAAGAATATGTTCTTGTTTTTAGTAAAAGGGGGAAATTTATTTTTAAATTAGGGATTCCAAAATCAGCAAACTTTTATAAATGGGATTTCTTTAAATGCCTCGAATAAGGGAATTTCTTTTCATTTCTTTTTTCAGTTCCATTCTTGTGGGTAATTTGTATTTGGAATTCCTGGTTGCATTGCTTTATCTGGTGCTTCATATTGATATTTACACATTTTTATATAAATAAGTATATAAACTTCAAGCCTTCCTTTGTGATCAGGGGCAGTTACACTCTGGTTTGCTGTGGTACTTTGCTGTGTACTCCGTGGCATTCATGTTACTGTGTAAATAAACTAGTTTTATTACACTCCAAATCAAACTTGCTGTTGCCTCCTTTTCCCCCTTCCTAGGTAATGAGACAAAACCGTGTACTTGTGAGGCAAATGCACGTGGCCAGTGCAGCTGAGGGTTTTATCCATGAGCAGCTGGGTTGCAGCAGTGCAGGTGTGGCAGGTGCCCACCTGGGTGAGGCCACGGTCCCAGCTGCAGGAGCTGCCAGTGCTCGGACACTGCCCCAGCTCCCACCTCTGGCATTGCCCCAGCAGCCTCACCATGGCTGGCACCATTTCAGCTCCATCTGGCAAGTGGCAGCAACAGCCCAAAAATAAACTGGCCACCAGTGGCTGCTGTTGATTGAGCCAGTGTCTTGCAAGGCCTGCTTGGAGAGAAGTGACTTGGCACGTTAATGAAAACAGCCACACCGGGGACAACCCTTGGCATGTGAGGAGCTGAGCCAAAATTAGAGATTTCCCTAGAGTGGACAGGGTTTAAATGACCTGCTGTGAAGGAATAAAATTACTCTTAAGTCAAATTTTTACATGCAGGGACAAAGCAGGAGGATGCCTCCAAGGCAGTTGTCTGCGGTGGAATTCATTGTGTCTGATCTGTTACCTTGAAGCATCCGACCTGATGGAGGGTCTGTGGGAAACAGATGGGATAATGTGCATCTTCTGCAGCGTGCAGACACACTTCAGTGGCACTGAGATCAAACAGCTCAATTTTGTACCCACATTTGACAGGCAGCAATGGTAGCTGCAGATGCTAATTTATTAGCATAGAACAGATGACACCATAGACGTCAGAGCAGCACCGTGCCTCTGCATGACAATCACACTGCTCACAAATACTCTTGAAAGAAAAATAAAAACAACCCCAAAAACCAGCCTGCAGGCTCTATTGTCCCCACAGTCACAGTGGCTTTGCACAGGTATGTCATCGTTTCAATGATCAGAATTAGTTGAAGTATAACTACTACCTGCCCTTCACATTTATTCCTTAGACACTGTATGAAAGCCTTTCAAAAACAGTTTAAGCTATTGTCCTCGTCCTTTTGAAAGTACAAAGCTACCTGACTCCAAAGGTGTCATACATAAATACACAGCACATTTCACAGCCTGACAGATACTTTGGCTTTGCCAGAGTAATCCCTGCTCACTTCAACAAAGTGCCATGGACTTCAGCTAAACAGTTCGATTATGCCATTTATGTCAGTGGCAATCATCACTCTGCAGGGGAAAGATATACAAAAATAGACTGAACCCTTGTCAAGACATGATAATTATACTAGTTTAACTAAAATCTGTTTGAAATTAATTTAGTTCTGTTAGTGCAAACTCTCTTGTGGGTGTCCTTAAGCAGTCGCAGTCTGGCGTTCTCGTTTCAGCTTGTGCCAGACGTGAGCACAAGTGGAACAGATGCCTGGTTTCAGCTGATGCAAAAATGTCTGTATCAGATTCTTCACCAACTCAGAAATGCACCCAATAGTAGAGCTATGTTCTACATGATAAACCTTTCTTTTGTAGAAAGCCTCCCTGCATCACTGGAGCTCTGCAGGCTGCTGCTTTTGCCCCAGTTAATGAGCTTCTGTGGTGCCCCACAGGAATCACAGCATCCTCCTCGCCCAGAGGTGCTTTTAACCAGGCCTGGTGGAAGCAGTTCCCAAGGCAAACTGCTCTGCAGAGAGAGGCTGCGGTCTCAGCCTTCAAATCTGATGCACTTGGTGCTGCTGCTGCTGTCTCAGGAGGCAGCACTAGAGCCTGGTGGTTAGCTCCTCCCCAGGGAAGATGGGGGCAGGCTCCTTGCCATCCGTTCAGGGCTTCCAGATGAGCAGAAAGTCATCGTCTGGCAAACAGACACCAGGGGAGTCACTGGGAGAGCAGCTCGGAGGTTCTGAAGCAGATTTGCTTGTGTAAAATCAGAGAACTCAGAGTAATAGCTACTAAAGGTCTATTTTCTATTACATCTCCTGTTCTCACTCTTTGTTTTGTTGTCATTAGAGTATTCCTTTTGTTCCATTGCAGCTGGCAGACTCAGAACATTCACAGAAGGAAGCACTGGAAGTGACAATAATTTAAGGTAAAATCACAAAACTCTATTTCTTAGCCTCTGAAAATAGAAGGATCAGGAATAGGGAGGTTTCTTGCTCAGGTATTTACTTGTCTGCTCTACCAACAGATCCAGTTGTTTCCTGGTGTTTTACAGGTGCTGGGAGGAGCACATGCTCCCCTGCACAGCCCAGTGAGACAGGACAGCCCCAGGGACAGAACTGGTGTGCAGTGAGGCTGGGGGGCACTTACAGATCTCATGTCAGATGCCAGGTTTTGCCTGACTTCACTGGAGTCTTAATGGTCCAGATAAACTGCAGTGAATAGCAGATTACCCTTAAAAAACATGAAATCCCTGCAGTGTATCTACAAGAAGCAAGCTATTAACTTTGCACCTCTCCAAAGTGCAGAAGGACATAAATGTTCTTGTAAAGAAAATGAAGAATTAAATCAAGGTAATAAAATTCTCCTGGTTCCTACATGGGCACTAAATTTGAATCAAGTTACTGTTGGAAATGGGCCAGAGGTCTGCCCATGTACAGCCACCACTGTAACCATCAAAAGAAAAGGAACTTCCCATAACCTGTGAGCCAGTCATGCAGCTTCTCTTGGCCAGGGAAGAAAGTCTCCTTTGAAACTTCTTTCCATTTTCATTACCGGGAAAAAAAGTTTAATATGCTCTGCTACATTAGTCCTTCATCTTATGTATTTGTGTTTGTCCAGGAGTAATTGCTAAAGCTGCAATCACAGGACACCAGGTGTGCTTCAGCTTCAAACAAGACACAACAGGAAGTCAGAAGAGGTTGTCAGATCCTACATGACAAATGTTTAATGGCATTGGTTACAAATGTTAAAATACCATCCAGACCCAGAGCTTCACCATCCCTGGCCCTTTTGCAGCAGTGAACTGTTCAAATCATGTCCCTGTGGCATGAAGCATTTCTCCCTGTACCTTGGAGCCTCAACATCTCCTTCCATAGGAACTGCAGCACACAGTGCTGATCTCTTCCTTGCTGTGAAACTTTTTTTGTTGTAGGTTTTTGAGGTGTTTTGGCTCAGACTGAGGGCTAGGAGTAAGGGTGTCAGTATTCTGTAGAAATGGCAGGATGTATTTCATCCACAGCCCATCAGCACCCTATTTGCTTGTGCTGGGCATGTCCATGCCTAGAGTCTTGAAAATTCTGGATGTTCACATAAAAATATTTTGTTTCTTTTTTACTAGGAATTAGTCTGTGTTCATCCAACTGAACATTCCCTTTGGTGTTTTTGTCTGTTTTTTTCCAAAGAATTCAAATCCATCTGGAGTATTTTACAATTTTCTGCAATTTATGCTAATCTTGAACAGATTTCACTTTGTGATTAATTACTTCTTCCTGCAAATCAGCAACTGGAAACACTGAGCTAAGACTAGTTCTTAGGCACAGTTGTCTATCTTCCCTAAAGAATTTGTACTTGTTACATTGGTTTTGTTCTGTCACAATTAAAAGGGCTTCCTTTTTCTTCACTCACCAAAAGTATAATAAAAATACAGTGTGAGTTTTGTGTTGATCCTGAATCACTTTACAAGAGATTAATTGCTATGCTACAGATCCAGGAACTGATGGACAGCATGGCAAAGGAGTGTGTAAAAAAGACACAGCAAGCCATTGGGGGCAATTGTATGCAGGAATCCAGGGCCTGTTCAACTAAACCATCTCCTACAGGATTTCTGTTTGCATTCCATTCACCACTGACTCACAACTATCCAACTATCCATCATGACTTGACAGCCTCCTTCAATTAAATCGATTGCAGAATGATTTTTATAGACTTAGCAATTTGTTTTGTTGATTTTAATAATGGTTGCTCGAACACAAAAGTAACAAGATTACAGTCCCAAAAGAAAGGGGTTCAAAGCTATAGCACTGGAGTACCAGGTGAAGCTGCTCTACCATTTCAGCTCCAGTACATATCCAGACTGAGACAGCCTTGGCACCCCTCAGTCCCTGCCAGTGGTGGTGTTCACAGGGGTCCCAGGAAGAGGGAAGAGATGAGGATCTGACTCCATGTTTAGAAGGCTGATTTATTATTTGTTGATATATATTATATTAAAACTATACTAAAAGAATAGAAGAAAGGATTTCATCCGAAGGCTAGCAAGCAAAAGAGAAAGAATGGAATGATAACAAAATCCTGTGACTGACCAGCAAGTCTGAAACAGCTGGACTGTGATTGGCCATTAATTAGAAACAATCACATGAGACCAATCACAGATCCACCTGTTGCATTCCACAGCAGCAGATAATCATTGTTTACATTTTGTTCCTGAGGCCTCTCAGCTTCTTAGGAGAAACAATCCTAAGGAAAGGATTTTTCAGAAAACATGTTTGTGGCACCTGTCAGCATCTGCCAAGCACTGCCAGCCCTGGCGGTCTCGGTCTCCAGAGAGCTGGGGACCTTGTGACAATCACAGAACTGGCCAGGGAGCCTGACTGGTGACTTCCCCACCAGCTGCTATGAAGCAGCTGCAAAGCTGCTCCACTCTGCTCTCTGTGCAACCTGCGCTGAGCTGTGCATCACAAGTTTTCTTGGATCATCAGCTTTCCCAACATCTTTCCCATAAAAAGGCTACTGGGCAGGCAAATGGTGTCTACCTACACTGAGAGAGAGTTGCAAATGGTGTAGCCAGAGCTCAGTGGAGCTGTGCCTGCCTAATAACTCTGAGCATCTAACCTCCAAATCCCATTAGTAAGTTTAAATAAGTCTAAGGGGAAAAGGAGTCAGATTTACCATAGACCTGACTCTGGAGTAGTCTCCCTGCTGGGCTGAGCCTGTCGCCCATGGCTGACACCACTGGCTGTGCATCTTACAGGCTTGTACCAATGACAATCACCAGCAAAAATAACTTTTCCATAATACTTTCTTTAATGTTGAATGCCTTTGTAAGGCTCTCTTCTCTTATCCCTCTTCCTTTTTTTATTTTTTTCTCCTTTGATTGTTTTCCAAATTTTCCCTGTTAGTTATTAAGTAAATGCCAACTCACTGTGTATTTAGTAATCAGATTATCTGCTAATACCTGCCTAAAGCAGTCACCATTGATTAAAATAAAGAGTGGTCATTATGTTATTTTTAATACAAATTATTTAGGTCCTGAGGCTGAGATTGAATTAAAGGAGAGATCAAATTAATGAGGGACTGAATTAAATTAGAAACATCTGATTGCAATATTTCCTATACCTCCAAACTGCCAGAAGAAGACAGTGGTATGGCTGTGAATTTATGTTATTTCATGAAAAAGCATGAACAGCTTGTTTTAACTGCATCTGAGAAGTGTGCCTTACCATGGATACAGCTGGGTAAGTGCTCAAAATCCACAGCAATTTTCAAAGAGGATATAATGCAAAAGATTTAATCAGAACATGAACCACAAAATCTCTGCTAATTTCTTGTTTCACACAATGTAGGCCAGATTTCCAGGCACTCTGTTCACCCACTGCCTCCCCCACAGACATGGGTGCACACAGCCTCTGAAAGCAAAGCTCTGGGCCACCCTTTGGATGCAGGGAAATTTAATACATTCCTTTAGTTATTAAGATTGCTTTTGAATAATTTTCTCTTTTCCACCCTCCCCAAAGTGTCTTAATGAGGGATATGATGTGAAAACACTTCCCTAGCTTCTAATTTGGACATATTTATTAGTTCTAAATAGCACAGGGAATGAAGATTTCAAGCTTGCTCTCTACGGGGAGCAATCAGTGGGCTCAGGACGTTGTCTGAACTGAACTGAGCTCCTCAGTTTTAAAAGTGGTCTTTCTAATCCTGCTTCTTATCCTACTAATCATCAACAATCCCATTGCTATTCCTGCCCTGAGTCTGACTTCATCACAGCAGTACTTGTGTTGCCCTGCATTTCAGTCACTTTAGTGAGACTCTGAACTGCTTGTGAGAAATGCTTTAAGTGCCTTGATTGATTGTTTATCTCCCAATCATAAATGCTAATTACAGAGCTGAGAAGATTGCTTTGTCTTTATTGCCATACTTCCACAGAGAAATATAGAAAATTAAATTTTTTATGATTTCAGTGAGTTCCCTTTATACTTTGATCCAGTGAGTGCAGAGGACAGATTATTCCTTCCAGTGTGAGAGACTGCCTTACAGAAGTAGTAAGCCAATCAAGAGAAAAATCTTGGCAGATTTTGGAAGTTGTGACCTAATTCTATCCTTCACTGCATTTCCTCCTCTCTCCAAAACATCCAAAGTTCAAAACATCTGCCCTTATACAGAACAGTTCTTCTCTGTACTGAAATAGGTCACTTACAGAATAAAGGCCATAACTGCACATAACCCTCTCAAACACAGTCCAGAGTGTTCCCCCCATGCATGGCTGGGCTCTGGGATGCTCCACATCTCTTGAAAAGGCCTTCCTAGTGGGAAATACAGCTGGGTTTTACATCCAAGGCAGAATGACTTTTCCCTGCTGATTTTAAGAATCAATTGTAATTACAGCCAGAACAAATGCCCAAGTTCTTTGTGCAACTCCCCAGATCCCAGAGTCAGAGAATGCCCCTGCCTATGGCAGATCCCTGCACAGGGAGGCTCCATTTGGGATGGAGATGTGCATTTTGCAAAGGTGCATCTTTTGCTCTGTGGAGGTCTGAGTGTAAATTAAGAAAGCTCCACTGCAGGCCCCAGAGCTCGGCTGGCTCAGGACAGCTGAGTCCTGCTGGTGGCATGCAAAGGAGCAGCTGTAACATGTTCTTCCATGGGTTTATCAAATGGTGAAACAGCATGACCGTGAGCCTCAGGATATCTAAACTGTTTGGTGACAGCTATAAAGATTCAGAAGTTAGAAACTCCTCATAAAAAGGCAGCAGATTCCTGGCAAAGGTCCCATGTGGTGGGAGCCACAGTTGGAGGTAGCAAGGTTCAGTGGCTGGACACCCTGCAGCCATTTGCCTCATAAATCCACACAAATCCAGCATGGTCGGGACTGGCCTTACTAGTGTGCTTCAGAGGGACTGTTTTTACAGTTGGAAATTTCCAAATCCAATATTTTGCTTTTCTTTTCACTCTGTTTTATTGCTGGGGTTTTTTTTAACCTAACTGAATCAATAACAGTAGTGTAGCATGTTCTCCCTATTGCTTATATATAAATATAATTTAAACGCCTAAACTAATGTATGCCTTTCACTATGGAGAAATTCCCAAGGGATTAAACCAACAAAAAATTAAGATTAAAGTATGAGCTTTCAAATGATGAAATATGTACATCTTCAATGGTTTACAGAGCTACTGGCTTCTGTATTTACAGTAGGGTTCACCCTTATCATATTAAATCTCAGTATAAGGCTATATTTTAACATTCAGCAAGTCCTGTACCCTTCCAAAATATCCTCACAGCCTCCTTGCAGGTTTCACAGTCATGCAAAGGTGTTTGGAAGGAGATTTGAAGCAAAGCAGGATCACTGTCAAATGTGTGATCTCTGACCCTCAATCCTCCCTTCCTGCTCAAAGACAGACATCTGTCTGCTCCAGCAGAACAGGGCATCAGCTAAAGTGCTGGCACATCTCTCTTTCTCACACACAACACTGACTGATTTTGTAACCAGTCCACTGTGCTAAATTATAAGAAATTTTTCTCTAAGGAATTAAGAAAGTTGCCACATGAAAAAAGAAAAAAGAGCCTTAGTAGCACGTTTCATTCCTGAAGTATTTGTGTGGTTGCTGCTGGAGGAAGCCTCCATATGCAGTACCCAGACTCAGACACACGATCCCTTTGCTGAGTCCATGGGCTATTCTACTGAAAAAAGGAGACAGGTTTTTTCAATGGTTAGGTGATTCAGAGATCCACAGGTGCTGAGGTGATATGTGGGATACAGAGGATTATGGGTTGAAAACATGATATTCAAGACAACTACCTTGAGTTTAAGATTAAATAGAACTGTACTGAAACTTACAGTACTATGGTATAATGCAGTGGAGAATTAAACTTCAAATCTTTTTATTTGCTCTATGCTTACAGGAAAACTAACACCTCTTGAAGTCCCACTGTTTCTGTAACAAGACTGCTCAAAATCCACGTATCCACAAATAGTTAAGGCACCCAAGAATGATGCTTACAACTGGGTCATCCATGTTAAAAATAGGTTAGAAACTGTTGTAAAATAGTTGATAATTGTTAAGCATGCACTGTTGGTTTGGTTATTGTAAAAGGGGTTAAAAGGGTAGTTATAAAAAGTACCATAACACACCTCAGTAAAGTGCACCACCCCCCAAGCGAAACGAGCCAGCCTGGACAGAACTGCAATGGGCCAATCAAGCGCCTTAACCCTTCATGCAAATGAAGAATCCAAAAAGAAACCAATCCAAAGGGACAAAAAACAGGATAAAAAGGGGTGTCTGACCCACTGAATTTGTGCTGCTCCACCGGGAACACCGGGGCCATCACTGCTGAGCAATCCCAGCGCTGCAGCATCCTCGAGGGAACGCTCCTGCTCGGGCCCCCCTGCTTTAGGCCTTTATTTTTATTATAATAAATGCTGAAATCACTTTAGTACTGGGAGCCTGCTCCTGCTTTTAACAATCCAGTTCATTGGTTTTGTGGAAATAAACAGCAACAACCAGCACCCTCCATCACCCCCAGCCAACCGGCCAGGCAGGCAGGTTCTGCTGGGTTTGTTCTGTGTCAGGGACTGTGGCGCTCCCAGGACAGCTGTGACAGACAGGACAGACCGGGACAGTGGCAGCAGCAGGGAGAGGCACAGAGTGAGTGGATGTTTCAGGCAGGCAGGAAGAGGGGCACCAAGAAAGGCTGGCTGCCGGGCAGGCACCTCTGTGCTGGCTGCCTGCTCCGAGCCTGACGCTGGAACAGTGAACCCTGTCCCCGGAGCCCTTCCCGGGCAGAAGGAAAGCCTGAGCACCAGCACCCCAACCCTTCTGCTCCCTGCACAAATGGCAATGTCCTAGGGTGACATTATGATACTTGTATCCCCAGCTGTTGTTCTGTTTATGCTGGATACTATTCTGTGCCTTCCAGACTGGCTCTGAAGAGCCAAGTTTTGTTTTGCTTTGGTTTGTTATCAGCCTGCCCCCCATGGCTGATGGGACACAGAGACAGGGCAGTACCTAGTGCTGCTTTTGCTTTTTGCTTGGCTTTTTGCTTTGTTCTTGCTCTTGCTCCTGCTTTGCTCTTGCTTTTTGCTTCTGCTCATTTGTTAGTTTAGCTAAGCAGTCCAAATTTTTCCCTGGACTGTTTTTCCTTTCCCTTTTTGGAACCATTCAAACCTGCTCCAGACTGGGACCTGGGAAACACTGAGAGTTTGCACCTTGTGGCTGCAGCAGCTCCCCCAGCACCAGAGGGACTGATAACAGAGTGAACCCCTCCCAGGAGAGGCTTTCTGAATTTGTCATCTTTTCAGCGCAGTGAAAGAGTTTTGTCATCCGGTATTATGCATTTTGTGTGCTGGGGGGTGCTGTGCCTGTTAAATAAACAGGTTCCTTCCACTTCTCTCCAAGGAATCCTTCCCAAACCTGTTAGGGGGAAGGGGCTGTGTGGGTTTGCTTTCTGGAGGGGCCCCCTTCAGAGGTTTTCTCCCAGATTTGCCCTAAAGCAGGACAGGCAACAGCAGCCAAAGCCCGGGCACATGAAAGCACATTTGTGAGGGAGCTGTATCTGGCAGGGAGGACATCAGGAGCAGCTCTGCAGGGGGATGTCGGCTGCCCCGCTGTCTGCGATGTGGCACGGTGTGTAAATCCCTGCCTCGGGATCCTGCTGTGCACGAGTCACCAGATGGTGCTCTACATACAGACTTGAAAGTTCTTTATCTTAATGTGGGAACTTCTATGGCCTTTGAGGAAATAACGATGTTATTTTTGTGAAGCCTTTCCTTTAAAGTTTAATTTGCATCTTAGTCTTTTCATCTCAAATAGGTTTTTTGTTAAGCTGTTTATTCAGAACAGCTTTGGAGATGGGATTTTTGAGACAGAATTTACAGGAATGGGACTTCCATCCAGGTCTGCTGAAAATATGGGAGTAAAATATAAGCTGCAAAAAGAAAATATTTAGTAATATAATTTTTACATCACTTATTTTGCCTGCAATGGGAAATAAATATAAAGAATCTTCTGCACCACAGTGGATATGACATCACAGAAGTGGTACCATGTAAGAAAAGAAATCTGAGGACGTGGTGAGGATTAAATAGTAGGTAGAAAGCTTTTCAGATTAAAATAGCTACAGCATAGTAGAGCATTCTTATCTTCTAGATATATAATGCCAAGTCTATCCAAATCCTACTCATCTTCCCTCTGAAATCCTATACTCATTCTGCTTCAAATAATAGTTTTAAGACAATTAACAGAACACTGAGAATATGGATGCCTCTTTTTCATCACCTCTTAGAAGAGGATTCATCTCATTAAAGTATCTATTAGAAGTCATGTGCACTACGACTCTGACGATCAGGACATCAGCAATTTATCAGAGCACGCATTTGATTTTCTCCTTGAAATGTTGGGAACCGCCCAGGAGATGGCAGCAAATGAAACTGCGGGGCAGGAGCTCCGGGCGAGCCTGCGAGATGCTCAAACCAGCGCCCCATTCCCAATTACACCGGGTTTATCTTCTACCCAGCACGATCTCAAGTCATTAATTTTGTTCTTTGCGGAGCGGCAGAGAGAACAAAGCCGCATGAGACTTTCACAATGTTGCACTCAATCGGTGTGTAACGTTGTAAAAATATAGTAGCACTTTAAAGTAACTT
>NW_005054313.1:9392000-9399602 GCF_000277835.1 Geospiza fortis | reverse complement strand
AGTTTCACGGGGAGCACAATTTGTTATGAAGTGAAGGTCAATCTCATTAGATCACTGTAGCAGGGATCCTAATAACATCCTGGCAGAAATGAGGTATCTCATTACAGAAGTTGTATTTTGTTTGAAATATTAGGTCGTCATTTACTGAGCACTAAAATACACATAATATTGGATGACATAAATTATTCCCCTGAAAAACTGCCACACACAGAGGTGGTAAAACAATGATGAGGGTACCACACAAGGCTTAACATTTTCTACCTTTTACCTTTTCTAGTTGGATTCACCTACTGAATATCAGTTTGGTTTCTTGCTGCTTCTGGGTACTGAGCCACAGTTGGGTTGCTGGATTTATACAGAGAGCTGGTTTCAGACTGTGACACTGCAAACTACAAGCAGTAAGAAAGATGTTTAATTTTCCTTGTAACAGCTGAGTAACCTGCCATCCAGGAAATACCAAAATTTAAAAGGAAAAAAAAATTAAAACCAGAGAGAGTACAGAAGTAAACACTGCTTTTAGAAACACAATAGTTACTTTCCCTTTAATTATCTTTACCCATTTGGAAAGCACCAATTGTTTTTTCTAGGCCTTTCATTCTACTGGAATCACAGCTGAAGGTATGGCTGTGTTTGAATGCTTCTCTGGAGCTGTATCACAGCACTTAACACCTGGCAGGATCGTGCTCCAAGCCAGTCAACAGTACCCAGAAAGGGATCACCGACGATCCATGGGAGGGAGCTCAACAGTTACAGGAACCCTGCTTTCAGAGGCTTCAGACCTCCATGGGATCAACTAAAGACCACAACACACCTGTGAGGCTCAGCAGCAGCCTCAGGAAACCGTGGGGAAAGCAGAAAAAGAGGTTATGCTGATTTCCCAGCATCATGAAGTGCATCCAGGAAAGGTTCTGCATCCATGGAGTGAGCGCTGTAACAGCAACACCCCCTTTCCTTTCAGCAGAACAGGTTTAACCATGGGGACTCTGCAGAGGTTGTGGTCAGAAGGTGTGTGCAAACACACACACTCGACCTGGAGCAGCTCACAGCAGCTACAGATGGCACTGAGACAACACACTGGTGTTTCTGTTTTGCAGAAGCAAAGGCAGCCCTGCTGGTTTGTGATCATAGCTTGGGTTTTTTAAAAATTTCCAGCTGGAAGTTGGGATTTTTCTTAAAAAATATTGATCAAATTTCCAGATAGAAAAATGCCAGCTACAAGAATGAAATATTTTAATTATATTTTCAGCTGCAGATTATGTCATGAGCTCAGACAGTAGTGCTTAGCATCTGAGACAGGGAGGCCCCACAACATCTTACAGAGACACCCCACATCCCTGTGCCCCCCAAGCCATGTCCCTAGGGTGTGCCACCACATCACCAAAACAAACTCCTGCCCACCATGTAACAGGGACACAGGGACAGGCATGTTGCATGATGAGCCCATTGTGCAGCGCTTACAAAGGAAGTCTATTTTTTTTTAATTTTACTTTCTGCCTGTCACTCACTATATTTACATCAGCTTTAAAATTTTCTTTTTCATCCGTTTTCTTTGTGAAACACTTTCTTAGTAGGTAAAACACAAACATAAATAGCTACAGTGAGAGAATTGTGAATTGGCTTGAAGAGGGGGCTGGAATGCAGATCATGCGCAAGAACAGGCACGATGCTGTCCAAAGAGCACAAAAGCTTATAGAGAATGACCTTAACAGCTGAATTTAGAACAAAAAACCAGCAAACAAACAGCAAATGATGATCAGGTAAGATGAAACACTTTAAGGTTCTTGGAGAATGAAGTCTCAAGAACACTTCTGCTGAAAGCAAGTAAAAGTCCACACCTGCCGACTGTTCATTTCTGCCTGTGCATGGCCCTGAGAGGTAGGCTGGTGCACTTTCTCCTGAGGACCATCCAGTGAACAGAATGGATAAAAATACAACTTTCTTTTGCCTGAGTTATTTTTTCCCCCAATCTGCTGCCTCCACTTGGTCTCCATGGTTACACAAATACTTCTAGTGGTACCTTTGCTCCTGTCATGCAAAGAAGGGATAGGGAGAACGGAGAAGCCAGCAGAGGGCTGCTGAAGCTGACACTGCTGCAGAAAGGGAAATCTCATCACAGGATGCTCTGAGATTTCACAAGCCTGGCCTTTCCAGCAGATGTGATTAAAGAAGTGCCCAGCCCAGTGCCCTGCACAGCAGTGGCAGCTGTTTGTGAATGGAACAGTGTCACCCTCTCCTCCAGCAGTGCCCCGGTGCAGTGGAGAGGATGCAGGGCAGTGCAGACAGGAGAGATTTGGCTCTGCTGCTATAGGAAAGCCATGGAACACTGAGACCATTTTCCAGGAGACAGATCCTGAAAACTGAGCTGACTGGAGCTGGCAGAGAACTCGTGCAGAAAATGTAATGATGGAGGAGCCAGGAGGGAGAAGGTGCTATTTGTAATTTGGTGCAAAAGACTCCAAAGAACAGAATGGACAGTGCCATGATTTCTCACTTTTTCCTACAGCAAAAAATGGATGAACTACACAGATTCAGCTCCTCTCCAGCACCAGAGTGGACCTGGAGGCCAATCTACATCTATTTCTTAACAAAAACAATGCTAATGTACCTCTGGGGAAACTGCCAATGCCAGTGACATGTTTCTAAACAGAACTTCTCACCTCTTGTTTTTTGAACTATTATAGCAGTCCTTTGGATCTATATGCAGAATTGCTTCAGAGTTTGTCTAACACCAAACTTTTATCTCCAAACTGGTTTTCTGTGATACTTCTCAAATCTGAAAGGTCTCCCTGCAGCATGCCAACCCTTAGCATGACACAATGACTGCTATCAAATATAAATATAGAAATAAGTAGAGATTAGAGCACTCAAACATCTTTATGTATTTGAACAAGGATACATTATTATATCAGCTCATTAAAATTGTATTTAAATGCAATGTATATATGTATTTATTATTAAAAATTGTATTTCATGTAGGTTAATAGATGAAAAAGATATAAAGAAAAGATAATGAACTAATCTCAACCTATTTTTTCCCCTTCCTGAGTCATGAAGAGTGCTCCTCATTCCTTTAGCATCCCTTCAGTGGCAATAAAATGGACATTGCTTCCAACATTTGATCATTACCGAGAAGTCCCCAGTGCTCAAGCCCATCAAAAAGTGAAGAAATGCACAGAGTGACTCCTATGAGATCATTTACTCCCAGTGAAGAGCAATTAATGGATTGCAAGTCATGACTGGCAGTCCTGGGAACCACAAAATCAGGTGGGTGGGATCAAAGTGGTAAGAGATCTCTTCTGCTCCAGAGCACATGAAAGACTGGATTTCACCACTGCTGCCCTCCCTACCTTACACTGACAGTCCCACTGCTCCCCTCTATTCACTGGTTTACAATACTGTGATATGGCTGCTCTCATTTTCTAACTGTACTCCCAAATACTGAAAAGATTGACTGGGAAAATATTTGTCAGGTAATCAGTCATTTTTACTATGCATCTTTCAGTGTTCATGGACCTTTCCAGGCTATTACACACTTCAAAGAAGCTTATGATTACCTCCTCAGGAGCTGGAGAAAAAGCATGAGATCATTCTCTACTATCTAATTCATTCAAATGGAGTTAACTCATTTTTATAACATTTGCTAAACTGTGTGTCCCAAAAGCAAGAATACATTTTTACTTTTGCAAGGCATGCCTGCAAATGAAAATTACTTCTGCTATGGAATTTTCTACAGGCCTTGCTAGATGAGTGATTTATGGGAGTCCAGACCCAACTGCACCAATGCAATGTGCACTGTGTCCACAGAATTTAACTCCTGGTGTTTAAAAATTCTGAGAGTTGAATGGGGCATTATTAAACTGGAGGTCAAACTACATCATTATTGTATTTTCTTGCACATCTGTCTCTGCTTTTCTGAGTCTGCAAAACAGCTTCAGCAGCCACTTACCTTAACCAGGCAGCCAGGCAAGCTGCCCAGTGTGTGCCACTGGGAGCAGAGACTGAGCCCTGGCGAGGTGACCACGGGCACCTTTGGGCAACTCTTGCCCTGCACCCATCCAGCCTGTGATCCTCTCCCTCTCTCAGAGGCTGTGGAAGTGCAGGATATCCTTGTACTCATTTCTGGTGCATCTTTCTGAAAATCCTGCTGACAGTCATAAGTGGTGAAATGCTGAATAAACATTCTCTGAGGAATTTTAAAGAGGTTTAAACTATTAAAAGCAAAAGCATATCTTGGCAGTCAAGCTACCTGTCCACATCAAGAAAGGTGGAGATCTAAGCAGCAAAGCTGTGCTGGAGATAGTTCAATCCAACTCAGTTAAGCCAGATACTGAAGCTGCAGCCAGTGTTCACAGTGCTTGTTCCAACCTGCTTTCCAGCAAGCCTTGCTGCCTGCTCTCCTGGGAATTGCCTTGCCCCACCTCACTTCAGCAAGCCATCCACCCTTCCATCCACCCTTCCTCCTCTCTGCAGAGAGCTGGAATTCCCTGCCTACATTCCCATGTATGGAGGAGGGGCCATTTCTGATGGCATCTTACTATTCACCTCATTTTCCCCCTAAATGTCACTTGGCTGGTGTGCCACCCTTGGTACGAGATGCCAGCACAGGCCCACACCTTATCCCAGACAGAGCCCGTGGATTTGAAGTCTCAGACTGACAACACCCAAAAGTTTTGCATGTGTTCTCCAAAGAACCAAGAACATTTTCCTGCACAAGAGCCTGCAAAGACCCCAGGGTGGGGTGCATGAGAGCAGCAAGGCCGCGCTGCAAAGAAGAGTGCCAGGCACTGTTGTGTTTATGTGTTTTTCAGGAGCCATGCCTAGAGGAGCACTTGGCATTTATCTTTCAGGCAGTGTGAGTCCAGCCCACACAAACCCTGAGCCAGCTCAAGGCACTGCAGTCTCCCCACTCCTCCTCTCTCCTCATGAGTCCCTGGTGTTCCCTGGGTGCAGAACCTGCAGCCCCACCACAGCCCCTTGGATCCCCTCCAGGCACAAAATCCTGGCCCTTCCTTGCCAGCTCTCAATGTCAAATGCAAAATAAGAACCCCAAGAGTCTCTATTGAACACCAGTTCCTATGGATTTATAAAAATTTATGGGAGATATATCTATCTATCTAATCTATCTTTCTCTACCTGTGAAGGCAGAGGGAATTAATACAGAAAATCAGATAAGACTGTTAATTTCAATGTTGAAATTGTGTAACAGCATTGTACTACAATCTTTCTGTGAGTTTTTAAATATCATTGATCCTCTCCCTATCAAGTCCCTCTTTAAAAGGCTTTCTTTCGATCAACTTTTAATGGCTTTTTTGATAGTATCATCTATGTAGGCTTTTAAAAATACCATATGTCACAGGATAGTAATATAAAGCACATATAAACAGCACATAAAAAGCAGAAATTAGAAGACAATCACTAAAAGCCATAAATTCAGTGCAAAACCTCATTAATTGTGCTACTAACTTTAAGCATATCTTCTGAGTATATAAATTAATTTTTACTGTCAGAAAATGGTCTGATAACACTTGCAAGATTGGGAAGTTTCATCCATGAACATATAAGGACTTGAAATGAAAGCTGAAAAAAGACTTAGCATCTCCATGGTATCCAGAACTGGGTCTGGATATAACTTCCCAAACTGTAGGAGGAAAAAGAACTAACTTTGCTACCATGGAAACAGAACGGTGCAATATAACTGGTTGTTACTTGTCTGCCTTTACAAGACCAATTGCTAAAATGTTAAGGCCTTCAATAACATGGGTAGTTTTGTTTCCACCTGAGAAGTAAATCTGCAGGAAAGGACCAAGAACAAGCTCACCAAACAAGGGGGAGCAGCCCAGGAATGACAGGGATTTCTAGGAAAAGCAGGGGATTAGAGAGGAGAAAGAGAGGAAGAGGAAGATGGAGAAGGAAGATATCCTGGTGCATGAAGGAAGAGGGGAGGAAGGGTTTGGTTTGATTAGTGAGACAGAAAAAAAAGGCCATTAAAATGAAGGGCTGGATCCTGGCCGTGCTAAAGTAAGCTTTATGTATAAATTGGGCAGTAAATCCTGGATTGGTGTTACTGCTTCTAGAAACCATGCACGTCTTTAATTTCTTAACTTACTTTTCCTTTGCTTTTCGCTGGAAAATGCCGCCCTCTTTGGATGCGTCCGAAGCGCCCAACAATTACCACCGCCTGCATTTTCCCGGCAGTTTGTGAGGTTCTGAGCCACAGTGTTTTACTTTCCTGGGAGCATTCCTTCTCCACACTAGACAAACGCCCAGGCTGTAAAATGCTGGGTGCTCCCCTCACGGAACACCTGCCCTCCCTGCCTGCCTGCCGCCCAGCTCTCCGGCCCTCACGGCCCTGAGGGCACAGCCCCGCCATCAAACCTCCCCTCAGGCGGCCATCGGGCCTTGTGAAACACAAAGCTGTTTTTGTCAGGTACATACAGGCAATGCGCGCATTTGTGATTGCCATATGCGTGGAGACCGACCATGGGACAGTTATAAAGACAAATTCTAATAATAACTGAAGAAAGTAAAGCATGGAAGAAGGCCTTTGAACCTATCTTTTGTTCACAATTAACCTTAGTTGATTTAGGAGCATTTGAATGAAAGCATTAAGGATGTCACTCTTTGCTTGTAGTTAAGCCTTAGAGTTTGCAATAATAACCTTTAAAAATATAATTTTAGAATATTGCTTGTATCCTTGAAACTATAGTTTTGGAATATATATAAAGGAAATATGCTTATCTCACTCCTTAACAAAACAGAGAAAAGCAGCTTGAGAAAGGAAGATGAACACCAACTCAAGGATTTATAGTTTCGACCATGGGAAGTTGGACATCACTGTTATGAGATTTATAGTCTTTGCAATTAAAAGGTGGACCCACGTCTGGGGAGCTGGACTTCACCAGATGGGATTCATCTTTCTTCTTTCAGAAACCGGACCACCACCATCTGGGGATACTCCTTTTTGGGATACATCCTGAGAACAACTATATCACAATAGTGTATGGAATTGTGACATAAAAATTGGGAATAGAAACTGCTGATGAGTAAAAATTGGAATAGAAACTGCTGAGAAAGCTGATGAGTACCCCTATAAATACCTGTAAGCCTCAACTATCAGTGTGCAGTTGCAGGGAAAACTTCCCCCACTGTACCCAGCACTGTATTGCTCATACTTTACTGTATTAATGAATAAATTGATTGCTGTTTGAATATTGGCCTAGTCAAGCTTCTTATTTATAACAGCATCTTATTTCCCTCAGGAGCCGAAGGTCTCCAGAGGATGTTACCGGTTTTACGGTGCAACTTTTTGAGGGAGGATGCGAATGTTCAGAGTTCTTTGCCACCTGTTTTAGGACCGTAAGGTAGCCCGAAAATTATCGCTTCAGGCGCTGAACAAGCAGAGGCTGTGTTTGTTACACTCTGCTGCCTAGGTTCCGAGGCTGGAGGACAGCACTGATGCCCCCCTCGCAACAAGGCGCTATCGGGACAGCCCAGGCGGCGGCTCTGGGGGGCGGCACCGCTTTAAGGGGGAGCGGTTCGCCATCTTAGGTGCCTCCGCCCCCTGGCGCCACGTGACGCGAGCGGCCGCCATCTTATGCTGGC
>NW_005054313.1:9370741-9391922 GCF_000277835.1 Geospiza fortis | reverse complement strand
CTCCGGGGTGCCGGGTCGAAGCCTGGCCCCGAGAGCGCTGCGGGCCTCGCTCAGGAGCTGGGAGCCCTCCCTCCCCCCGCACCGGCCCGCACGGGTTCAGTTCGGATTTAAACTCTTTGTGTTTAACGGGCGTTTCGAGCCCTTCGCGGGCTGTGGGGGTTCGAGGCTGGGCGCAGCCCTTCCCTCGCAGTCCTGCCGAGTTCCAGGCTGGGGGAGCTGAACCTGGCCTTGAAGGTTTAACGAGCATTAGGGATCTCGGGGTAGAGGCTGTTGTGTAAGCGCGTACAGCTTTTCTCTCTTGCATTATTGAGCTTCTCAGGTCTCTGGCAGTTGAATTTGTGTAGCCAGTTTGGTTTTTGTAGGGCTCTTTTGGCCATCTCGGGTTGGGCTGTCCGCGGCGGGACATCCCGAGCGCTCAGTGTGGGCACTGATCTCTTCTGAGGCTATAACACAAAATCAGCTCTTTATCTATTTATACTTAACCTATTCCACTAGCCACGGTAGCATTGTAGTGTGTATGCATCGCTGAAACTTCCCACGGCTACAGTGACAGTAAGACAAAAGCTGAAAAAAGAGGGACAGTAGGTTGCTGTAAATGACCCTTTTCAGGATGGACAAACAGGCTCTAGCTTGGCATTGTATTCACTGTAATAATTGGCTTGTCAGAACAGCATAACTCTCAAATCATAATTAAGAACAGTTTGTAGATTTTTAAGAATTCCCTTTGTGCATTTAGGTACTGCATTTTTCCTGGTCTAATCCCAGCTCCAGGAACAGAATATCTGTTGTCCCAACTGTTCGAGATTACGTCTTCGAAAACGTAATAGTAGGTAACAAGCGTTGGACCATAGAAGTGTAGCTATATATAGCTGCTTCATTTACTATTGAAAGTCATAAGAAATCTTACTAGCGTTACTGGATGACTGTTCTTGTCGGAATTTTTACAAAGGAATGATCCTTAAGGGTGCCTGGAAATGAATCATGGTCAGGGAAAGTGCCTATCTGTGCATTCTTACTGGCATTTGCCTATACAGCTCTTCTGGGAGAGGAGCAGGGAAGGTGAGGCATATTTGGCCTTAAGTGGTGCAGATTAGAAGTTTGTAATTCTGGTTGAGATGCACAGGCTCCGTTCTTTATCTTTAAAGTAGCGACATCAATCTCTTAGTGCAGCACTAAGGTTGGAATCTGCTTTGTTGGGTGTGGCTTTTTGTTACATGCAGACTTGCAAGTGACATTTTAAAAGCTCTTTAACAACTCCTACATCATAGTTAAAAGTTTTTGACTGGACATAGTTTTTGTGGGTTGCCTTCTTAATGGCACCTTGAAGCAGATTTTTCTGTAGTTGCTGATTTAAACGAGGCTCTGTTTGG
Organism: Geospiza fortis; assembly: GCF_000277835.1. Lineage (NCBI taxonomy): Eukaryota > Metazoa > Chordata > Aves > Passeriformes > Thraupidae > Geospiza > Geospiza fortis. The sequence continues at coordinate 9,390,552 of NW_005054313.1, read as the reverse complement.
AGTAAATGAGCACAAGTTCCGTGTGCAGTTTCTCCTCTTCTCCAGCAGCTTAGTGATAGATATTGTTCGTTGTCTGCTGCATTGTGTGATTTAGCTGCATGTTGGAGTTTGCAATTATTCATCTCATACAGTGGTGGGGTCAAAGGTTTTTTGTTGTAATGCTGAACTTCGTGCTTTACAATTTTTGGTTACTTTTGAGACAAACTTGACTTAATTTAAAATGGGCAGACTGATAAGATGTACTTCACGTCAAATTAAAATGTCATCAATCTTGTGTTCTGTAAACCACCTCCAGCCTACGAAGTCAGCAAGTGCTGATAGCTTTTTGGCAGATCAGTGACTGGGTTGCTTGTGTTGGAACAACCTTGGAGCTCATCAGCTGCATGTAGAACGAGGCAGGCTTTCTGAAAGTGAGTTACAGAAAGCAGTGGTGTTCCTTTCTTTCCCAAGCTAGAGTCAGTAGCTCATTTGTTGACTGAGCTGTGTATGTTAACATTTGGTGCTCTTCTGGTTGGCAATGTAAATGCTTTTGTCCTGTTACAGAAATCTTGTGCTTGTTGTGCTGTAGTTCCAATGTTGATAATTAGATCATTGGGATTTCCTGAGATTTGGCAGTAGACAAGTGCCTAGAATTGGTCAAGTAACTATGAAATCTCCTTTAGTTGCTTTTGTAAATTTACTCTCTCTTTAAGGCTTCATATACCAGTCTTGTGTGTTATCAGTATCTTCATGGTCACCTGTAGGAGCAGCAAGTTGTGACTACGCAGTGGGTTATAACTTCCCCCCTCACCCCGTGGGCCTCTTACTTGTGGGAGGATGTGAATGTTCAAAGAGATTTTATATCTGTCTTATGACTGAGATGTTTAGAAAATTATCAGTGCTGTGAAGAAATAGCGGTATGCTTGTTATACTTTGAAGTCTTGGTTCTAACTTTTACAAATTTCTTTCAAGTCTGAAAGTGGCAGATCAGACCTTGCTGACAGGTGACAACCACTTGCCACCTACAGCTACTGATTGCAATTCTCCAAGTTCATCGCACTTTGAAGATACTTGTGCTACTTGTTAAATTTTCGTTGACACTATAAAAAGTCATTCATTGTCTTGTGAAAGCATCTTTCTACTGTGTAAAATTCTTACATTAACTATACTTTCCTACATGTTGGTAATACTGCAGGATTTTTATTTCTTAATGAAAATAGGCTGTGGAAGCTGTCTAAAGGCAGAGCAAGTATGAGTTTATCATGCAGAAAGCTGAATGGACCTTACTCACCTTTCCACATTTTTGGTGTGGTATTTTGACAGTTCAGCTGAGTTGTATTTGCAGGGGTGTTGAGCATTGAGTGCATCTCCTGTAGGTGCCCATGTTGCCTTTAAAATACAATTCTGTAAGAAAACAGCATCATGACTGTAGTCATGAAGAGTAGCAGAGTGTAAATTTTGTGTGGAACATGTGCTTGAGTTTTGGGTGATTGTCAGAGAGCGTTGAAGGTCAAAAATACTTGACCAAGAAATGCATTGATGTGGAGTATCAGTTAAAACTGGCCCTCCTTAGACCAGGGAGTACTGATCTGATTATTAGTTTCTTAGTGTCTCACTTCTGTGAGTTAATTTTGGGGTAGCTATGATTAATGGTAAAGGAAAGCCAGTCCTTCAGCTGACCTTTACCTTAAGTTTGACCAAGATTTATTTGTTCAGCTGGTGACTTCATTTAGGGGATGCTGGTGACTTCATTTAGGGGATGCTGAGCCCTTTAAGGAAGGGTATTGCATAGGAAGTCATTGTGATGTGAAAGACTATGCAGATTAGAAGTAATGTAACTTCTAGTACATATATCTTCCTAATCAGCAAGATTTTTTTGTTACCTTGATGAAATGTAGGTAGTAACTAATTGCAAAAAAAAAATTATAGTAAGGTATTTGAGAAGAGCATGTTCTTCAGGACACCTCCTAAGGTCTGCATAATTTTGAAAGAGGAGGAAATGTATTTTCCTGGAACAAATACCTAAAGACTGCTGTCAAATGTGTTTATTTGTGTGCCTTAATTTAAGGCTTCATGGTGTGACTTGCATAATTCAGTTGAAACCAGTGTGAAGAGGAGATGAAGACAAAAATACTAAGGAAGTGTTTTCAGTCTTAGTTTAATTCATAGGAAAGAATGATAAAATATTCAGAGTTCCATGTGGCCTTGCTTCAGAAAAGGGAATCTATTTTATATTCCCAAGGAATCTATGTGCTTTGACAGCCTGCTCTGCTGAAATAGTGCCAGATATCCTGTGCTTGCTGAGGATCGTTCACCTCTGTGTCCTTCTCCTTGAGAAAAGGAATGAGCTCTGCTTCTACAATACTTGCAACTCAGTGGTTGCCAACTGTTTCAGTTCTTGTAGTATTTAACTGACTTGAAATCATTACTTTGACAGTTCATTTGACTAAGCTGGTATAAAACATTCTTGGTATGATTGTTTAGAGAGATTGTAGAGCAGAAATACTTCCTAGATCTGTTCTCACCACAATGCAGTGGCCAGAGTATGGGGAAATGGAGGATTTTCTTAGAGGAGCTGCAGCAGTCAATGTGTATGTAATATGTTTAGGGATTTCTGGTAGGAAAAAAAAAACAAATAAAATGAAGCAATGGGAAAGTTCATTCAAATTTAGTAGTAGAAAGGAAGATTAGAGTTCACTTTCTTACACATGGCAATAAGCCCAGTAATTTCTCCAGTTTGTTGTGAGCTTGCAAATCGTAGCTGCTCTGGACTTCAAAACAAACTTCTTGAGAGTTCTTTGGTGATCAAAGACTGTAATTGATGGATAATCCAAAAGGTAACTTCCCAGGGATTACTTGTCCAAAGCCCTTTTGTCTTGACAGACAGTTGCTTCTAGATGTAAAAATGTAACATTTTCTGCTTCTGCCACTATGGTAGTGTGAAGAGTGTATTCTTCAGGATTGTATAATGATTTGGAATCCTGTACATTAAAAAAATCAGTTATTTTAATTTAAAAAATAAATATTTAAAACTCTCAAGTATTGTGCCCTCTGAGTATTTTTTCTTACAATATTTGAATAGGAATTTTCAGATAGCAAACATGGGCCAGCTCCTGAATTTTAGTAATAAATACTTTGATTTGCTTTTAAGCAACATGGTAGTGTCATTCATGTTTCTTTACAGGGTGAGTTTCAGGTCTTTGCCTGGGATTTTTCAGGATTTTTGGCATCTGGACTTGAGCTGAAAAGGTCTAATACCTAACAAAACCAAGTTGCAAAGCTGAATGTGATACCTTTGAATAGTACAAGGAAATTGTAATATCACTTTACCTGATGATCTTTGACGCACAGAGTGATCATCATTGTTCTCCTGCAGAGCAAGGAACTTGGGAACAGTAGAGCCCCAGCTCAAGTTACAGCCCTGGTGGCTAAATAGGTGTAAAAGAATGGCTGTATTGTTACCTTGGCTTCTGAAGAGGTAGAATACTCAGATGCTCCACATCTTGCACTTGGAATATGTAATGCTGAATGCAAAGGCAGCCTAGCTCTGCCTTTTGCTTTATCCTGAAAAGCCTTGGAATGTGAGGTGTTCAGGCACGGTACTGCAGAACTGAATGTGGCTAGTACAGACAGAGCAGTCTGGCTTGCTTGGATTTTACAGGGCTTGCTTGTTTTCTAAGCCTTTAAGATAGCTTTAACTGTGTTACAGAGCTGAATGGAATTGCTGTCTTTCTTCTCCCAAAAGATTTTGTAAGACAGGTAGAGCTCAGTGTTCAAGTTAAATTACTACTGTTGAGAACAAAGATAAGAGTGTCAGGAAACCATTGGATTCTAAACTGGTTATGCATCAGTTTCAGGAACCAGAGGAAATATCAAGTATGGGTGTGGGTTTGTTTGGGAGGGGAGTGGAGAGAGAGATACACAGCAGTGAAATGCTGAAAGGACTATAAGAGAAATAAACCCCAGAGAGATCCTGTTGGGCCTCTGAGGTTAAGGAAATAAATTTTGAAGAACAGAGCTAAAAGGAAGACTTAAACATTTTTGTCATCCCCTTCTTTTTATGACAGTAATCAGGCTATGAGTACTCTAGTGTTGGAAAGAACCAAAAATGTCTGAAATACCCTAGAAGTCAAGTAATGGAGAAATGTGGAAAAACCCCACTTATTCAGGTACTTTTCTAAGAAGCCCAAAAATCTGGAGGCAGACCACAATACCAGTGTTCCTGCTTGTGGGTAGGAAATGTTCAGGAGTTAGTATGCATGGACAAAAGCAGTATTAGAAAGGATGAAATTGATAAAACTGTAGACTCTCAAAAATCTGTCCTGGAGTACACATGTGCTTTGTCTTTTAAAAAACATGTTAGAAAGGCAGTGAGAACAAAGATACACTCACATTTAACATGAGGAAAGCAACAGACATGTTGGGAAAATTGTCCTAGGGGACAGGATCCAGGCAGAAAAGCTGAGGGTTTGTTAGTGTGGAAAGCTTTTTTCTCACTTTATCCTTAGGTTCTTTTTATCAAAGATGATGTAGATGGTCTGTCAGAATGTATCAATGGGTGCAGTTAACAATCCCATGCTTTAAAGATATTTCCACAGTGAAATGAATAATTGGTTTGGAGTGGTGTCTGTGTTGCTATCAACATTCACCACTCAGCAGTGGCAAAGCTGGCAGCAGTAAGAGGGACACCTTTATAAGAAGGTGTCCTTATCAAAAATGTGAAATACTCTTCTTGCCTAAGAGGAGCATTCACACCTTGAATATCAGGTGTGTTTTCTCCTAAGATACAGTACTTTGCTGCTACCTTCATTTTCTTGTTCAGAGAGTATGTGTTTTTCTTAAAACAGTGGATAAAAACATAGACTCTGAAGGGACAAATACTATTCTATGGCCGAGTTAATTGAAACAGTACCACAAAAGAAGTGCAGGACTTCTGCTGTGTGTTCTAATAGGGTCCCAAAGTGAAGAAAATTCCATAGCAAGGTGAAGAGTAAAAGTATGAACATGCAAGTAGTGTTGATCAGATCTCTTTGGCAGTAACATTATTAGGGTATTGTAAGGAAGAATTTGCTTGTAAATGAAGCTGCAGTGTCCATGGTTGATAAATAAATGATCAGTGGAACAAGTTTAAATATCTTACACTCATTATCCTAGGTAGCCACAGTTTTGGCTTTCAAACTGCTGCAGTGTGTGAGCATTACTGAAAACATCAAAACAGTTCTTGGTGTGTGTTTGCAGCCTATTTGGAAAACAAGCAAGCAAACTAAACCCCTGAAACTGTTTCAAGGTGCAGCTGGCCAGTGTGGAGCCTTGTATGCCTCAGGGCTTGTGGGAGGTGAAAGTTGACTTTGAGAAGTATCCATGAGCTTAAGAGGCTGTGTCACAGCAGCCCAAAGACTGCTCAAAGAACCTCCATTTTTAACTGAGCTTTTCCAGAATTTGTTGAGTGATGTTTATCATTGTGTCATTGGATCTTCCAGTTTTCCCTCCAATTCTGTGCATAATTATTGAGTTTTTATTAACTCCATAGAGGTTCCAGGCAAAGCAGCAAAATCAATCCTTTTCTGAACTGTAAGAGGTCTGTGTCTGTGAAACTTGCTTCTGATGAAAAGGATGTTGAATTGCTCAAGCCTTTTGCAATGAGCTGTGTTCATTGACTGTACTTTTATATCAGTGTTTTTAAAGGTTAATTCATCCTAAAATAAGAGTGTGCTGCTTTAGGCTCAGAACCATAAGTTAGATGCAGACAACTGTAAAAGGATGTGTGAATGCTGAATAACCAGTCATGTCCCTAGAGCGTGCGTGTTACCTGGCACAGATTCAGGAACTGCTGCCATCTATTCAGAGCATTGAGCAGATTAAGTTGGAGAATTCTTCCTTCAAGCCCTGTTTATCAAAGACTTGTTTGAACTGTGTGCAGTTCATATATTTGGCTTCCATTTAGTGATAGGAAGTACATGATTGTAAGCACAGTAGCTTTATATTTGTCTTTGACTTGAGCAAGGTTGGGCTTTGCAGACTTATTTACTCTGCGGGATGGTAAACATTGAGATCTAGGTTATTTGATGGTTTTTTTTAAGTTATCCTTGTGTCTGTATAGACTTTGAGTTCCTTAGATGATTCCTATCCTGAGATGGATGGTTTAAGCACATTTTGGGTGGTTTGGGGTGGGGGAGAGTCAGTTGGTTTAGGGTTGCTTTTTTCTTTAAAAACCACATGTGTTCAACTTTGTACTTGGTTTGCAGCAGGTAATAAATGTGCATTTAACTGGTGCAGCCCTGGTCAGCATAAACTGCACACTTTGTGTGGTTAAAACTGTCTTCTCTGTCACAGTGTTTATGTTATTTATATCAGTGGATGACACTGTACTATGTTCTGAGATCTCATGTTGGAGCTGCTGAGCTCTGAAGAGGCAGGGACCTCGGGCCTGTGCAGTCTCAGTGACTGAACACCTCTGAGCAGTCAGCACAGGAACTGTACTTGGTCTTCTGGCTTGGTTTCACTCACTGTTACTCCTCTGAAGGTGCACACTCCAGTAATGCAAGCTAGAAAGTAGTAACAGAAAATCATCAAAAAGTGAGCAAAAAGGATTGCTTCAAAAGCACTTTTCTCATCCCAGCTAAAACACTTCAGATCTCCCCCTTGCTGGTGTAGAGCAGGCTGAAATAAACAGTCCCGTGGTTGTGATGTTAAATAAAAGGGAGGTCATCTCTAACTTGTTTATGTGTAAACTAACCTGGTAGTGTTGCTGTTTTCATTGTTCTGTGACAGACCAAGTCCTGCACCTGTTCAAAAACAGTGTTCAACTGTGGTACATGGGGAAGGAGTTTTAATTTTCACGGCTTTTAAACCTTGTGCAAGCTCCAGCAGGCACCTCTGCTCTCAGGACCTTCTCCCCCCTGCAGATTACTTGTTGAACAGGTAGCAGCAGTAATTCTGAGGAGTATGGTGACTTTATTACAGAGGCAGTGTCTGTTTCAGAAACACCAGTTCCTTGACATTGTTCAGAAACAAAACCTAAGGCCCAGTGCTGTCATGGATGATTAGTCATTCTTGTACCATGTGTGGAAGGGATTTAATGAAGTATTCAACCCAGGCAGCTTTTAATCTGTCTAAAGGCTGCAAAAGCAATGTTTGTTAAAATGCATGTGCTTCTTGAAGTAGGGAAGGAAAGATAACACCTGTAGACAGATTAGATTTTTTTTTTAAGGCTAATCTCCTTTTACTTCGAATACATGCATTCTTCAAATGCACGTGCTTATGCAGTTTATGATGCAGATTTTTCTTAAACAAAGAGGAAGCCAATTAAATTACAACAAAAGAAGGACAAAGGAGTTCACAAATGGTTCTGATTTCAGCTTTGTGGTATATATTCTTTGCCTGATGCCATCCACAGCTGTGGGTTTTCATCAGCTACCTTGTAACATACCATATTTCTATCAAGCATTTTAGTTCTTAGAAATAGGGGATTACATCACTGGCCTGCCATTCACAGGCTTCATTGCTAGGCAACAGTTAATGTAATTCCATTGTTCAGTGACACTACTTTGAATCTTTGCTTTGTGTACAGAAAGTGTGTGTCTGCATTTTGCCATGTTGTACCTAATATGGCAGGGTTTGTACAGATGGATTAGCATTTCAACATCTTCTGTGCAAGGGGGTGATTCTGCACTAGCTTGTTCACTCTTGTCTGGAAAAGATGTCTTGCTCTTGGTCTTTGTTACTGAATTTTCAGTTTTCCCTCTCCTTATATGTGCATAGCACCTTTTATTGGATGAATGTAAGCCTCCTGGATGCCTTTAAGATTCCTGCAGAGTACACAATTCTGCTGCAGAAAGAGAGGTGGAGAGGTCAAATGTATTGCTCAAATCCATGCAGATGATGATACTTTTGAGCTGGCTCTTAATATCTTTTTCTTTGACATAGTGTTTCTGTAGCGAAGTGCTGCAGGGAATATTCCATACATAAAGTAATGTTCTGGTAGTGGTTGTGTGCTGTTGTTTTATAGAAAGGAGTTGCACTAATGTTGCAATACATCTAGTATGTAGTGGCAAACAGGGCTGAAATCCTGGGTACCTTTTGTCTGGTGGCTTGTCTTGTTCTGTGCCACACTGAACAAGCTTCCCAAGGAGGGCTTCCAAGGCTTGTGACAAAGTCTTGAGCAGCCTGGTCTGAATTCATTGTTGAGCCTGCTTCGTGCAAGCAGCTGGGCTAGATTATGTCCTTCTAGACTGAAATATGGAGTGAGTCTCTGATTGTACACCAGCACAATATGGCCTTGCAGTATTACAGCTCCTGGAAGCTGCTGTGTGTGTGCCTGCCCTCCTCTTCACTGGCAGGGATGGGGTAGGTGTGAGGCCAGTGAGTGGGAGCACTGGCTGCAGGCAGCCTGCAGTGTTCTCCCTCAGACTGGAGGTGCAGTGTGTCACTGAAAGAGCTCTTGTGTCCATGGTATGGATTGGTTTGTAATAGGGACACCACTCTTCACAGCAGAATGAAATTCCCCAGCTCATAGCCGAGCCATTGCATCTTCTGTGTGCATTGCTCTAGCTCAGCCTTGTACTGGGACATTGGCAAAGCCTGTCATGAAACATTCAGATTATATTGTCCGTCACTGCGAATTGATATTTCATTCTGCAGCAAGTGTGAGGGCGGTTAGGAAAGACATTGGTAAAGCACAAACTGATAAGGCCCTTGTATTTAAAAATAAATGTGTGTTAGTTGGCTCCTCAAGCAGCAGTTGTCTCTCTTTCACTAACTCTGTTCAGCTTAAAGATAGGGAAGGTATTGATGTGTTGGGATCCTTGTAACTGTAAGGGAGGCAAGGTCATAGCAGATGGATGTGAGAGCTGTGTCTTACTGTTTAAATGTGTATAGTTAGAGATTCATCCTACAGGGCTTATTTTGCAGTAATTTTAAGTTGACTTTTTGTTTGTTTAAAAAGGACCATTTTGTACAACAATCCTTCTGAGAACATTGATTTTGCAGTTTTATGGTACATTTCTGTAGGTAGTTGCTTCTGCCTTTTAGTAGTTGGTGGTTTGTATTTTTTTCCGCCTGCTTTCTGGTTGGAATGAGATTTTTCCAGTTCTGTGAAGTTAACAGTATGTACTGTCTATTTTATTGTAACTGTAAGTCATAGATAGTAACTGGCAAAATTTCTGAGGAGCACTACTTTATGGTGTTTGTTAAAATAAGTGTTACCTTGCTGAAGGAAGGGCTTGGTGTTCCAAGGAACTGACCATGTTTTTGTGCCTGTTGTAGGCAGCAGCAGGCATCCTGTGCTACGTGGGAGCCTATGTGTTCATCACATACGATGACTATGATCACTTCTTTGAAGATGTCTACACACTAATTCCAGCTGTTATCATCATAGCTGTGGGAACGCTGCTTTTTATCATTGGACTGATTGGGTGCTGCGCCACCATCCGAGAGAGCCGCTGTGGCCTGGCTACGGTGAGTGCACTGCTCCTACAGAGTCTGGGCCTGGTGTACACTTGACTGCCTTCTCTCTTAATAAACTCCTAAAATGTTACTTGAAGTTTTCTCTTTATGGTCTTAAAAGTTATCTGCTTCATTTTTTTAGGAATGTCTTATTTCAATTTTCTGTTCTGAGTAAAGGTGTTAAATGAAACAGTTGTAGCAGCAGAAGGCGTCTCAGTTTTACCTTTTTTAGAACTGTGGTAATCTCATTAAAAAGTGTAAAACCATATGATTAAGTCATAAGCGTTTTTAAATCTCACTTTTATCTGTTGTGGTTGAAAAGCTGAATTGGAGGGAGAGAAGTGATTCAGGAGCCTTCTTGCATCAGGGTAACTAAGGGTTGTCATAAGGCCTGATTTTCTTCATGGTTTACTTGGGATACTTGGTTGGCAGTATTTTATGCCCTATGTTTCCAGGTATTTGAACTGTAATTTTGGCTTGAAAACTAGATAGGGAAGAGGAGAGGCTGTGTTTGAATTGTCCCCACAGGAGGGTTTGGGGCTTCTTTTGTTGAGTACTGTGTAGACTTCTTGAAATGTACTCTTAAATATAGCAAGACAAATGCATAGCTTGCTGTCTTTTCCAGTTGTCACAGAGCTTAATCTGAAGAAACATTCCCTTAGTCCATCTACCACTCTAAGTAACTGCCTGGGTAGCTTCTCAGATGAGACATTCCTATTTATCTAACAAAGAAAATTGAAAGAACCACTTGATTAAAGACCTGCAGTATGGTATTTTCTGTACTAATGGCAGCTGGACTTGCCTGACTGGGCAGCTTCTTATTACTTGGTGGAGCTGTGAACACTAAAGTTTCTTGAATGAATTCTGGGCTCATTTGGCCAATTTAAGTGCCTGCATTAAATTATCTGTTAAATCAAAACCTTGCAGCAAAAATAACTTTAAATAGAAAAATCTACATGGAGCCTTTCATTAGGCAAATGAATGAAACTATTTGCACAAACACTTCTGATTGTATTTTGCAGTTTGTGATCATCTTGCTCTTGGTTTTTATCACCGAAGTTGTGGTCGTGGTTCTTGGATACATTTACAGAGCAAAGGTAAGAACTTCTCAGTTTCAGTAATGTTTTGTTGTGAATTCTGACCATAATACAGAAGTGTAATTTTTACTGTGTTTGATTCTCTAGAACTGTTAATGGGTGTTTGTTAAGGGATTAAAGTCAGACCTCTGAATGGATTAATTTGTGATACCAGTATCTTAAAATTTAGAACATGAATAGCAGAGAGCTACCTTGTCGGCAAAAAATTACCTGGAGCACATAATTAATAGTTAAACAGGAGAAGAGAGTCGCAGTAATTGATACCTTCACATTTTCCAGATGGTCTTCTGATTTGTTTATGCTTTGACTTTGTGAATGACTGAGGCTATGCAATGTTGGAACATGGGGCATATTTTTTTGATATGCAGCAACTTCAGTGTTGTCATGTGTTTTGGTGTGCAAACTAACACTGCATAATAATAAAATGAAATAGATTGAATGTGGTAATGTATGCTTTCTAGCATTACTCAGGTTGTTGCCAGGGATTATAGCTAAACAGATTACATCTTTCCCCACTGTTTGTTTATGGAATTAAGAAATAGGGCCAGAAAAAATGAAATTAGATGTTTCTTTCAGCATAATATATGATAGAAATATATTACGTGGTATTGGAGCTGCCAAAATGTAACTTGAAGAAATTTCTAACTTGCACAGTTTACTAGCCTTTGATATGTCTATATCGAAATTCTGAAAAAAAAATACAACAAAGAAGTCATTTTAGCTGTGATGTGGAGCATGTTTGCAGTGTAGGACACTCAGGGATATCTTACCAGCAAGCTGAACTACACTGCCATTTCTCTTTCTTTGGCCTTTTGTGAACAACACAGGTTCAGCATTCTCTCCTCTTTGCTTTCTCATGCTATCCTGGAACAAATGGGGAGACAGCTTGGAAGTAAAAGTGGTGGTTTTGCTTGGGCCCCAGGGGAGGCTGCTGGGAGCAAGCAGTGACCACATGACCTTGAAGTGTTTGTGTTACAGACCTGGTGCATGACACTTAGAACAGGCTGCTTCAACAGAAGTGCTCTACTGGCCATGCTTGAACTCAGAATATGTTTTTCTCATGCTTTGCATTTGATTTCTGCTATCTTGGCAGTGAACTGAGATCATCATTGGGGATTCTTAAGTTTATGCTGGAAGAGGCCTTAGAAGGCATTGAGGAAAGCACTACAATTCCAGGGGGGTAGGAAGTGGGCTCTTATATGTTGATCTGAATGGCTTCCTTCTGTTTCAGTACTTGGCAGAGGAATACTTCAATATGTGCAGGAATTACCATGAATCTGGTCTGGACTAAGCAGTAGTCATCTTACTGTCTTCCATGTTCCCATCTTGAAGGAACTGCTCTTTTTCAGTGAGCAGTATTCACAGCAGATGCATGGATCTGCCTTGCCCAGCTGTGTGTTCCTGTTGCTTCTCTTTTTTTGCTTTGCTGTCACACAGTTTTCACTGCAGTAGGTAATGCAGGGCCAGAGCTTGGGAGAAGAGGGAAGGTTGTCTGCTTTTGGTGGCAGCCTGTTAAGCTGTTTGTGGAAGTCAGTATTTGAAAACTGAGCCTTAAATCTTTGGAAAGGACAGACAGGTTTTGTTACTAAAGATGGCAATTTTCTAGTACCCTACAGTATCTAGCATCTTAGACTACTGTTTCAAGTGCAACAGAAATAAACAGAAATAAATTTATTACCAGTGAGCTTGGAGAAGTCTGCTTAGCCTTCTGATTATTTTTGCCAGGATAAATAAGTCAGCTTTATGCTTTGTTAATTTTAGTCTGTTGTTTTTGACATGGTGTGTATGCATCTGTGGGAGCCTTGTTTTGATTTTTCTAAAGGCACCTGAATCATGTTAGAAGTACTTTGTGTTCACCTTACAAACTTGCAAACAAAAGGAAAGATTAAAGTCATAGCAGTTGTAACATTGGGCATAATGCCTCAAGGAAGTGGCACTGTGTTCTCTTAAGATACCATTATTGATCTTAAAATTGTTTAATTTTCCAGCATGCCTCTGTAAACCTGTGTGTTGATCCTATTCAGACTCTTTCAGAGCTGTGTGAAACGTGCCCAGGCTCTGCTGAGATGGGCTGAGCTGCTGCAGAGCCTTCCAGCATTGGTCCTTAGCTGGAAAAGTCAGACTTTTTGGAAGTGCCAGTAGGGATTAAACAGTCTTGGTTGTTTGAGGACCTGCAGGTTTTTTTCCTCTGGGTGGAGGGGTTCACTCCCTTCATTTTTCACTAAACCTGCCAGTTAACTAGAGCTCATGATTTCTCTTTGGATCTTATGGAATTTGCATGGTTTTCAGGCATAATGTTGCCCTGATTGAACTGCCAAGCCAAATGATGCACAAACAAGCACGGAAATAAATTATTTTACAATGTAAATGACAAATTGAACAGCTGTTTTGTTATGAGTTGGAGTTGTAAATAAAATTAGTCAAATCATCAAACAATTGATTTTAAACTGGTCTGAAACAAGTTGCCTGTGCAGGCTAAATTGACTTTTATGCATACCTATCTTGAAATAGGCAGCATTCTTGAGGAGGGGGTGGTGGTGGAATTCAGCTTGTGCTATTGCTGCATAAAAATCTTCCATTGAAGTATTTAAAGGAATGATGTGTTGACAAGACCTTCCTACTGTAGCTTGCAAATCTGAAGAATATGCATGCTTAGTGCTCAATCCTAAAATTGCATTCCTTGCACATAATTCGTGTTGAATGTGATAGAAAAAATCAAATCAGAGCTAATCCTAAAATTGCAGAAATGTTTATGCTAAACTGTGTATTATTTAAGTAATAGTTTACAGTAATATACAGTATTTAAAAGGTTCTAGTAAGATTTCCTCCAAACCAGGCATCATAGAATGCCTTTAGAGGGGACAAGTGATGGTTCTTGAGTGGCATCTATTTCTAACACATGTACTTGACAGCGTCTTGACTCAGTTACAGTAGTTCTAAAACCCATTGCAGTAAATGTTGCTATACACAATGTACTGCTCTTTGGGAAGCCCTGGAGACTGGGGCTGAACAGAGAGCCTGGTCAGTGTAGGGTCAGCCAGAAGGCATCTTTGAGAATTTATTTACCTGTGCTTCAGCCAGAAGAGTGGGTGGTATGACTTAGTACCTTTTGATCCCAATATCCTCGTAGTGCCAAGGGGAATGAGTTAGCCCAGATGGTTATAATGGTTTTGGTTGGGGACCTTGAAGTAGAGAGGTGAGTTCATGTTCTTATGGACAGCCCTTAACTTCATGAAATTTCTTCTATGGTGTCACAGGAAAAGCTGTTCCTTTTCTGAGAGACAGTGCAAAGCTACTTTGCCTAAGATCTGGAAGGTAGCTGTGCCTGGATTTTCCTTCTGTAGCTGCAAGCTGGCAACATCTTAGCAAAAGTCAGGGTCAAACTTTAGGAAGCTGTACCACTGAGTTGTGCTGATTTCAGATGATGGGGAGTTACCTTGGTTTCCTGAAATGCTGTAGCTGGGAGCAAAATGATGTTACCTAACCTGTGCTGGTGAGCTAATGCAGCTGCTTTCCTGCCCCTCCTAGGTGGAGGATGAAGTTGATCACAGCATTCGGAAAGTGTACAATCGATACAACGGCACCAACCCCGACGCAGCCAGCCGTGCTATTGACTATGTACAGAGGCAGGTGAGACAGCGACACACAGGCCAGTTTTCCACTCCTTTCTGTCCTTAAAACACAGATGCTGTTGCTCTGCTGCTTGTGCAGATGTCCTTCCTCCACTCTGACAAGTCTAGGAAATTGCTGAATGGACAACAAATAGTACAACTTTGTTAATATTACTGCTGACAAGGAGATACATTTTTACATCATTAGCTATCTCAATGTGTGCTTGTATTCAAATATGTAGTACTTAAGTGTTTTTCTGCAATGGAACATAATATACTTCTCCTCCTGGTACTGCAGTTAGAATTGAATTCTTTACCTGTCTGATTTTCCAGCTGCGCTGCTGTGGGATCCATAACTATTCAGACTGGGAGAATACTATCTGGTTCAAACAAACTAAAAACAACAGTGTGCCCCTCAGCTGTTGCAAAGCAGCCCTCAGCAATTGCACTGGCAGTTTGACCCGCCCCATGGACCTTTATTCAGAGGTAAGGCAGCCACAACATGAACTGACACAGCCACAATTCATTTTCTTTGGGAGAAATCAAATCTTGGGTGTATTTGCTTTAACAGAGAGTAGGTCATCTTCTCTCTCCTCTTTTCATCTGTGAGTAATTTTCATCTAATTACTTTTTTTAGTATTGGCATTATCTTTCTGCCCTATGTGATGCTTTTGGGGTTTTTTGGTGTGTCTAAATATGGTTGCCAGATTGATACTTAAGAAGCCTACTTGTTTCAGGGGTGTGAGGCTCTGGTTGTAAAGAAGCTTCAGGAGATCATGATGTATGTCATCTGGGCAGCACTAGCATTTGCTGCTATTCAGGTAAGAGAATGTTCTTTATTTGTTAACTTCTTTCAAATTAGATCTAAACTGCAGTACAGATAACTACAGGTATGCACATACAGATATTACCCTTTAATACAGAACTTCCCACTGCTATGGGATATATATTCTGCTAGAGCTGAACAGTCAGTGTTATATGCAGTAATCCACTCAGATGTAAATGGTAAATTATTTTGTGAAAACTTAATTATCTAGGTATTAAGTATCATAAATGTCCTCTGATGGCATTTAACACTCGAGGATTTTGCATAGTGTTTAATTTCCAACTTTTAAACAGCTCATTTTTCATGCTGTTTTAGAGGTACATTATCTTAACTGTGCTTCATGGTGTATAAATAATGTCAGGACCACCCAGGAGATACACCAAGGTTTTTGATAGTGTGCTCTGCTCGTGTGCAACTGAGCTTTGCTGTGTGTCTTGAAGATTTCTTGGGTTTTGGACTTGAACAGAGAGGCTCTAAACTGCACACTCTTCATGAACCTTATTACAGTTACCCTGGTCATAAAAAGGTAATAAACTAATGTGTATATTAGTATTTATTAAATTTTAAGGAAGAAAAAAAAGACTAGAAATGTCTCCCAAACATATTTGTAAAATTGAAATTTTGAATGCTCATCAGCTGGCACACTTAGTACATTCATAGCATTATTTTCAGCCTATGCCTGTGTTATATGGTCTCTGAGCAATGTAGTACATATGCTGGATCTCAGGAGACTTAAAAACTAATTTCAAAGTTACTTTAGTGCTCTTAATAGCATTTGAACTCAGAAAACATACCTGTCAAGTCTGACAATGTAAGCACTTTTGTTTTCAAAAGCAGCTTTTGGGCTGGATTGTATGTTTGAAGGTAAATAATCTTTTGCAAACAGTCTTGTGAAAAGAGGGTTCCCTCTTCGCTTCAATGTTACAAGGATGTACTCATAGTACTGTATACAGTCATGTTGAGCTGTTCAGACCCAGACTACTTCAGCTGTGGAACTTCAAATTTGTTGAGATCTGTGCTGAGTCTCCTGAAGGGAAGGTATAGTTTTAATTGTCTTCCTTAAAACTTTAGTTGTTGAAGCAATACTTGGTCTGCTTGAACAATGAAATGTATTTGTGTACTGAAAATTAATGTCTTACCACAACCATAGTTACTCTGACAAAATTTTTTATGTCAGGAAAAAGGTGTATCTGATGAAACTGGCTGAGGAGAATCCCAAGAGGAGGCATTATTCTTGGTTCTGGAGTTTGCAGGTTGATGAACAGGCCTGCCCCAAAACGCAGCACAGTTAGAATCCTTTCTGGCCCTGGCCCAGAGTTTGACACATGCTTGCAATGGCAGTGTGGCTTCTGAACATCCTTCTGTTCAAAATGTTCTATTATTTATCTCCTGAAATTTGAGACATAAGTTCTGATATCTTTGCCATACAGAATTCAAGTATGTACTTGGCTCAGTTCTCAGCAGAATGGTCTGTGGGCTAAGTGAAAGGGAGATAGAATGTAAACTTCAGCACATGGCTGCAACTTGGTTCATGCCCTGTACACTTAGAGGAATTATTATGTTTTTCTTACCATTTGTGAATTTTACTACCTTGCCTATGCTGGCTGCACAGTACCCTCTGAACAGATTATTTTGTTATGCAATGAGGCTGTTCAAAGTTCATTACCTCTGGTAGCCTATAGTCAACAAATTTAACCTTCAGTAATTGCTTTAAAATTAAAAGACTGAGAGGAGTATTTTTGCAAGGCTTGAAATTTATTAACAACTTAGTCTTTTCTGCATAGAAGCAATTTTTGGTATGTTCATGTTTCAGTTACCATGGGGATCTTCCAGTGTGCAATAATTCCCTGGTCCCCGCCACAGTGACAGCACCGAACTATTAATAGCTAGGAGGCAAACTGAAGGGAGCAGAGACAGCTTTTGTGGCTGATGATCATTTACAAAGGGCACCTGTATATACAGCCAGTGAGTTTGTGTACAAAATTGGTTTGGGGAAAGATTGAATGTAGTTATTGCTAGCAGGCAAATTAAAGCCAAATTTAATAAAAAACTAAGCAAACCTCCTGAATGCAGGAGGTGTTTAAACTTCCCTGAATGCTGTTGAAGAGGAGGATGGATGGATCCTTCCTCAACACAGATGTCTAAAATAGCAGTTCACAATATTAAATAGCAACCAAAGAAACAGACTCAAATGCCTTGAAATGTTTAGAGAGGCTAGCATTTTTTTAATGACATAATAATGTCTGAAGAGAGCACTGAGGTATATTATTCACTTCTTTGTTTATAGTGAATTCTAGGAATATGCTCAGAGACCTCCTAAAGGATATAAATGGTTTAAATAGTAACTCAGAAGTTAATTGCATGGGGTTTTACTGTAGTACCTGAATGTTTGAGATTTCACACAACTGTATAAATTAAATATCTCGAGGGAGTCATTGAACAGGGTTGTCTTTGTGCAAATAGCTGTAAATGTGCTGGATCTACTTTTATTCACTTGATGTACACAGCTAGAATGAATTCTAGCAAAGGACTGAAGGAGGTGTTGCTCTGCATCACACTTCTCATTTTATCCTAGCTTTGAGTAGCAGAGAAGTTTTTGTACTTGCAGGCTGTGAGCCTTCTTGAGTGTTCTGTAGCCACTGGCAGCTCCCATAACTCTCCATTTACAAGTGTAACTGAAGTGGGTTTAATTGTAGATATTCCCTCCTCACTGAGAAGGGCTGTGTCCATGACCAGTCATTCTCCCATGTGACTTGTTTCCTCTTTCTCTGATACAAATTTATGAACCTAAGCACCTGATGATGTCCCTGCTTGTTGCAGAAGGGCTTGACTGGATGGCCCTTAAAGGTCTGTCCCAGCCCAAACCATTTCATGATTCTCTGATAATGTCTTTGGGAGTCAGTCTGTGAGCTGGAACCACCTGAGTGAAGAAAGGTGCTGTTTCTAACAACAGCTCAAGTACCATACTGTGTTACTCTCCATAATGTTTTTTAAACCTGAGCTGGTTTCTGCTATAGATCCAAAGCAGATAATGCACTGCAGACAAAGAAGAGTATTGATCTTTACAGCTTGTTCCTTTCCAGGAAATTAAAAGCTCATACTAGAATCTCAGCATACCTCTTCCTAACCACTGCATATTTAGATTTAGGATTTTTCAACATTCTGTTTCAGTCTTTCAGCTGACTGGAGTACTACAGTGTGTGTACCATCATTTAGTTTTAAAACATGTTACACATCTGATGTTTGTGCATTGTTGGCTAGAATTTTTTAAAAGTCAGTAATTCTCCTTTTGTCCCAGTACTAGTTTCACTGGGCTTTTGCTGTATCAGAGAGGCAATTCTACACTTGTGTGCTCACCCGTTTCATTCTAGTTTGCTTTCTGTCGAGGGGATTTTTTGTGGTGTATTTTTGGGGTGGGTTCTTTTTCAAGAAATCAAGTTGTGTTCACAGTGGTGCTTTATAATCCAGAGATAGGACAGGAGCCTCCTGAAGTATTTGCATCTGTGAATAAACTTCCATGCATACAACCAAATCAGTACAATCTCACACTTTACTAGAAGCTATTGCCAGTTATTGTAAACCACAGAACACTACCAACCCTATTGTAAACTGCCAACACTATACCTGCTATTTTTTAGTTGGTACAGTCTTATTCTACCTTCAGTAAACATGCAGTTTCTTTAAAATACCATGTCCTGTATCCCTGATTATTCACAAGGTTTAAATCTTGTAAGTGGACACAGGGTGATCATACCCTAAATCATGGTAAGCATGCAAGCACAGTTATGGTACTATGAATTTTAACATGTCTGAAAGTGAATTATTTGCCTTAGATTTAAGCTTTCTAAATGACATGTTCACAGAGAGATAGTTCTATGAAATCTTTTTCAAAAGCCCATTCTCATCATAGCAGTTAAGCTGATGCATTTGAGTTGCGCTTGAATTTTCCATACCAGATATGGTATCTAAAATTTGTACCTTTCATTAAAAAACATAAGGAGTTTCTTCCATCTGAATTACTGAGGCAGAATACAGGTGGCTGGCCAAAAAAAAAGTCTTGTTTTAGATATCCAGGGTAATCTCGTAAGAAAATGAGACTGAAGTTTGTGGCGCTGGGAGTTCCTAGCAGGATGCTCTTTCAGGAACGGTGGTTTGTTGCCATTCGTTGGTTCCATTCTTGAAGCATGCTGGCAGTCTGTGCTGACACTGAGTCTCTTGAAGCATCTCCCTTGTTCTCAAGCTTGTTCTCTGTTTTTTTCTCCCCAGCTTCTGGGCATGTTGTGTGCCTGTATAGTTCTATGTAGGAGGAGTCGGGATCCTGCCTATGAGCTGCTCATTGCTGGTGGAACCTATGCCTAGAAGAGAATTCCAACATGCAGTTCAATCTTCCCCCAGTTCCCTGGAGGGTGAATGGGCCAGGTTTACTTCCATAGCTTTCTTGCCCCAGCTTATTCCAAGCACACCTTTCAGACATGAGGGCAGCCGCACTGTGCACTGGTGACGGGCAACAACAGCTTTACACAACCCATAGAATTACCTGTGACTTTCACTGTTTTAGCCAGCTATTCATGTATCTAAATGTTTTAGTATGCTAGTAAACTTTCTCATTTCAGAACCATTTGCAAGTTAAGTGTAATTTGGTTGATATGAAAGTCAAAGGATGTGTGCCTACTTTGGTAGATTACCTCTAAGCATTAACTGGCTGATTCTTGCATATATAGAGAGAGGAAGTCTTAAATCTTCACTACATGGAACTTTTCTGGCCAAAGTTGTACAAAAGAAGCCAGCTGTATTTAATTTGAGAAGAAAAAAATGTTTTAATCTTGCCCCTCACCAGTGTCACTTTTAAAAAAG